>NC_091458.1:87326781-87662198 GCF_027789765.1 Dendropsophus ebraccatus
CCTCCAAGACCATATTGATACATGCTGAAAAGAAAGTGAAAGGAAACCCAGAGTTCTGCAGTAAGTAAATGCTGGTCTTTTTCCAATAAGAAAGTCAGTATTAGTCTTTCTCCATAAAAAGTCCTGCAGTTTATATTGTATTTTTCTTTTATTTTCAAATTTCTTTTCTATAAAGGCTCTTTTCATGAATTATATATCTTTAACCCCTTAAGGTCAAAGTCAATTTTCGTTTTTGCACTTTTGCTTTTTCCTTTTTATGTTTAAAAGGCCATAGCGCTTGCATTTTTTCACCTAGAGACTAGTGATGAGCCAATACTGTTCGATCGAATAGATATTCCATCAAATAGTAAGGTATTCGATCTATCGAATATTATCGAATAGTTCACCGAATATTCGAAAAATGTTTGATAAGCGTTCAAATCCCCCAGCTTCCGGTTTTTACCTCCAAGTGGTCGAATAGATGTTTTTCAATAATCGAATACTTGTTCCTATAGACTTTAATGGGATCGAATATTCTATAATTCGGGAGATATTCGTGCGAATATCGAATATTCGAATATTTCACTATTTGCTCATCACTACTAGAGACCCACATAAGCCCTTATTTTTGCGAAACCAATTGTCCTTTGCAATGACAGGCATTATTAGGCTTTCCATAAAATATGCTGCAAAACCGAAAAAAAATCATTTGCGCTATCAAATGGAAAAAAAAAAGGATTTTTTTTTATTTTGGGGAGTTCCGCATTTATGCCGTTCGTCCTATGGTAAAACTGACATGTTATCTATGTTCCTCACATTAGTATGGCTACAACTATATGTAACTTGTATAAATTTTATTTTATTTAATGGCTTTTAAAAAATTCAGACCCTTTTTAACAAATATAAGTTCCTTAAAATCACTCTATTACCATGCTTATAGCGCTTTAAACCTTTGCTCTATGGGGCTTTGTGAGGTGTCATTTTTTGTGTCATGATGTGTTCTTTGTAATGGTACCTTGATTGCGCATATTTAATTTTTAAATCACTTTTTATAAAAAAAATTCTGGATTTGATGCGACCAAAAATGCACAATTTTGCTCTTCGGAATTTCTTTGCGCTTGCGCCGTTTACAGTGCCAGATCAGGAATGTGATAACTTAATAGTTTGGGTGATTAAACATGCGGCAATACCAAATATGTTTGTTTATTTGTTTATTTATTTATAAAATGGGAAAAGGGAGGTGATTTGGACCCTATATTTGGACTTCTATATACACAGCAAAGATCCATTAGATCTGTGATACATTGCTTGGCCTGCTGCAGGCCAGAGCAATGTATTGCCGAGTCGGGATCAGCGCCATTGCGAAGCTGAGGCCCGGCCAGAAGAATGGGGAAGATCAAGCCCACTAGAAACCAGGGTAGTGTGGAGCAGAGCATCTAAATGCAGCTGTCAGGTTTGACAGCTGCATTTAGATGCTAAATTAGCTAGCACGGCCACGGGACCCACGCTGGCTAATAGAGGCGCTACCCGGCTACAGATAGCAGACGGTAGCTGCGCTGTTCAAAACGGGGTCCCAGCGGGACCCCTCTCTGAACTCCGCCCTCATGTCGCCATGAGGTACCAGGTACGTCATTGTGGGTGAAGGGGTTAATTCTCATTATCGTCTTTCCTTTCATACTTTGCCTAACTAGTAAATGCTGTTGTGGATTATTCCTATGTATTATATAAAATGCTTAGGGAAAGTATACAGCATATTAAAAAAAAATAAGACATGTCATACTTTCCCTAAAAAAATCTTCATGATGTAATAGTATTAGTTCACTGTTATTCAATGTTACTCTATGGTAAGTTGAAGGAGATTTGTCTAAAACAAATGCAGAAATTATCTTATTTCTTTTTCATACTTACAATAAGGTTTATATCAATTATAATAAAAACATAGATGTTATAAAAAGTCAAATAATTTACAGTTTACAATAGTATATTTACAGTTTTCTAAATGTATTGCAATTACTATCATTGCTGTCAAACAATAAAAACACAATAACCTATTTGAGAAAACATACTACTTTCTCCTTTATTAGGGTTATTATAGTTATCTCTCGGTTTCTGCTTGTACTACAAATACAGACATTATAAACCTCTTCGGAAATTTTATAACAGTGCTGCAGTTTCCAATGTGGAGAATAACAACATTATAATTGATACACTGTACTAATCTAAGGATTGGCCTAGCCATGCATGAAATGTAGAGTCTGAAGTTTATGGTCTAACAGTGAGACAATGCAATAAAGAAAAGTTATGTTTCCCTGGACTTTAGAAGAATAGCATTGATTGACAAAAATAATGAAACAAATATCTAATTACCAATTCAATTTTGTTTATTTCAATAGCTAGAATGAAAAGGTTTTAAATCAAATTGCGAATTAATTCCCTGTGGCAACTTGGTTTGCATTTTAAATACGTTTTCTTGTTCATTTCTTAATAGAAATTTAGGGATGTTACAGCTTTTAAGCTACTAATTAAGTTACTAAATAGCAATTATTTAGAAGTTTATAAGTACAATATTGCATGTCTTATTTATTGCATATTAAGCCATAAAATATTTCAAGGATGAAAAAAATATGGCTTGAGACACAAGTACCTTAAACAAGGGCATCTACAAGAAACTGCTAACAGAGGATACGTTGGCAGATTTGATGCAGATATTAGTCCACAAAAACAGCAGTCAGTACTGCTAGTTATACTAACTATCCACTTTAGGTGTTATATCAGTGCTAATGGGCTTGGACTTGGTGGTGCTCAGTAACATGAGTATATAGGAGGCTACAATTGCATCATCAAAAAGAAATAATCACAGCACTAACCAGCGTTTCTTTAGTATATCTTTTTTATTTCGGAAGTAATCATGCAACAGAGCGAACCAATGAACTTTTCACTCCACCTGCGCTTTGTCAAAGCCACACCCTTGGCCATGTCAAAGAGCAGGGGACGCAAAACAGTCATTGGCCTGTCTCTGTTGCATGCTTATTTCCAAAATAAAGAAGATTTACTAAAGACATGGTGGTGAGTGATGTGATTATTTCCTTTGGATAAACAATTGTGTTTATCTAAATGTGGTAAACATAAAATCTATTCATATGCCGCAGCGTTAGCCACATACAGATTTATGCAATAAATTTTTCAGTCACAGAAGATTTCAGCCACAAATCTATAATTCAGTATATCCCAAGGACTCCTAGATTATAGCTTCAGAAGCAATTTTTTAATTATTTATTTGGAGGGGGGGTCTATATTGTATGCCTGGATTCCAGATAAAAAATAAAATATCTTTTTGGAAAAGCATTGTAATATTAACCTTTGGTGCTGCCACAATGAACTTGTAACTAATGATATTATTATAAACTAAGCTTTAAACACATATTGGTTTAATTTCTATACCATAGATCCAAGACAATGGTGCATGTGTGAGATTTCGAGCGAAGTGTGATGTACCTGTGCTCTAGGGATGTCAATTGAGCCAAGGAAGTTCAACATACAGGTGGTAAAAGTACATTCTCAAAGAAAGGAGGCCTATTAAAGTTGTTAAAGGGAACCAATCACAATCACTATAATGCATATAACTAACAGAGCTAACAGACTTGCTAAAGCGTTCTCTTACCATACTTGGTATGTCATCCTCCTAAGGGGTATGTATGAGAAAGCATTGATTTATCCATGCGCATGCTAGAGGGAAAGGCAGGAATTAGTCACTTGGGCGGACTTGGCCCACATACGGCTCTCTGCCTGACAGCGCGCTCTGCAGGGATGATTGACAGGTAAGGAGGCCCGTTAGAAGCCCTTTTTTGCCTGTCAATCAAGAAAGAGGGCAATGAAACTGTGATATTGGCAAGTCTGTGACTCTTTGATGACATATTGTTTTGAAAGCTTTATAATGCCATGCCATTGCCCGTATCAGCTAACTAATAAGTAATCATTTAGATCAGTGATGCCCAAGTGGTTGCACTTCTTTGGCTTATGTACAGCTTCCAGAGAAACTGTAATGCGATAAAAAAAAAATAAGTGATCATGTACAAAGGCATAAGTGATCATGTACAAAGTGGTTGGCGAGTATAGCCTGGATTGCCAACAACCATGTCAACACAAGGTCAGGAAGTAAGCATGATTTTCTCAAGAAATGCAATTTAAGTCTATGTTTCTACACTGGGTTAACAACTGCCATTCCGCTTGAGCTAAAATTGTGACTACTATATCAATTACTTAAGGACATTTTAAACTGGCTTATTTAAAGAATTGACAAAAATCAAATGTTTTAATAGAAGAAAGTTGAGCTTTGTCCTTAAACTAAACCTTTTATTGGCGCTAGATGTTTTACTTTGTTGTTAAAGTACTTTGCAGACTTAATTTACATGTTTTTTCCCCTTATATTAATTGGACTTCCCATTATGTGATGAAGTTGTTAAAGTGTGATTTAAATCTATTTCAATTAGACTTCAAAATATGCTAATTGATTCATGCATAGTAATATTTGAGATTAAGATAGAACTTAATTTCTAATCAGTTTAGTATATTTGATAACTGATTACTGTTATCCAAATACTGTATGATTCAAAGTCACCCTGAAGCAGGTAGAATACAAATGATCTACTAAAGAGGTAGTGATAATGCGAATGCTAGATAAACTGTTGTGTAGGCCACACATAAAGATGAACTACATTCTTTATTTCACAATTGGCTTGATGTTATAGCATGCGTGCCATTAAAATGATTGAAAAGGCTAATGAATCTATTAGTGTAGATTAGATCTTTATCTGAACAGTTAACAATGCCAGCCTCAATAGCTACATGATACAATATGCACAGAAAAACAAAATCTAGTCAATGAATAACACAGTGACTTGCTACTACTATTAGACCCATTCATATTATACCTCTTTCTTGTTTTATTCAATAGAGGATCAAATCTGGATACAAGGGAGCGGGGAAACATACCTGTGGGAAAAAATGTTTACACTGTGTTAGGTCCTATTGCAGGATGTACTAAGTGTGCTATTTAACAAGTGAAAACTAAACCTGGTGGTTACCCTACTCCTAATTGTGGGTAAAAGCCTGGTGGTGACCCTTTGAAAAAGTGGTTAAATTAAATAATTAAACAATTTGATTTTAAACTAATTTAAAATTCTATATTACTGTGAATATATTCTATATTACTTTGGGGCGCCATTTTTTGATGCTCCGGGACTACTGGTACCTTGCTCTTCCCAGTACTCCTGTGACAGTGGGCACTGGGGTCATAATATGGGGTTAGTGTTAGCTAAGGCCACGGCTTAGCTAACACGGCTTAGTAATGGATGCCATCTGTCAAACAGCTTCCACTACTAATCACTATATAGTGATGAAAAAAAAAAACAATACACACTTTTAAATAATAAAAACTGTAGCAGGACTTTCTTTAATTCTTTTAAGAAAAGAAAAAAAGCCCTCAATGAACAAACACACACAAATTAAAAAAAATAACAAGTATAATTACTGTATAGTTGAGCTATTCAGGCCATTCAACTGCCAAAAATGGCTTAGTGATGGATGCCATATGTCAAACAGCTTCCACTACTAATCACGATATAGTGATGAAAAAAAAAACAATACACACTTTTAAAAAGAATTTATTGAAATAAAAACACCCCAAAATCTCTTAGTGTCCATTTCAATTCAATTATAAAGAAAAAAAGAAGAAAAAAAATTAGGTCATCAACATAGTCGAACCCCCAAGGATACCGATATCTGAAAAATAAAATCGAAAGTGGCAGATAGGTGGATCCAAATAGCTAGTGAAGATCTTGCAGGCTTTTAAGTGTGGGCACGCTCTGGACAGTAGTGTGCGCAACAGACTTTCACCCTCAGTTCTCAGGATGTCACAAGTAGTCTGTGCAAAAGCCATAAAGGACAAAAAAAGACTCCAAGACTGTTTCATAAAAAAAGGTATTATTTTTCTTCATCACTTTATTGCGTTTTGCCAATTTGTGATTTGTGGCTGAGGTTGCACTTTGTATTGTGTTTTTCACTGATGTGTGTGTTTTTTATACCACTGCGTGCTTTTGCTATTTGGTGGATCAGCAGTGCATTCTTACTTTTTTCTCCCTGAATAGCATTGGATGTTGGTGAATCAGCAGCTTAAAATATATTTTTTCCCATGGCATTTGTGGACGCTGATGGATTGGTGTTGTAAAATGATGCTTTCTCCCAGGACAGCAGTAGACATTTTAAAGTGCCAGCAACATCAGGGGTGATTTTTTAGACCTAGATGGGTCTAGAACAGACACCTGGAAGTGACAACACCAGCAGTGGCACTTTTATAGATCAAGAGAGGCCTAGCACATAGGCCTACTTGTGGCAGTGGTAGCACTTGGTCTCTCTTTGACCAAAAGGGTTGTAGAACAATAACCTGGAGATGGCAGCGGCAGTACTCAGACTCTCTTCGACCGTGAGGGCCTAGAACATAGACTTGGAGGTGGCAGCGGCAGAACTTGGACTCTCTTTGACCCTAAGGGGCCAAACATGGACAGTCAATAATGAAAACTGTAGCAGGACTTTCTTTAATTCTTTTAAGAAAAGAAAGAAAGCCCTCAATGAACAAACACACACAAATTAAAAAAAAAAAAAAAAACAACTATAATTACTGTATAGTTGAGCTGAATAGGCCATTCAACTGCCAAAAATGTGAAATGAACACTTAGCCAATTGGGATACAATTAACCCCATGACATGCCTGGTACGTCATGGTGGTGCAGGTGGAGTTCAGAGAAGGGTCCTGCCGGAACCCCACTCTAAACGGCACCGCTCCCGGCTGCTATCTGCAGTCGCGGAGTGCCTCTATTAGCTGGCGCAGGTCCTGTTGTGGCGCCAGCTAATCAAGCATTTCAATGCAGCTGTCAAACCTGACAGCTGCATTGAAATGCCTTGTACTGCATGTCCCTGGTGTCTAGTTGGACGGATCCCCCCGCGCGATGCAATCACAGGGGGGAGATCCGTTCTTCTGGCCGGGCCGGACCTCAGCGTCGCACTGACGCTGATCCCGACTCTGCAATACATTTCTATGGCCTGCAGCAGGCCAAAACAATGTATCATCAATTACAATGATCATTGCTGTGTATATACACAGCATTGATCTCTATGAAGACCCAGGGGGACTTCTTGTTAATGTAAGAAAAAAAGTAAAAAAGTGTTTTTATTAATAAAAAAAGTCCCCTCCCCTAATAAAAGTCCAAATCCCCCCCCTTTCCCCATTTTATAAATATAAATAAATAAACAAATATACAAACATATTTGGTATTGGCACGTGTGTAATCGCCTGAACTATTAAGTCATCACATTCCTAATCTTGTGCGTTAAATGACGTAAGTGCAAAAAAATTCCAAAATGCAAAATTGCACATTTTTGGTCGCATCAAATCCCCCAGAAAATGTAATAAAAAGCGATCAAAAAGTTGCATATGTGCAAACAAGGTACCGATAGAAAGAACAGATCATGGCGCAAAAAAATGACACCTCACACAGCCCCATATACCAAAGGATAAAAGAGCTATAAGCATGGGAATAGAGCGATTTTAAACACATTGGGGGAGATTTATCAAAGATGGTGTAAAGTGAAACTGGCTCAGTTGCCCCTAGCAACCAATCAGATTCCACCTTTCATTTTCCAAAGAGTCTGTGAGGAATGAAAAGTGGAATCTGTTTGGTTGCTAGGGGCAACTGAGCGTTTCACTTTACACCATCTTTGATAAATCTCCCCCATTTAGTTTATATAAAAAGTTTTTCATTTTTTAAAAGTTGCGCAAGTTATATATCGTTGTAATCGTACTGATGTGAGGAACATAGAAAACATGTCAGATTTACCATAGGGTGAACGGCATAAATATGAAACTCCCTAAAATTAAAACAGCGCAAATGATTATTCCTTTTGCCTCAAGACCCAAGAGCAGTGAATGATACCTGAGGGGTTGGTGAAAAAAATACAGCTTCAATCCCTGATGATGACGCCGATGAGGACATCTGTGGACCGAAATTCTACCTGGGGTATGCAACATCATCATCTTAGTTTAGAATAAATGTTTCCTCTCCTAAGCTGTCATCCTCCATATGCATGCAGTACAAGCCCAGACTTTAGCCAGAAGCTCCCCCTCCCTGACTCTCCTGACTTCTTTAAGGACTCTGAACTCCTGGAGTCTCAACACTGCCTTTCAATTGCTGACTGACAGCACATTCCTCCAAAGATCCTCCGAGTACAGAGGCTGAGACTCTGAGGGGAGTGCTATGCTCGCTAGCTGTCTTGCTGCAACCCCTCCCAAGCTAAATAGCATCCCAGACACCACAGAAGACGGAGCCAAGGAAACGTCCTGCTCTTGCCATAGAATGGTGGTGGCATTACTCCGGGACTACCCTTCAGATGACTGCTGTCTCCGGGATTGGCTACTGCCTGCTGTGGAGATGGAACTTTGCAGGATCCAGTCAGCAATCCCAGCCTGCCTGGTATTCAACTGCGCACTAGGTGTTACAAAAAGCTAAAACCTTGCTCCAATCCAATTGGGATTACCACTTCCATGAGCCTGTGTTCCACTTGGACCACCTTGTGTGCCACCTTGGCTGTTGACACTGGCCATTTTTAGCATGCTTGGACATCTATTATCCTGTGTCATTTTTATCCTTAAACTCACTACAAAGCGAGTTTAAGGATCAATGGTTTGCAATGGTTAAAATCTATGGCCCCTAAAGGCATGCATAAGTTCAGAAATTTTTCTTGGCTTAAACAAGTGGTAAACACCAAAACAGTTACATTAGGAGGAATTAGATGTGATGTTAATGAATTCATATGTTGCAAAACTAGAGATCTGGTATATGCCATTGTATGCACATGCGGTTTATTTCATATTGGAAAGATGACGAGATAACCATAGATTTTACAAACACGTACACTAAGTAAGGCAAAAAAAAGGTGCAATAAGACTAATAGAGCACAGCATGGGACATAATGAGGATACTAAATGTCTTACAATTTAAAGGTTTAAAAAGGATATTTAATAAAATGGGATAGCAATAAAAAATAGTAATAAAATCTTGTTACACCATGAAGCCTGACTTATTTTAGCTACGGGAGCCTAAGGAAGTAGCTGTCTAAATGTTAGGATAAAATTAAGCATGTTCCTATAAGTCACCCACACACTGGGTTAACATTGGGTTAAATTCACCCACAGCACCTAAACACTGGGTTAAAAATGGATTAACTTTTCTCACAGCACCCACACACTAGCTTAATTTTACATTGCCTTAACACTGTGTTAACTAAATCCACAGCATCCACACACTAGGTTAAGTGGACACAGGCTTAACACTGGGTTAACTTCATCGACATACTGGGTTAAGTGGACAATGGCTTAACGCTGGGTTAACTTCTCCCACAGCACCCACACACTAGATTAACTGGACACTGGTTTAACACTGGATTCATTTAACCCACAGAACCCACACACTGGGTTAATTTTATACTGGGTTGATAATGGGTTAACTTCACCCACACACTGTGTTAATTTGACACTGCCTTAAAGAATACCTGTCATATTCTGAGAAGAATACCTGTCATATTCTGACAATCTTGTAATAAACTTTAAATAAATATTTTTGGACACAATGGGGGATATTTACTAACAAATCTAAAAACACGATTTTGTCAAAGATGTTTTGGCATAATTTCCAATCTAATGTGTCAAATTTATGTAAATTGTCTAATAGCATAGTAAATGGTCCTTTAATTTGTCTTATAAATTCACCTGGTTCGGAGCAGACGTAGCGATGCGCCAATATATGCGACTTTTTAAAAAATTGCGTAGTTAATAAATTTAGCTAAAAAAAAATTCTGCCGCACTTTCAATCTAATTAACAACATAAAATCTAATTCAAAAAGTCGCATCTAATTTGGATAGTCTTGTCTAAAAAAGCTTCATAAATTCATATTAGATTTATTTTGAGCGCAAACTAGATATATTAGACTAAAAACAGGCGCAATGTTTGATAAATGTCCCCCAATGTGTTTTAAACCTAATCTTTACTTTCTAACACCAAGGGGTGCTGTTTGCTTTATTTCCTATTCACTGTTATACTGGGCAAAATCTTGACTCTTTCTTCATTAGAAAAAAGAGTTGAGACACAGGAAGTCCCGTCCCCATGCACATGACCCAGGAAAGCATGACTCAGGATGTACTGTGAAAATCGCCGGACAGCAGCCAAAGAGGTAGCCCTGACTGTATGTGAACTTTTTTTTTTTTCTTAACATGAAACGACAGGTACACCTAAACATTGGGTTAACTTCTCCCACAGCACCCACACACTGGGTTAACAGTGGTTTTACTTCACCCATAGCACCCATAAACATCCACCCACCCACAATAGACTCTTCTATCCTTGACTTTCCTCTACCTATCTCTCTCTTTTCTACCTCTCTCCTATACCTCATTTTCCCTTCTTCCTGCCTTTCACTAACCTGCCTGCTGAAATTCATCTCTCCCCTACAAACCCTGTCGACTGTCCACCTTCCAGAAGGTGATGAGAGTATAGTGTGAGAGGTGCGTGCTGACATTACAATGAGACATGCACATGTTAAGACGGCTGAAAGGGATTGCTATTATAATCCCATGTACCCGCCCAGTGACTGTACTGTAATAAAACATATGTGTCGAATTTGTTAAGAAAGTGTACTGAATTTGCTTTGCAAACGAAGTGAATCAAAAGCATACTTCGCAATGAATCCAGCTTCACTCCTCTTTACCCACCACATACTAACTTATGCCACCACATACAGAATAATATCACCACTGCTGCTGAATAAAATTGACTGTACAAAGACCAATATCACCCCATGAAGTGACTATATAGAGGTAAATACAGCTCGACATAGGTTCTGCACACCATATGATTATGAACCAAGTGATTACAATTAAGTTATATCCAGTGACTCTCGGGGGATGCCTTCTCTGATAGGAGTTGCTCGCTTTTCCTTTTCATTTCCACCAGCCTGGGTCATCATGAGGACTTTTCAAAACCTCAACTCATCTCCACTGAGTCAGCCAAACAGACATTTTAGGCTCCTCACTCATGCATTGTCAGCATCCGCCACATGTTGCCCTCATACAGTGGTTAGACGCCTCTGTCTCTTTCTAGTAGTTAGGCTTGCTCTACAGGCCTAACTGCAGCAATGAGCCACACTGTAAACCCCTTAATGCAGAAAAGCTACAAACTATTCTCAATGAGGCACACTCTCTTTCTCTGAATGCAGAAAACTTTGTTTTGCTTTTAAAAAACCTGCTAAGACTGTGTCACTGGCTACAAAGTTTTCTCACTTAGCCACACTCTAATTCCTTTAATGCTGGAAACTAGGGATGGTTCGAAACTGCCGAGACTCGGCATCAGATTCCCGCTGTCTGCGCGCTCCGTGCAGTGGGTGGATACAGCGGGAGGACCGCCTGGAAAACTGGGATACAGCCTATGGTCATGGCTGTATCCCAGTTTTCCAGGCGGTCCTCCCGCTGTATCCACCCTCTCCACGGAGCGGGCAGACAGCGGGAATCATCTCCAAGGGTTCGGGTTCGCACGAACCCGAACCGAACCAGGTTCGGACCATCCCTACTGGAAACCCTTTTTTTTTTTTTTTAAATGTAAAGGTTGTGTAACAGGCTTAATACTTTTATCAAGTACCCACGCATTAAGCCACATAACTTAGTGGTTAACTCACAGGCTACTGATTCCCAAGCCCCTAATCCATGCACGTTCACTCTCTCCTTTTCTCTCACAGGTGTTATGACACCCCCCTGCACCTCAGCACAGACAATGTCATTGTTGTGCCCTGAAAAGAGAATATCTGTGCCTGTCTGGAGCACCTACCACTTTCTTGTGTGCACAGACCTCTTATTGTACGGACATTTTGCATACCCTCCTCTTCTCTCATAGATGTTATGACACACACACCTGCACTTCAGTGCAGTTGATCTCACTGTTGTGCCCTAAGAAGCATTTAGTATAGTTTTTCAAGCCTATCTGTCCCTTGGCTGGAGGGGTGAAACTGACGTTCTGACAGCCACTAGCCTCTCAGCACAGACAATGGCACTGTTGCAGTTAATAACCTTTTTTGTGCCTACCTATCTCTAACTGCCTGCAGCACCAACCTCTCTCTACACTAACCAGCAGCAGAATGGCAGCTGGTGAGGTGAACAGCGTTATTATACACCAGGGTTACATGTTCCGCCTGACCAATCCTAGCTATGCCCTGGGCATGGCTGGCAGAACTAGACAACGGTGACACTGCAAAGATTGCTGATTGCTGAATTGTCAGCTCAACAGCCTTTCGACAAGCTTTAATTTTCAGACTACAAACCTGTTCACAGACAGTCTTGTCACGTAATCGGGATCGTGATACTGAACATCAGGGTGCAGGCATGGATCAGAATTTTGCGGTTCAGGCTTAGGTTCAGCATTAATATACATTATATTTTAATTGTGTGGGTAACGTGCAAGGGGACTTTTTGCCCACTTAGCATTCATTATTTGCTTTATATGCCTGGGCATTAAAATACTTTGTCCTAACCTTGACTGCATATAAAGTGTACATTTTTAAAGACAAACTTGCATTATTATTATCTTTAAAATATATTGAATTTAAGAACACAATGAGGATACTATGTACCGTGCTATACCTCCTGTAAAGTGGCCTTTCTTGAAAGATTTTGTTTTTTAATTCATTGTATCAGATTAAATAGCAGCTCTGCTTATGCACTTAGGGCACAGGTTAAATTATACCTTTGTATAGTTTATGCTGGGCAGTTTTTGCTTAGTTTTGATGTATGACTTTTTAGGACTTATGTAAGCTAATGGTCATTTTAGCTTAAAGTATGTTACTTCAATAAAGCAGAAGAAAAACTGGCAGAAAAAAAAATCAGTCCTGTTTTCTCTCATCAGCAAATGTCTACGGAATGTCCTACAAGCTCCAATGGCATAGGATTCCATATGTTGTAAAACATAGGTAATGTTTATATAGATGTGGGTGTTAGATCTAGAGTTGGACTGGTTCACCACAGTGCCAGAGGGGCCCCCAATTTTGGCAAAGTAAAGACATCAACACCAGAATGTTGGTATATAATTTGATCAAACCATATTGCCTCATGTAGCACATGCCGGTCTTCTGGCCCACAAGTATCATGAATTGATCAAAATATATATACCAAGATTCTGGTTTTTAAATATATCCAAGAGGAACTAATTCAAGCCATGGGTGTGAGGATCAGCTACTCCTCTTTCTCTATTTAATATGTTCTCCCCTTTCTGAGTGGCTAGCACTCCTCTCTTGTAAGACCCATGTTACCCCAATCAGCAGGAAGCACCTGTGCTCATATGGTAAGTACCCCCTCTTTCTCCCAGTCTACCTGTTGGTGCATTGGTGAGTAGTAAAACCTTGTTCACAAGTGACAGTGGGGCTGCAGCCCCCCGCCCCCTTGTTGTCGCTTGCTTTGCAAGGTTGATGGTCACTGACCGGCACAGTGTTGTGTTAGTGTAGGGACTCATGTGGGCCAGAAGACATTCACGCGGTACATGAGGCAATATGATTTGATCAAATGATATACCAACATTCTGGCATTGGTTTTTAAATATAGTCGAGAGGCACTAATGCAAGCCATGGGTGTGAGGTGCAGCAACTGCTTTTTCTTTAGGTCTGTATGTTATTATATTAACCTAACACAATGTACTTATGTTGTGTCCTGTATGTGCATTGGTAGCATAAACATTTAAGATTGATGGAGGGAAGGGGTGGAAACTCAATCTAAGGTGAAGACAGAATATATCTGGATCATTAGAAACAATGTAGATGCAACCTAGTGTATTCTGCTACTGTCAGTGAATACTCTCCAGGCTGCTCACTGTGTACTGTAGATGATTTAATGTTACAGGTAATACTTTCTTCAAAAGATGATATATTATATTATCTACCCTTTACAATCATCCAAATTTCACCTAGCTATGGGCCAAGTACATTTATGTAATTCACAAAGCTACCAGATGACTTTCAATTTTAATTATCTATAGTAGGATGATATATAATAATGATAATAATAATAGTAGTAGTAATAATAATAATTAGAGATTAGCAAATAGTAACATATTTGATAATTTGAATAGCTCCTGAAATTCGTATATATTGAAACGAATATCGAATTCCATTATAGTCTATGGGAGAAAAATACTTGGGACCTGAAAATAAATTTTCGACCACTAGGAGGTCACCAAGTGCACAATGAAACCTCAGGAAATGATGCCAACACCTCTCGAATGCATATGGAACAGCAAGGGAAGCATGCCTGGCTGCATCTAACACTAGTGATGAGCAAACATCCCAATGTTCGGTCCAGATCCCGAGCACGAACAAAAAGAAAAAAATGTTTGTGATTGGTTCGCGTTCGCTGAACAATCATGAACAAATTACGAACATAAAGTAGAAGCGTACGTTTCGGTCTAGCGGTACGCACTTGCATACGTATCAGTAGTAGCAAGATAACAGGTATTATCCCGCAATCACAGTATACAGCCATATACTGGATATATAATTGTATTTTACAATAATAAAATGAAAGAGCTGTTCAACTCCTTTACAGGATGCAGACTGCACAAATCAGTAGTAGCAAGATAACAGGTATTATCCCGCAATCACAGTATACAGCTGTGTACATTATCAGTAGATGTCTTAACACACTGCCTGTCTCACAATAGCTTCTAAATATATGTTTTTTTTTATACTTTTAGCCCTAACAAGTGCTTTTGGGGGTCCTTTTCTGCTTAACTTCAGCTAAAAGCCTTCTCCCCCTGATATACAGTTTGTCCCTCTCTAGCTCCAACCAGCAAGTGACACGAATCTGAAATCCACTATTCTTATATTCAGGAGGTGACATAGCTGAGCCAGCCAATCACAGTTAGAGTCCTGCCTATTCCCAGTGCCTGTCCCTCCCCTATGCATGTTTATTGGCTGGGAAAAAAGATCCGGGGGGTGGGGGGTGGGAAGGCGAATCAAATTTTTACTGCGTTATCATTCGAATATTGTAAAAAAATCAAATAGCGTAAAGAGCGTACTATTTGATCGAATAGCTATTCAATCAAATACTATTTGCTTATCACTAATAATCATCATTATCATTTACAAGTGGTGGCATCCTAGCTGCTGCAAAATCTCTTTTTTAAGATTAAGGGTATGTTCTCACTGAGTAAATCAGCTGGAATTCTGCAGCAGAATCCTGCCTGTCTCAGTGTGCCAGCTTCTGCTGCTCTCTGCTCAAAGTGACATGTCACTTCTTTGAGCGGAGAGCGTCAGCAGTGGAGGAGCGCGCGCTCTCCTATAGACAGGCTATGGTACTCTGAGGCAGGACATATAGGGGGAGATTTATAAAACTGGTGTAAAGTAAAATTGTCTTAGTTGCCCCTAGCAACCAATCAGAGTCCACTTTCCATTCCTCACAGATTCTTTGTAAAATGAAAGGTGGAATCTGGTTGCTAGGGGCAACTAAGACAATTCTACTTTACACCAGTTTGATAAATCTCCCCCTTAGAGTTTTCCACCCTAGTATTACTCTGGGGTCTGGTGTCGAACAACATATGATCGCTATTTCATATTCTTTCAAGAAATCATCACAGACACCATGTCATATTTGCCATTAAACTCTCTTATTATATCAAATGTTCCATTAAACATTATTGCACTGTATTCTGACAAAGCATATTCACCCACAAGTGCCAACCATTAGTCCTCTCACACTAATGGTACTTTTACACGGAGCAATAATTCGCCCAATCGCACGATTAACGATTTCGAAGTAACTAATTTTTTTTAATAACAATCAGCGTTTAGATGGAACGATACATTATACGGAAAATTTGTTTTGTGATCGCTTAAGCCTATCTCGCACATAGGTTAAATCGTTGAAAGACTGCTTACACGGAACGATTATCGTTCGAATTTGCACGATAACGATGGGAATCGAATAATAATCGTACGTGTAAACACAGCGAACGATCAAACGACGAGCGAGAAATCGTTCATTTTGATATTTCAACATTTTCTCAAATCATCGAAATGTATGGCTGGGTGTTCCAGAATTGCTATTTCGTAGACATTGCATGATATTTGATAACAAACAGGACAGGAGTGGTGACAGGCCCTCTTTAACCCCTTTATGAGTGATGATAGATATATTTATCATGAGTGGGTACACATTCCCGCATCATGGCGGATATATCCATCATAACGATTGTGATTTACTGCCCAATGTACACACCCAATTGTGGCAAGAGCTCAGCTGACCTCCCACACCTGCCAACACCAGAGTGCACAGATTAACCCTGTGTCAGCAGATTAACACTGTAGATGCTGTGGTCAGCAGTGACTGAGGAGGGGGTTCCTACTGCAGCCCATCTGCTACCTTACAGTATTGTTGTGGGGTCTCAATGGTTGGCTCTGGTGTATATCTTAAATATAGATTTCATATTTACATTACATTTCCACAAGATACACAATATCCTTGGCCTGTCAAAGTATCATTACAATAGGAAACATTTTAATGTGAGTTAAAAAGCTTGTACTGTGTAAGTTATATTCCATCAAATTGAAGCTTTACAAGAAGGTGCTACAAAATATAAGTTTCTTTTATTTCCACACTTTTTCCCAGTAAATGTCTCGAATACGTATTCTCTATGGTATTTTTCTGCTAGTGCTGTTTGTCACTATTTTATTTCTAAACATTTTTTTTCTGCTGTAAGCAGATCATGTACTTTTCTTTCCCTCATTTCTCTTGTGGGGTCTATGGCATTTACAGCATGTTTACAAAGTTGAACACAGGTTATTTTCTCACCATTAGGTGTTTCAGTCTTTAGCCTGGAAACATTTAGTATAAGTCCCATATAAGTGTAGGTCTGATTATTATTTTTAGTCATTTTATCTCAGACGTTTATTGAACTATATTACACTATGTACTGTTTATTGACATCTGAGATCTTTTTATTCCTATTTTTGTTACATTGATTTTAGCATTATTTCAACTTTTATTTTACAGTTTTCTATTATGAGCTCTAAAAATTATTGATTTTTTTTTTTTGTAAACTTGGCCTTATATTGGATTTTTAACCTTAACATCATTAAATTTTAGTCTTTGAAATCTATTTTCTCATAGAGAGCCAAACTTGCAAATGATCAGAAATGTGAGAAAAAAATCTGAATATCATTTTTAAATAAACATATTTTCAAAAAGCATACACCTGAAAGAGTTCAGTTTTAAAATATTTGTAAAGTTAAATTTGTAAGGATTTTTGGTGTTTTCTTTATCCCCCCCCCCCCCCCCCCCCCCCCCCCGGCTCATTAATAGTGTTGAGCGAGCAAGGATAGTGCTTGATTGAGCATCGGTGCTTGATGCTGGACTGAGTACCTTGTGGTGCTCATGTAAAGGAAGGGATGTGTCAAGGAAATCTACAAAATATAGCATGTTGTCAATTGACGGCATACTGCCAGAGCTCTAATGTGTCTTGCAGTAATGTATTGCATTTTTTCATCCTAATTTTTGTATAGTTCATCCCTTGAAGAAATATGTAAAGGAAATATCACATTCATACTAAAATAGTTAGTTATTGTAACTAAGAAAATAAATAAATACTTAAGTATCATAATGCACAGAAAGAATATGTCTCTTCACAGCAAACACAGGAATGAAACACTCACCATGAGGCATCCATTGGACTCTAGCCTGATCATCATCTGTTCTCAAACAGAACCAGGATTTGTTGATTAAGACAATAAAGTACAATACAATACAATACAGACAATTCTAGTCAGTAGCAGTCCAGGTTTCTTGTTCACATTAACACAGAAGTGTGATGGTGGTTGGCTGTCAACAGCAAGATACATAATGGGCAGCGACACAAATTTTCGGTAAACACCTGGAAATGGTCCACGCAGAGACAGGAGCAAATAATGAAAATGCCATCTGTGTCTGGATGGTGGAAGAGGAAACCGTGGGAGCTGCTTGTGTTTTTGCCTGGTGGATTGTCTAAACTATTCATAGCCTCCTGCTCCAAACACCCCCAAACAACTTGGTCATGACGGTGTAGATGGTGAGTAATTTGCTAAAATGACCATCCTGCATCTCTCAGTCCCATGATGTACCTCCTCTCAAAGTCTACCAGCTGGACAAAATGTCTTCAAGTGCATCGTTGAGACATGCCTAGCAGTCAGCAATCTCAATCCAAGAGATACACTGTAACATCTGTCTGAGACATTAATGCATGCCACGTTTTGCAGCTATCTGACATTTCTATCTGGGTGCATTATTTATTTTTTTGCCAGTAAGAGTATAAATTACTTTATGATAAGCTGCGTTTTTTTAACATCTCACAGTCAAACCCAGCACCAGACACTGTTTGCTAGGCATGTGTGATATTACTATTAATGCTCTTGCCTAACAGGCCCACTGTGAGCATATAGCAGATGTATTTACTACACTATAAACTAATTACATACAGTAGATACGGCAGATATAGCAGTGTGTGATGTCACAGCTTACATATCTGCTGTGTAATAAGTAGGGGTTGATTATCATTGGAGGCAAAGGTGCTCCAGCTCTAGGCTCCATATTCCAGCTGGCTCAGGGGATTGGGATTTATACTTTCATATGCTACTAGGCTGTAGCAATGGTGTTCTTAGTTCATCTAATTTTTTTTAACAAAAAATACTTCCCTCATCTTTCTTCACAGCACAGCCTGAAAATGTTGCACCATTTTATTACCCCATTTGGAGCCTCACTTCGCAAAAACTGGAAAGCATGGGTTTTAGAATTAGAAATGCAAATACTTTGTATTAAAAATTAGAGAACTGAACTTCCTGAACCGAGATTCAAGTTCGGAAAGATGGTGGCTGCACATTTAAAAAACAGATTTTCTCACCTGGCCATACTTCCCCGCTGTCCACATCCAGGTCTTCGGTGTCTTTAGCCGTGTCCTGCCTGCTTAGCCAATCACTGACTGAGATGGGATAGCGCTGCAGCCAGTGATTGACTAAGCGGGGTGTCATTCACGAGACAAGAGTGGCAGCCGACTCAGTAAATCACTGGCTGCAGTGCTGTCCAGTCTGAACGGAACTTGGGCGGCTGTAGGGTACACTAGAAAAGAACATTCTAGGAGCGTGGACAGGTAAGTACGATAAGCACTTTTTTAACCTCACTAACACAGCTAAACGTCTGCAATCATTTCCTTGCTTTGGAGCAGTCCATTTAAGGCTCAGTTCAGATGAACCCAAACTTTCTGTTAAATTTGTCAAGCCTGCCAGATGGTACTTTTGCTCATCTCTACTCTGTATATTGAAGATGATTTGAATAATAGGTTGTAAGTTTTATATACCTATAAGTGTTGTTGTGGAGGGCTCCATGTTTAGAGGCACCATTATAACTTAAATGTGTGATATAAGCAAAGAAAGTAAAATCAGAACTCTGATCCTGCTGTTGTTGTGCAACAGTGCATACACCTTCCCACAATCCCCTTTGCTTGCATGACAAGTAAAACCAACTGCCAGTATTAATGGGACAGAGCAGGAGACTGCAGTTGAATTCTGTATGAGTAACCCAACCTAGTAAATACTCAGCAGCCAGGAACCAAGGCAGCAGATTATCAAAACAAAGCTTTAGGATTCATTTGAAGAAATGCTTTTACATTATTATTGTAAATTATTTGTAAATTATTATTGTATCAATTATACTGATGCATTAGTATACAGTGAGTTTTCTTTGTGACACAACCCCTTTAAGAAGTTATCCATGTTAGAAAAACATAGCTGCTTCCTTCCAGAAACCCTTTTTATGTGTGGTGCCACAGTTTATGTGTGGTACTACAGCCAACTTCTCTTAAAGTGAATGGAGCCAAGTTGTAATACCTCACACATGTAATACCATGTTTTTCTAAGGCTAAACAACCCTTTAAACTGCACCATAACATTTCTTAGTGAGGGGGTATCACCATACCAACTATGACATGATTTAGAAATATAGTTGTGGTGCTCATCGATATGTTGATTGTTTTTATCTAATTTCGCACAACATTTACAGACAGAGCTACAGGGTAGCAGCACTAAAGTATGGCCCCTTGCCATCACCTTTTACGCTTTCTTGTGGACTTTCTGGTTAAGATATCAGAAGTTCTGACTGCATTTTTTTCTACTTTGCAAGATATTAGCTTTTGGTTACTGGGCTCACATGTTTTAAGCTATTAAAAAGTAGAACACATTCCCATAATGTTGCAAATAATTTCTTACAGACAACTGAAATATTTGCATTGCTTTTTCAAGGTCTTTTATGTTAGAAATGATGATATCAACCTACATTATATTATTTTAATGTGCTTTACTTATGCTCGGCAGGAGATATTTGTTACCTTGAGTGTACATATTATGTTTTTCATGCAAGGTTTTATGCATATTTTAAATGTACCTAAAGACAACCTCCAGTCATTACATAAATACAGTATAATGTCAGTGACCTTTACTATAATGGATTATGTAAACAAACCTGAAAAGGAAGCAGTTGCTAACCTTATTGTTTGGACCTGTGGGATTCAGGAAGCACAACTCATTCATAAAAGGAGAAGCGTGCCAGATTAATGTGGATTACTTTAAGCCATAACTTTATAGTATATAGTAAGAAATATATAGGGCAAGAACTGCTATTAGATTTTATTATACATATGAGAATTCAAAAACTAAGTCGGCCATACTTTACCTGTCATGACTGTACCTGATAAACCTTTGGTTTCCGTCGGGTCGGGACATGGCTTCCTTTAAGATTCAAGTCAGAGTTATATAGATATAAAGTATGCATATCCAGTTGTTAAAAAACAATGTTTTTTATTGAAAAAATGCTGACTAAAAACATTCTGTATATAAAAAGTAAAAACAGGAGAGGGAGGGGGGTCACGCATATATGCAATGTAATGTATTTAAAAGTCTGCTTCTACATGTACAATAAATGGTCTCACATATAGCTGGCAATGTCCTGCACAATAATGTAAGGACTAACCAAATACACAAATGAAAAAGGTGTTACAGTGCAAGTAATAACAATAAAGTAGCTCAATATGGTATAGACATAGACCTATGCAGGGCATTGCATCCTGAAAAGTCACCTAAAATGATAGCTATACTTTAAATAAACCTTCACCAGTGTAGAATCGCACTGGATTATCAAGAGGTGTACGCCTCTGTGGCAGCATCAGAAATCTGCACCAGCTCAAAGCTGGCATACATTTCAACTACAGTTTACCTGGCATGTCCCGGGATTCATAAATATATCAAAGTACCATACAGTGAGGGATGTTTGGCACGTAAGGAGATAATCAGATAAATCTCTCTGTAAAAACACCCCCTCTAGGCTGTGCTTCCCTGCTTTGTGCTGAGCTTGTCCATAAGATGGCTGAGGAGGAGGAGCATATGACCATGCTGCTCCCACAGTGTTCTCCATTGGCAAATACAGGCTCAGTGGTGGACACTGGGGACTGGGAATGGTCACATGGTTCTCCATGTCAGCCATCTTATGGACAGACATACACTCATAAACTCCGGCCAGGATTCCCTTAGCCGGTAGCATAATGTAGGTAAAGGATTAATCACAGCTGTGTTGAAAATCTGCAACAACGGCCATGATTAATAATTTACTTACGATGTGTGAACGTAGCCTCAGGATGATCACAGTCTGTGTCAGCACATTGTACAAGAGTTTCACATTTATAACCATCAACATTTCAAGCAAAGTCAGAGATCATATACTGGTTTATAGCATGTACACTAACATAAAACTAAAACAAAACAAGAGCAAAACCCATCATGGCCCTGGGTAAAGTATTTTGGGAAGTCAGTAGAGTACCTCATCTAACCTCACGTACTAAGATGGCATACATACAAGGAATTCACTGGAGGGGGTCTAGGAAGTACAGAGGTTATCTGAGGACATAGAGAAGAGGATGTTCCAGGTATCTGTATGTTTAAACTTCGAGTATGCCCAAAAAGTCTTTTAAGTCTTCTGTTAGATACCAAGTGGTTTGAGTAAATGGTTGAACTAGCTGTTTTAACTTTGCCCATAAAAATGTTTAGTAATAAAAGATTTCCATCTGCAGAAGAGGGAGCAAGTTAGCTGTTTTTTGTTCCCTAATGCCAACCTACAATTCAAGTAAAATAGATGTTGCATTTTAGTTATAATTAATGTTGGTGGAGTAGGTTGTACCCATTCATTAAGAATACACATTTTGGCAATAGCTATTATAGAGTGCGCAATACCTGGGAGATTTTTATAAGACTCCTCTGAGCCTTCAGTCTCTAGCCCTATGTGGTACAACACCTCTACAGGAGTAAGATCAGAAGAGAAAGGAATTATTTTCCTCATAAATTTTGATACCTCCCTCCAGTAGAGGGGCAAGTCCATATGCCATGAAAAAGATCATTCTTTGGAAGATCACGCTGGATAGGCAGCTTTGAAGTTTGGGAGTGTTACAGAAGGTGGCAATGCGAATGCATAGATTGCTTTGTGGACAAGCTTAAGTTATCTGTTTTCGGAAGGTGGATATGTTTAGTTAGGTGTAGGATATTTAGAACCCTCTCCTAATATTCCCCAGTAGAGAACTGAGGCTGGAAGCTGAGGGAGCAGGCATCACTGGGAGTTAACTACAATAGCAGGGGCATTAGGGGAACAATACTTTGCCTTGCCTTGGGTGCTGCCAACTCACGCTACTAACTGCCGCGCACAGTATGCAGTCCTTGAATTATTTTATTAATGCCAGACTGGCCCTCGACAGGGAAAAGGCTGCCCACCCCTCATTTAAAGGGTCTGTTATACCATTTACGGCTGAGCTTTCAGGCTATAAAAGCGACAAATTATCACAGAGTTCCTGACCACTGGGGGGAGCGCAAAGTGAAGACCCTATATGACAGCTATCTAGTGGGTACAAGTGTTGTGTTGCCAATCTAGTATATGTCTAAAGAGGCATACAATATTAAAGCCTAGTACATTTGGGAAATGATGCCTCCTTCCTCCTTAGATAGCATGAGTTTAGTAAGCACTATTTCTTATTTCTTAGCAGCCCAAATGATTTTAGTGAAAGTTGAGGAGAGAAATGTGTGAGTTTTATGCTTAACCCCTTAAGGTCAAAGCCAATTTTTGTTTTTGCGCTTTTGCTTTTTCCACTTTATGTTTAAAAGGCCATAGCGACTACATCTTTTCACCTAGAGACCCATATGAGACCTTATTTTTTGCGACACCAATTGTACTTTGCAATGACTGACTTTATTTGCTGCAAAACCGGGAAAAAATCATTTGTGCTGTAAAATTGAAAGAAAAAAAGGAATTTGGTTTCATTTCATGGAGTTTCGTGTTTATGTCATTAACCCTATGGTAAAACTGACATGTTATCTATGTCGACTAATAGAGGCGCTGTTCAGAGCGGGGTCCCGGCGGAAAAGTTTTGTGAAAAGTTTTAATCGGTCCGGTTCTGAGTGTTCAGACGCGTACCAATTGGGAGATAGAGCCGGGAGAAGACTGCGCTAATTGCAGTGGCATACATATGACTTTTGTCACATATAAAAGTCATAAAAGATAAATAAAATTACAGATAATCCCTCCTTTGGAGCTGTTTAGTATCCACACTCACCTAAATACAGAACTGGAAGCAGTTGGCTCTGTACTCTGTGTAATGGCGGTGGTAAGGGGGAATAGGGGCAGAGTCTGCATTATCCTGGAACTTCAACTACACTACACTTCCACTGCTTCCTGCTCTCTTTTCACTGTAGTGAAAGCAATGAACAGCTGATCGGCAAGATTGTTGGAGGTCAGATAGGCCAACAATATTTTTTTCCTGGAAAACACACTTAACAAAATACAGCAATTGTCTTAAGATGCTTAATAAAGTGATCTTCTGATCACTGGTAAAATACTGTGTATTATGCCATTCAGTTTGGAGACACAGCTGGTAGACATACTTGGCAGGCCTCTGGTCCTTCATTAGGTTCCCAACTGCGATTTTGTTGCAGACATGCCAATAGGGTTAAATTCCCACACTAATTTCTAACCTGCTGCGGCCACCCCAGATACAGGAGACCTGTAATGGCTTATTCAGTGCTTATTTAGTGTTATTGTAATTTGTAGTATTTTTGACATGCCATCATGCATCACTTATAGGGTTTTAATAGCATCAGAGAGTATAGTTTATTATGACTTTGGAAGAGTGATGCATGCCAGAAGACCACCAATCCCAGTCAAAAGTTACATGACATCAAACAAGCATGCTTGATACAGACCCTGCTGGGTTGGAATGTCCCACTGCTGTATGATGCTTTGTAAATAAAACGCTGAGTATTTTCACTACCTATGGATGCTGTTGGATCATTTCTCATTAGATGCCATCAGGTGTAGCAAAAATTACTGATCGCACTGGTGCTCACTGAGCTACAATCCTGAGCTACAATCGAGAGGAGTGTGCAGCACTGGAGTTCACTCCCCAGACAGCAGTCTCCCCCACAGCGGTCTCCCTCCCATGCGGCCCTCTCAGCCCCCAACAACCCGCACCGCTGAGAGCAGCCTCCCACACAGCCCAGCTCCCTCCTGTGCAGCTACCTCAGCTCCCCCTCCCCCAGATGAGAGCAGTCCCCCGCACAGCCTGGCTCCCTCCCCTGCCGCCACCTCAGCGCCCCCCAACCCCGCACAGCTGAGAACAGTCTCCCGCACAGCCCGGTTCCCTTACATGCAGCCACTCAAGCCACCCCCACCCCACCCCCGCATTGGCTGAAGCTGACAGTCTCCTGCACACTAACCCCCATTCCACTAACTCCCTGTCTGCTGGGAGGGCATTGCAGCATGGGCAAGAGCCGGGCTGTGCAGGAGACTGTCAACTTTGCAGGAGGGAGTGGCGCTGGGGTGGCAGCATGGGGAGGGAGACGGGCTCTGCAGAAGACTGCTCTCAGCTGTGCGGGGAAGGGCTGCATAGGACAGAGCCAAGCTGTGCAGAAAAATAAAATACAAGGGGACAGCGCTCCATAGCGTGGATCAAAGGCCGAAAAGACAGGGAGGAAACAGCGTGTACGGAGACCCTTATCTGGTGGGGTTGTGCTATAGAGGCACAATACTCATCAAGGCATGTATAAAGGACCGCAGCCACTCCCGCTATCCCAAGGGAATGATATACATAAAAATCTCCAACACCACGAATCACGGATCAAGGGGCGCAGGTCCAGAATGAAAAGATGAAAGTGACGTATAAACTAAATTTAATGAGACTCAACGTATTTCGGAACCACACCGGTTCCTTTCTCAAGAGTCATAATGATTTGATTAGGACTCTTGAGAAAGGAACCGGTGCGGTTCCGAAACGCGTTGAGTCTCATTAAATTTAGTTTATACGTCACTTTCATCTTTTCTTTCTGGACCTGCGCCCCTTGATCCGTGATTCGTGGTGTTGGAGGTTTTTATGTATAAGCTGTGCAGAAGATTGTCAGCTGTGTGTTGAGGTGCATTGCAGCACAGAAAGGAGCCAGCAGCTGTGCAGTTGAACCCCCCCCCCCTTCCTGCAAACAGGTGAGTTTTCCTCCTGTGCTGCGATGCGCCCCCCTCCCCAACACAGCTGAAAATCTCCCCTTAACAGCCTCTCATTTCCGTATTGCGACACCCAAAACCCCTGGCTGGCACAGCTGACATCCCCCCTCAACTGTCAGCTTCCTCCTGTGCTCCCTCTCCCCCCTATCTCGCAGTGTAAGGCTCCATTCACATGGAGCAAAACTAGCGGAATTCCGCGGCGGAGAATCCTGCCAGCCTCCCTGTAATAATTACAGTCTATGGGAGGCTCGCGCACCTCCTCTCTCCGTGCTGAAGAATAAACATGTTCATTCTTCAGCGCGGAGAGAGGAGACGCACAAGCCTCCCATAGACTGTCATTATGACGGGGAGGCTGGCGGGATTCCGGCGGGAGTGTTATGCACTCATTTGTACTGTGTGTGTGTGTGTGTGTGTGTAGATGTGTATAAGCTAGGTTAATAGGGGTATTCCGCTCAAAAGCTAAAAAATTAAATGCTCCGAAACCTACCTGGTTTTACTCACCAAGTCACCCTGTGAATTTCAAGCCATCTCCCGCCTTTCTAGTTGCTGCCTTTCCTGAGTTACACGTTTTTCTAAAAGTTGTTCTATACCCAATTTGACAAAGGACTGCAAGTTTAAAAGTTTTTTTTTTAGGACAATAACTGCATTACCTGCCGAACGGACCCCAGGACAGATCTTAGATTAAAAGCAGCTATCCAAAGGTACAAGTGGTTTGGGGAGGCAGATTGTGGGTACAGAGTCGCTTTAAATTTCCTTGGATCTCAATCTAAGGTGAAATTAAAGTTGATAAGAACAACATTATTAAGCATTTGACTGGATGAGTTTACACCGGATGCCCCCCTATAGACCCCTCCTCCATGCTTAGGAAAATAATCCCCTAAGGGCTAATGCATGTGTGGCTGTGTCAGAACACTAGTGCAAACTTTCACTCAGTATCAAAGCTCCTGACATCATAATTAGTCATGATGATGGGAGCTCCAAAGGTCCAGTCTGCAGAACACCGCCTGTGTACCGACGGAATTCTGCAGACGTGTTCATTAGCCCCAACTCTTATAGCCCAATATGCTGCCCTTGAACTAATAGAGGAGAATCAGTCTTTTATATCATATTGCTTGAAACTTTTATAAAGAAAACACAGAAGAGTTCAGTATTTTTACATATTGCTTTAGATTAACTGCCTAAAATTATTTCCTTTTTTTGGTGTACATACCTCATATATTTTAATGGGATATTATAAAATGATATATCTTTCTAAATAAAAGCATTTTTCTTGGGCTTTTGTCTTTTTAAACCAAAAACATGGTATCCAGCACAGTTTCTATCATTCATATACTTTAAAAATGATCCAAATATTATTTAAAACCATTATCTTAGCTGCCAGGTTTCCATAAAACATCAAAGCAAAATTTAAGAAGCTACTCTGACTACAAACCAAATGATAATAAAATGAATTTATTATAAAAGCATAAGCATTTCAATTTAAAAGAAAAATACTAAACAGAAATAAAACCATATTCAGGGTATTCTTTATGTGTTGAAACAGAAATTAGAAATATGAAATGATATTGCTTCAGTTAAATGGATCTGCAACTATAATTTCCAATTCCTGGAATTTATTCTGCATGAACGCTATTTTACACACCACAAAGTCTAGATGCTCTTTTGTGCACAAAAAAGCATGTTTTTTTTTTCTATAAGTCATTTTCATTCTGTAATGTAAAATATATTTTTCCCTTTTTTAAGTAAAGCCTAAATCTCTTTTATGTAAACGAGAACTAATTAAACATTGAGCTACAACTTTTGGACCTTGTTTGAAACTGTAAAACCTATAAATGAGATCTCCAATGGTCTTCACATTTTATTTCTGTATTAAAACCATGAAAACGTTTCTTATTTTTACGTTTTATATATGTATATTAATATATAGATCTCAATGTTTTTATTATAAATTTTTTACGTTTCTTTTGGGACAGTCATTGGATAGCTTTAAAGCTATAACCCAATTCACTCAATGCAACAATGTTATCCACAAGGTCATATAATTTACTAGTGAAATAAATTCAATATCAGCAAAAAGATGATAGACATATTTATAGAGGCCATTTTCTTTGAGTTCCAAAAACCCTAAACCCAATTTAATGCGGGGCAGATTTATAATTGTAAAAAATTGCCTTGTGGGGAAAATGTATGTTTCTGTCCGAATGGGAAGTGGGAATGCAACTATGGGTGAGATAACTGAGCAATATACTTGTCTACCTTTGGCTATCTCATACACTAATTTATTGGCAGTGTGCATGCTTGATGACAGCTCTATTCAGAGGTTGGGATCCCGTTCTTGTGATTATACAGATCATCTATACCAGGGGTGGGGAACCTCCGGCCCACGGCTGCATCCAGTCCCCGAGATCTTGTGATTCGGACACGGCCCTCTTATGTCCAGTGGGCCCTGCAAACAATATAACACTGAATATGGCGTCCATCACACAGGAGGATGCTGTGCGTGCTTGCTCCTGCCCTACCAGAGCTTTTCTCTCCTGTGGCCTGTGCACGATGACAGCATTTCATCGCATGCTGCCTGCAGGAGAAGACCGACACAGGATAGAGAAGAGGACCTGGGCAGTGTGGGAGAGAAGGAAAGGTGAAGCTACCAGGGGCACCATTGGGGGTTAACATCAGCTACCAGGGACCTTTCTGGCAGTTAACAACAGCTACCAGGGGCATCATTGGGGGTTAACTCTTGCTACTTGGCATCACTAAGGGGTAACATCAGCTACCATGGGCATCACAAAGAAAACTACATTAGCAGGGGCACAATACTTTGCTTTGCCCTGGGTGATACCAACACACACTAGGTCACTAGGCCATGCACAGTATAACATTTAGTGCAGTGGTTGTGTAGTGTATGGCCCTCGAATGATTTTATAAATGGCCAAATGGCCCTACATTTCGCTACAGAACTTGCAGTGTGAAATCGCCTGCGACACAGTACGTGTGAAGGCACCCTTAAAATACTTATAATACAGGACAAGCTATGCAGTCACACCATAACCACTACCCTTAGCATACAGTAACTGGATAATACCACTATACTGTCACTGAATAATAGTCACTATATACAGAGCAATATTCTCCCTAAGCAGTGACTGTATAGAGGTAGATACAACCGTATACAGGAGGTTCTACAGACTTATAGGTGACTATAGTGCAGTGACCCTATAGAGGTAGATCCAGCTGTATGCAGGTTCTGCTGACTTATAACTAATTATAGTGCAGTAACTTACAGGAGGCGGCTTCTCTGTGACGTTTTCCATAGTCAAAGTTGTTCTCTGTTCCTTTTCTTCTCCGTCTGGCTCAGCCCATCATGAAGATTTCTCTGGCCATGACTTGTCCCCACAGTATCTGTCAGGCAAACATTTTAGGCTCCTTGCTCCAGGATCATCATCATCTCTATACAAACTCCCAATGTATTGCTTTGCACACTAACAATGTCCCCTCTGTGCCCCCATATAAGCAGTTATGCCCAATAAATGCCAGTATAATAAAGTATTCAGGCTGCTCTGTGTCCCCATATGGTAAACAAGCCCCTATATACTATTGCTCTTCCTGTGCCTCCATATAATAAAAATTATATATATATATTGTAGACATGTCACTGGAAAAGTGTTCGAGGGGAGGTACATCTCACCCAGGCTACTGCATATGGTGAGATGGTAAATCCAGGAGAGATCTGTCACTCAGCAGTATTATGCTGCTGAGTTGTTGTTTCCATTTTCCGAAACTGGATTTACTGGAATGGTGGGTAGGTTGGTAGTGGGACCTGCCATTCCCTTCCCCCCGATCCAGTTCGGGTGTTGCGGCCAGGTGTGCCCTGATGAGCCTACTCGAGGGATAAAGCTCTCACAGTGTGCAGAGTAATAGCTCTCAGCCAGGAGTGAACAGCCTGGGTGCTGTGTTTGCTGGGAGCTGGGATTACAGCCGCTTATCGAAGTGTCAGATAGGTGACCTGTATGTTAGTAAGTGCCCAGACGGGCAGGACCTTTTGTTTTGTTTTGTTCTTAAAAGCACGGTGTTGTTATATTTCTGTTGTGATGGACTGTTTAAGCTGCAAATAAACGCCAAGCTGTTTTTGTAAGTCCAAGTCTGCTGCTGAACTGTGTCCAAACACACCATCCCCCGGGAAGATCCCTACAATATATATACAGTGGTACCTTGGATTAAGAGTAACTTGGTTTAAGAGCGTTTTGCAAGAAGAGCTTACAGTTTTTAAAAATTGTAACTCGGTTTAAGAGCATTGCTTTGGTTTAAGAGCTCCCAGTACTGGAAGGGAGGGCAAGAGGGGGAGGGGCATGGTCTGCATAGATGGTTTACAGCTTTATACCCTGACCCAGGAAGTCTCCCTCACCTTCCAAATCATAGCAGATCCACTTCCTCCCAACTTTTTGCAGTCTGCCCTTGTGTTTCCCATCCTCTCCATTCCTGCTATAATGTGCCTGCATACACTCAGCTATACACACTGCTGCTCTAATGTGCCTGCACTAACACTCAGCTATACACACTGCTGCTATAATGTGCCTGCACTCACACTTAGCTATACACACTGCTGCTAAAATGTGCCTGCACTTACATTCAGCCATTCACACTGCTGTATAGAGAAGTTTCTGTCACTGTCCTTCTGCAAAGCTCTGTAATTCTCACTTCCTGATTGGTCCATGCTGAACACACCATCCTTCCCCATTGCTGTCATGTGACCACACAGACCTCTGACAGCAGTCCTGCTTCTCTATTCTAGCCTGTTGTACTACACTACTGCATTATGGGGATCTGCAGTTCTGTATCTATAAACTGCTGTCGTTTTTTTCATTCTTATGCACTTACTATACATTATACTCCACATGCTGATTGCTATACTGTCTAGTTAATAATAATATAACATACATATTCAGCTGTTTCTCATTGTTTGTTTCATGTGTTCTACATGTTATTCAGAATAAAAAAAATATTATTATTGGGTGTGGAACCAATTGTCTGCATTTCAGTGATTTCTTATGGGAAAATGTGCTTTGGTTTAAGAGTGGATTTGGATTACAAGCACAGTGCTGGAACGAATTATGCTCATAACTCAAGGCACCACTTTATATATACAGTGTGTATAGGGAATCCCACAACCTCCCCCCATAGGTATTCCTTTAGGTAACCCCATTGTAGTTAAAGTGTCACTGTCATTAACATTTTTTTTTTTTTTTGCAGAAATCAATAGTACAGGCGATTTTAAGAAACTTTGTAATTGGGTTTATTAGCCGAAAAATGAATTTTTATCATGAAAAAGCAGTTTAAAGCTCTCCCCCTGTCTTCATTGTTCTCCTATGGAGAGAGGGAAATGAGACACCAAAACAGGACAACAAAGAGTTAATTTACAACTACATGACCCGGCTATCTCCTCTGACAGTCAGCAGTGACCTCTCTGACTTCTAAATACGCTGTCACCCAGCTCCGCGCCTGTAATCCTTTGTTCTCTGCTCTCTGCTGCCGGATCATGTCCCTCCTCCCTCCTCCCTCCTCCCCTCTCTATAGAACAGACAGGGTTGTGTCTGATGCAACAAGTCTTCCCCATAAATATTCCTGTACTTTACCCTACTGTAGTCAACCACCTCTTCCCCATAAGTATTCCTTTAGTTAACCCCATTCTAGTTAACCCCCCCCTTGCCCATAGGTATTCCTGTAGTTAACCTCCCCTCTCCCCTACCACACCCTAGTATAAAAACATAATAAAACTGCATACTCACCTGTCCCTGCCGTGTCTCCCATGTTCTCTAAGCAGCCTCTCTCTCTTCCCGCTCACCGGTGATGCCACGCTGGGGAGCAGGGAGCCGTGTAAAGAAAGGAATCTTCTCAGGGCCGGACTGGGCATCTGGCAGTTCTGGCAAATATCAGAGAGGCTGCTGTGCTTAGTAGGCCAGTGTCCTCTTTCTCTGCACAGCACTTCGTGCACTTCAGTGCCCAGCAAATCACTGGCTACAGAGGGCTATGCAGGACAGACAGGATGGTGAAAGTGAAGAGCAGCCATTACACAGTAACCATCCAGCCTGATATTCCTCCTCTACAGGTCCCCACCACCCCACAGGGGGTAAAACCAGGAGGGTTTTTAAAGGGGTACTCCAGCAAAAAATCTTTTTCTTTCAAATCTATTGGTTTCAGAAAGTTAAAAAGATTCGTAATTTACTTCTATTTAAATCTCTTAAGTCTTTCAGTACTTATCAGCTGCTATATGTCCTTTCCAGTCTCATTGCTGCCACCCCTGTCTATGTCAGGGACTGTTCAGAGCAGGAGAGGTTTTCTATGAGGATTTGTGCTGCTCTAGACAGTTCCTGTCTCAGCCTGAGATGGCAACCGAATACACCACTTCCTGCAGGAAATATGAGGTAATGAATTAGTACCCAAGTTTTGCCACTAAATGTCGTTGTTATGTGTCTTATGTACCTAGGTATTGTACGGCTGGATGTATCTAAAGGGTTATTCTTTTAGGATCTGTGCACAAATGGGAGTTCTTTCTTTTTCCTATCTCTATCCTTCTCTTTCTCTTGCATTCTCTTCTCATCCACTCACAGCACACCTTATAATTGCTGTAGAAGGAAGTCACATGGGGAGAGGAAGTGTAGACACACCTTGGTGAGTCTTTCTCTGGCTTTTGTAGAGGAAGGACACAAGCCAGATCGGTCCCTGTAGTAGCCGAGAAAGGCCCTGGCTCCTGCCAGGTCGCCTGTGGACAGGCTTACTCTGGTCTTTGTAGCGAACGGATGCACATGAGACACCTTAGCACTCTTTTCTTGAAAGCAGCACTTCCACAAGATGCAGTGCTGAACGCACAGCACAACGCGCTGCGAACCAGTCTAAAAGAGTAGGACAGTATCTTGAAGAAAGAGGAACTGATCCAGGTAGAGTAAAGTTGCTAGTAGCCTATGTACTCTATCTCGCAGCGCAGGTGTAGTTGGAAAATTCTGACCACTCTGCTCATCCCAGGAAACAAGGTCTGGGGCTTGTGTCAACCTCTAGGACAAGTCGCCCGACACTGGTGGGCAATAGGTGGTGCAAAGACCAAAGAGTCAAAACACGGGCATAGGTATTCTCTCTACTCTCAAGTATTCTACTTATTCTCCTTCTAAAGTTCTGGCAGAGCACACTTCTACCCTGGGTTGGGACTCTCTCGACATCCTCCTCTCTACTTCTCAGAACTTCTACTAGCTCTCAGCACGCAAATCAGTCGGCACAACTGTATCTCTCTCTCACAACTTTCCAGCACAGGTCGAGTTACTAAAGATATTATCAAGTCAAGATCTTAATATTTATCACTGTATTGAGTCTTTCTACAGTAAAGAAGAGTTCATTTATTTCAACTGGACTCAGTGGTTATTCGCTAAGCACCTACACAGTCATTGCTTACTCCTTGGGTCCTCTCCTCTTTCTGTGGGTGGTGGTACCAATAGTCCAGGTGGGTCATAGCTCCACTCCGGACCACTGTGATAAGTACCCAAAAGACCCCCTCACATCCCGGCCGGTCATCAACCACAGGGGAAAGTGTGCAAGCACACCTGTGTGCCCAAGCGGCACTGGCATCACGACAACCTAACATCTGGCTGAGCTATGTTCCGACCAACCACCATAGAAGTGGTGTCACACGTTACCACCTAGCAAGTGACCGGTTGAGCATACACCACACATACAGCAGCTGATAAGTACTGTAATACTTGAGGTTTTTAAATAGAAGTAAATTACAAATATCTATACCTTTCTGAAACCAATTAATTTGATAGAGTACCCCTTTAAGTCTAAAAAAATTGCTGGCATCGAGGGGGGAGGGCTTAATTGAGGGTGGAGCTTAGACTGGGCAGGAGACTTAGGTACATATTCCTAATAGTGCCAAATCCTGCTCTTCAGCTAAAAAAACCCATTAATCAACCAAGAAAGGAGGTGAGCATAGCTGTATGTATAGTGTGTGTGTGTGCCCTGCTGTCTAATATGTGTGTGTGTCCTGCGCTCAGATTTGTGTAGTGTGTGTCTGTGTGCCCTATGGGATGTTAGTGGTATGTAGGGGGTATGTTGATAGTATATATATATATATATATATATATATAGACAAAAAAACAAAGTGCAAGGTGCAAGCGCTTACCATATATGCTGCCCCCCCCCCCCCCAGGTGTACACACAATAAAAACCTGCTCTGTAGATATTTAAAAATTAGGATCTTAGCGAACTATAGTATAACATGTCACCATGTTAAGGTGTCCTCAGAGACACGGTCCCTACTCTAGCATTTTCACACTAGCAATGGCATCTCCTGGGCTGAACAAGCCTACAAATGGGCAGATAGGAGCCAAATAATCTCTTTTTTATAGCACCCTTGGGACATGGGTGGAGTGCAAGCCAACAGGAGGTAGCCACCCCCCCCACATTCAACAGAAAAAAAGGAAAAAAATAACAGCACCTCTATGCCTCTGTTCACATTGCAGGTTGCACGCTGCTGTGGCTTACGTACAGACAAAAAAAAGAAAGTGCAACAACCCACAGGTGCAAGCGCTTACCGTATATACTAAACGCCCCCCCCCCCCCCGGTGTACACACGATAAAAACCTGCTCTGTAGATATTAAAAAATGAGGATCTTTGCAAATCTTAGCATTTGATCAGAGTGTACCATGTCACCACTTTAAGGTGTCCTCAGAGACATAGGGGAGATCGTAGGAGGGCGTAAAAAAGTCGCAAAATCTTGCGCAACTGCATAGCCGCGCAAAATTTTGTGACTTTTCCCGACATAGGCTGATCATGCCTACTTTAGCTCACGCTGAAAGAAGACATGACTTATCAGGTGCGACTATCTAAAATAGTCGCACATGGGTCGCATGTGTCGCATTTCACCACCTAATGTGGAGCCGGTATGCTCCGTGGGTCGGGTGCAATGGAAGGGGTCACTTAACCCCCTTCCTTGCTGGTGCAGGTGCAATGCCAGAACAGTCTGACTCCCAGGGGGTTTAGTCTCTGGGAGCCAGACTGTAACTCCCATGCCCATGCTGAAGGTCACCCAGCTTTCCCAGGATCCTGTAAGGGTTAACCTCCAGCATGGGCATGGGAGTTACAGTCTGGCTCCCAGAGACTAAGCCCCTTGGGAGTCAGACTGTTCTGGCACTGCACCTGCACCAGCAAGGAAGGGGGTTAAGTGCCCCCTTCCATTGCACCCGACCCGTTTGTTTTTGCTTGTGTTTTTTCTTTTTGTTTTTCAGGTACCAGTATGCAGAGGATTACGTCGGTGTTTTTATTTGAATGAAAAAGCTGTCTGATAGACAAAATCCATTACTAAATTGTGTTAGCCGGTATAAAATGGCTAACACCCCCTATTATTACCCCAGTACCCAATGTCACCAGGGGTACTGGGAAGAGCCGGGTGCCAGTAGTCCCAGAGCATCAAAAATTGGCGCTCCTGGACTGGGTGATAGCAGGCTGGTATTATTAGCCTGGGGAGGGCCTAAATAAATGGCCCTTCCCCCTGGCACTACGAGGCTGCTGTTGCTTGTTTTTTAACCTGGATGGTTATGGAAAGAGGGGGGATCCTATGCGTTTTTTTTTTAATTATTTATTTAAAGCGACTCTGTACCCACAATCTGACCCCCCAAACCACTTGTACCTTCGGATAGCTGCTTTTAATCCAAGATCTGTCCTGTGGTCCGTTTGGCAGGTGATGCAGTTATTATCCAAAAAACAACTTTTAAACTTACAACCCCATGCCCTATAGCAGTATCTGCGCCCTAACTTTGCATCACCCTTCTGTCCCTCCTCCCCACCCTCTTCATCATTAGGAATGCCACTGGAACATTCTCTCCATGCTGAACATTGCACAGGTCCTTAACGATCCAGCCCATGTGCCGGGCTGACACAGGTGGGAAATAGGAGGCAATCTGCCTGGAGCATTCTTAATGATGAGGAGGGCGGGGAGGAGGGACAGAGAGGCTGTGCCAGCCTAATGCATATGTAGTGACCCACCAGGCACTACAAAGTTTTATCTGCAATATGACATGTGCTTTGTAGAAAGTAACTGTATAATGCTTTATCATTGGTGTCCAGCAGGTGGCAGTGCATTGCCAACATGTTGACAGTGAGCATTGGGACCCAGCGGCCTTCCACCTCAAGTGTGTTGCCTAGGCAACAGTAGGAGGTCTGACAGGTCCTGAGAGGAGTTGAGTAGATGTAGTCGGTGAGGAGGAGCAGACAGTGCTCTCCATCATAGTCAGATATAAGCAGTCGTGTGCTGACTAAAAACTTCAAGTAAGTGAAGTAACCTGCTGAGTGCAGAGCAGGCAAAGTAAGAAGAGAGAGGAGAGATTCTAACCAGCCAGATAAAGGCTATAACCACTAAGGCAGAGGGAACCCAATGCTCACTTCATGCAGCCTGACTGGAGAGTGACTGAACACCATTCCAATGTGCTGTATTACTGTGTAAACCAGAAAGTAAAGTCCCTCAGTTATATCACCGTCTATTCATTGTCTCCAAACACTGGAAACCAACCACCTCATTGCTGTGACGACCGCCCGGGGCCTTAGGAGAGCCAGGACCGCTAAGGTAGGAGTAAAGCACCGTGACACTATTGCCCCTGACAACACCACCGGCACCCTATCTGGTCCTAATAGAGCCTCCAGTCCACCGTGCGGATGTTGCACATACACAATCCAGGCCACTCCCTTAGGGCACAGGGCTGCCAGTTTAAATGTTAATTTTTAGCACAATAACTGCATCACCTGCCAAACAGACTGCAGGACAGAGCTATCTGAATGTACAAGCAGTTTGGGGGGGGGGGGGGTCGGATTGTGGGTACAGAGTCACTTTGAAAAAACGCATAGGATCCCCCCTCTTTCCATAACCAGCCAGGTTAAAAACCAAGCAGCAGCAGTCTAGTAGTGCCAGGGTGGGAAGGGTCATTTATTTTGGCCCGCCCAGCTTAATAATACAAGCCTGCTGCCGCCCAGTCCAGGTGCGCCAATTTTTGACCCTCCGGACAACTGGCCCCCTGTTCTTTCCAGTACCCCTGGTGGCATTGGGTACTGTGGTAATAATGGGGGGGGGGGGGGGGTTAGTGTTAGCCATTTTATACTGGCTAACACTAATTCCCGACTTAGTAATGGATTCCATCTATCAGACGGCTTCCACTACTAAGTCTGTAAATTAATGAAAAAAGACACAAAACACCTACAAATTTTTTCATTCAAATAAAAACACCCCCACACCCTTTGTTGACCATTTTATTGAACATTAAAGTCCGCTGGTCATCGACGTAGTCAAAACGAATACGATGTAATCCTCTGCATGCAGGAATCTGGAAAAAAAAGGGAGAAGAAAATGCTCATTACCTAGGAGGCAAACCAGGGCCAATGAGACTATTTAGAGACAATTCAGAGACCATTTAGAGAAAATTCTGAGACAAACAAATCAGCACCACAGAAAATAGACCAGGCTTATGCTGCGTTTACACAGACAGATTTATCTGACAGATTTTTGAAGCCAAAACCAGGGACAGACTATAAAAAGAGAACAGGCCAGGAAAGATTGAGATTTCTCCTCTTTTCAAATCCATTCATGGCTTTGGCTTCCAAAATTGGTCAGATAAATCTCTCTGTGTAAACGCAACATTATCCTTGATAATAAATTGCTCTTTAAATAGACCAGTCTATTCTTGCCAAAGCAGAAATGGACCACACCTAGAAAATTCCCTTGTTGATAAATCTACCTCATGGTCCCTGCTCTAGCATTTTAACACTAGCAATGGCCTCTCCTGGGCTGAACAAGCCTACAACTGGGCAGATAGGATCCAAATAATCTCTTTTTATAGCACCCTTGGAATAAAAAGAAAAAAGATATAAAGATATAAGTAACAGCCTGCTCAGCCAATTACTGGCCACACTGCTGTCTCATCTCAGTCAGCGATTGGCTGAGCCGCGGTCCGTGCAAGAACTGGAGACACCACAAGAGAACCCTAGAGGAGCATGGAGAGGTAAGCATAAGATGTTTAGTATGTTTTATATAAGGGCAGCAATATATCAATAGTTTTTAAGTGTTGTCACCAATGCCAAGGCTAGATTACAGTCTCAGTCCAGCCCTGAATCTGCTGCTTATTAAGAAGGCAGTCACTGGGCATATACAGGGGAGGATGGAAGTATGGAGATGCAAAGAAATGAGGCAGCAATCAAGTTGTAAGTTTGAAGGTGAAATAATAATGTTAATCGGGTTAGTCCTGATTTAGGATACCACAGGTTTGCCAAGTTGGAAGATGATGAGAATTTCAAGTTAGGGGTAGCATTGCTGCATCAAAATGTCTCCTCTGACAGCCAAACAAATGCATATTCCACTAAGGAAGATAATCATATTAACCCCTTAACAACACAGGGCGTATATTTACGCCCTGTGGTCGCCTTGGGGACTTCAGAGGGGGGCCGCGCGGCGACCCCGCTCTGAACCGCCATGGTCCCGGGTGCCGCATGTAGTCCGAGACTATACAGCATAGATCTCAATGAGAGATCAGTGAGAGATCATTGTGCATATACTTCTAGTATATGTGTAAAAAAAAAAAAAAAAAAAAAAGTGTTATTATTGATAAGAAAAAACTCCCCTAATAAAAGTTTGAATCACCCCCCTTTTCCCATGTTATAAATAAAAATAAATAAATAAATATGTTTTGTATTGCCGCGTGCGTAATTGCCCGAACTATTATTTAATCACATTCCTGATCTCGCACGGTAAACAGCGTCAGCGTAAAAAAATCCCAAAGTGGAAAATTGTGCATTTTTGGTTGCATCCAATCCAGAAAAATTGTATTAAAAAGCGATCAAAAAGTTGTATATGCGCAATCATAGTATTCATAGAAAGTACACATCATGGCGCAAAAAATTACACCTCACACAGCCCCATAGATAAAAGCGCTATAAGCCTGGGAATGGAGCGATTTTAAGGAACATATTTATGTTAACAATGATTAGAATTCTTTACAATCCATCACATAAAGGAAAAGTTATACATGTTATATATCGTTGTAATTGTAACGACTTGAGAAATATATATAACAAGTCAGTTTTACCCCAGGGCGAATGGCGTAAAAACAAATACACCCCAAATAAACAAAATGCGTTTTTTTTTTTTGCGGTCTGAAAGTACTTGAACCTGCCAGGAAATATAGTGGATCTCGCTGCAAAACCCGCAGCGAGATTTCGGCTGCGAATCTGTACTTGTGAACAGACCCTAACAAGAAGTCTGATTTCTCCATTAGCTACAGGCTCTGAGGTGGAGGGGGCAGCAGCTGAATAGGGGCCACAGCTATTTTAAAGGAGAAATCACTATAGAGTTAGACTTTTTTTTTTAAATAGGAATAAGCTGGGGATAGGACAGATTGAGGAATAAGATCAGGTAAAAATTAACATAAAAACCTAAAAATTAAAACAAAGCGGCAATAAGAGATGGGTGGATGATAGCAATGACTGGCCAATAACAAGGTTACAGTTTGTTCATATACTATCATAACAAAAAAGAGAAATGATTTACCTTTATCTGAAGCCGGCATGATATGTGGGATATACAGGGGAAAAAACTATAAAATATGGATATAAGTTTGCTTTTAGTCAATCAGGTATAAAAGAATACACAAACAAAATATGAAATCTTGCAGCTTTCAGTCTGGCCCCACGCCTTATAGTAAACTACCACTTTCCGAAGAGTAATCTTTTCAGGCCTCATCTTGTGAACATGAGAGAAGCAGAAGAATTAAGAGTAAGGAGAATTAGAGTAAGGTTAGAAGTAGGGTTCGTAAGGTGTAATAAAACAATGGATTGACCCAACACCTACACATAACAAAGGTCAATGCAGAGTTTTCTCTTATGATCTAATCACACACTTGATTGAACCTATAATACGGAGGCATTCACAATGTCAGAGGGTCCTATTAGACAAAGCAATTTATAAGGATTAACGGTAAACTATCTCAAAGGAGAGCTACTTGAAATCACTCACCATATTACACAGAATCATAGTCCTTATGGTGCGTTTACATAGGCAGATTTATCTGCCAAAGCCAGGAATGGATTTGAAAAGAGGAGAAATCTCAGTCTTTCCTTTATAACCTGTTCCCTGTTTATGGTCTGTTCCTGGCTTTGGCTTAAAAAATCTGTCAGATAATTCTGCTTGTGTAAACACACCATAAGTTACGATCATTAATACAATCGTTTACTCTACATGATCCCAGCAAATGAAGGAACAATGTGGGATTACAACAAACGATAAGCTATGATTGTGATGATCAATGATGAGCAACACAATATTTGTGATGATCAATGATGAGCAACACAATATTTACACAAAACTATTATCATTTAAATTCGAATGATATAATAATTTTTTACACAATAATCGTCTAGTGTAATAGGGCCCTAATGCTCCTTTTACACCAAGAGATATGTATTTCTGTGGTTTCAGTTTCCAGATAACAAGCAGCAGTTTATACTTACCAGCCAAGCTGCTTGTTATTTGGCATCTGGCTCTCCGGTCAGCCAGTTGTATCTTCAGGCCCCGCCCCTCCGGCTGTTAATCATTCCAGAGGAGGTGACGGCCTAAAGATACAGACGGCGGCCGGAGAACAAGACACTGAGAACTGAAAGCATGGCTATATACATATCTGTGCTGTCAGTTTCTCATCTTTCTTGACCGCAAAAAACCCCTGTTTATACAGGGAGATGTACAGCTGATAAAGATACAATTTTGAACCTGCACAAAAAAAAAAAAAAGCGATCAGCTAATAATCGGTTCGACCATACTTCGTCTGATCACTGCCCCTTTTACACCGGCCAATTATCCGCTGCAGGAGTGTCCTGTTGGCCCATGTAAAAGGACCCTTAAGGAAACAAAATTTCCATAAAAATATGAAAGAGGCTTATTTATTATAGGAACAATGAGACTATGTAATACTCTGCCAGTACAGCTTTTCCTCATTGTCACAATGTAGCAAGTTATGGTTACTACATTCTGGAGATAGATCATTGATCCATGGATTTACTGTAACTGCCATATGTGGAGTTGAGAAAAAGATTCCCTTCAGATGAGGAAAATTGGCTTTTTCCCAAGTTGGGAGGGGGGTGTTAAGCCTTACTCTGGATTAACATTACAACAAAATAAATACATACATAACTGTATACACTTATAGATGGGCCAAACACAGTCACTATTAGGCTGGGTTTGGTCAACTGGTCCGTGAATTACAGGTACACCATTGTTATACATTGGCATAATATTATGCCAGTGTGCCACCAACGCCCCCATGGATAGATAGGTGTCCTGCAGTATGGACAGGGTAGTTAGAGAAACGGAAAGGAAGAGAGAGAGAGAGAGAGAGAGAGAGAGAGAGAGAGAAAGAAAGAAAGAAAGAAAGAAAGAAAGAGGGAGGAAAACTCACTGTTTGAGGGTGGACATACAGGGGTAAGTAGTGAGAGGAGAGCCCCCATATTTTGGGGGTTGTATCACATATATTTCAGTGCCCATTGGCCAGCTTGCCCATAATGCATTGCAATCTGCAAAAGCCAATCAAGAGGCAGTGTGGGAAGAACAGAAAGTATGCATGGCACAGAGATCCTGCATATAGTACAGAAATCCAAAGACTTGTATAGTGTATAGGAGAAACTAGATAACCAATCAGTGTGTTCAAAGTGAGAGAGATGAGAGAAGAACTGTGATTTATTCATTCTTAAGTGACTCAAGGGGCATAGTGATCTTGTATATGTTTCTGGGGCAGAGAATGGCCCACACAAAGATATAGAGGCACTGCAAACACTTGCGGACTCTTTCTGTGTGACTGTTTGCAGCTAAACAAATTATTTTTACATAAGCAATCTACAGGGTGGGCCATAAGTATGGATACACCCTGATAAAATGGAAGTGATTGTTGATATCACCTTAACATTTGTGGCATATTAGTGCATGGGAGGGGGTAAACATTTGAGGGCGGGTGACGCCCATGGCAGCCATCTGCAAAGCCCCCATTTTGGATTCAATGGTGTGCTCATTTTTAATGTAGCTTTATTCATTATTGAGTTATTGACACATTTGTGACATAGAGCAACAACAGTAACCCATTAAATGGTGTGCTCAAAGTGCTGCCCTTAGTGTTGAATTGTCAACACAATTCTCTTCTCCCACTCTTGACACATCGAGAGCAATACAACAGAAGAAATGCTACCAAAGGCCTCCTGTATCCTCTGTTTCAAGTGCCCCACATCCTGGATCTTCACGGAGTACCCCATAGTCTTCAAATATCCTTAAAGGTAGAAGTCCAAGGGAGATCCGGAGATCTGGAGACCCTGAAGGCCATTCCACTGGGCCACAGCGCCAATCAACTTTCCAGGAAACTGTTGGTCGAGGAAGGTTTGGTCCTGACATTCGTAAAGTGGTGGTGTGCCATCTTGCTGGAGGAGCTGTGCCAGCTTCAGGGCACAGAGAGGGAAACACATCATCACGTAGCAATTGCAGATACCCAGTAGAATTTAGGTTTCCACTGATGAAGAATATCTTCCTACCCCACATACCACAGCTGGATCTTGTAGCAGCTGGATCTTGTAAGGATGCCACCTCTGTGTAGCCAGTAACCGTTGAATGGACATTTGACTGATGACACACTGCAGGGACATACATCGAGTGCTATGCTGTGGGCTCTTGGTAAATGCTGCCAGGACAACCACAGATGTTTGGTCATTGGTGACAGTTTTCATACGGATTTGGGTTTATCCAACACCGAACCAGTAGAAAGAAATTTGGCGAGCAGTTTGCTAACTGTGGCATAGGAAATGGGTAGTCTCTTAGGGTTTCTTGCATTAAAGTCTGCTGCAACGATCCGGGTACTGTGTTCACCAGACATCAACACAATGTCTGTTCGCTCCTCGTTGGTCAACCTCTGCGACATGTCAATGGCTGTAACAGTAAGAAACATGTCAATTACACTATAATGAATAAAGCTATGTTAAAAATGAGCACACTATTGTTTTTCTTGTGCAATTCTCTATGTGTTTGAGTTGTCACATGACCCCCTTCCCTTTAACAAAAGAAAAGTTGAATCCAAAATGGTGGCTTTTCAGATGGCCGCTATGGGTGTCACCTGGCCTCAAATGTTTGCCCCCTCCCATGTACTAATATGCTACAAATGGAAAGGTGATATCAGCAACCACTTCCATTTTATCAGGGTGTACCCATACTTATGGCCCACCCTGTAGTTTTTTGTGTGTGGCCAGGAAACAATACTTACCCACACATTCCCATATCCTACTTGGTCACTGTGCTGGCAACTCAATTGCTACCATATCTTCTTATGGATTTACTTGTCTTTTACCAGCTCACAGCATAGTCGACATTAATTTTTTTTAAGACAGCTGTACATCTGTACGCTCAAATCTCTGACAACATTGAACAATCTGTGGGCATGTTACTGAGTAGCAAGGTGCACACCTCCATTAAAGGGGTAATTACAAAGTAATACAACTTTGTAATGTATGTTATGCATGTGAATGGCCAATAAGGAGAAAATACACACATAAAATATTATGCTTCAATGTTCTTTATCCAACCATATAAACGAGGATACAAATGCACAAAGGTATATTCACCCAACTCAAGTGCTCAAAGTCCAGATGCTGTGTGAGAGACAAAGTCTTTTCAAAAGCTCAGTTAGAGCTCCATTCATCAAATGCTCATTTTATGGCAAGGAGCTCCTGGTTGCCTATGTCGTAGCTGCATTCAGTTTTGGAGAATTTCCTAGAGAAGTAAGCAATATGTCTGAGGTTGGTGAGTGTCTCCGGACCCTGTGAAAGAGCAGCTCCCACCCCCACCTCTGAGGCATCTACTTCAATCACAAAAGGTTTTTCGAAGTCAGTTGAGTCAAGACCAGAGCCACAGAAAAACATGTTTTAAGCTTGTGAAATGCCTGAGCAGCTTCAGGAGTCCAGTTTACCAAATCAGCTCCTTTCCTAGTTAGATCGATTAGGGGTTTAGCAACTACGGAAAAACCCTTAATAAATTTCCTATAGTAGTTAGCGAACCCCAAGAATCTCTGCAAAGTATTAAGACAATTAGGGCGCTCCCATCTTTCAATAGCTGCCACTTTTAGAGGGTCCATACAAAAAGAATTGGGTGTGATTTTGTACCCCAAAAATGAAACCTCCTAAACACCGAACAGACACTTTGCCAAAATGATTTTGTCTTAAAAGTTCCATAACCTTACGGACATGACAAATGTGTGAGGACCAGTCAGGAGAGAAAATCAATATGTCATCCAAATATACCACTACAAATCGTCCTAGGTATTTACGAAACACATCATATACCAGGTGTTGAAAGACCGCAGGCGCATTGTATAACCCAAAGGGCATAACAAGGTACTCGAAGTGCCCCTCGGGAGTATTAAAAGCGGTTTTCCACTCATCACCCTCTCTTATCCTGATCAGATTGTAGGCTCTTCGCAAGTCAATTTTAGAGAACCACTTAGCCCCAACAATCTGATTAAACAAATCAGGAATAAGAGGAAGAGGGTGCTGGTTTTTCACTGTAATTTTATTTAGCTCACTATAGTCAATACAGGTGCGCAAGCCACCATCTTTTTTCCCTGCAAAGAAAAATCCCGCACCCATAGGAGAAGAAGGGCGAATGTGGCCTTTACGTAAACTATCTTTGATGTATTCACGCATTGCCTCTATCTCGGGCCTAGAAAAATTAAAAATGATTCCCCTCGGATACTTGGACCCTGGAACCAAATCAATAGCACAATCATATGGACGATGTGGAGGTTAGACATCTACTGCTTTTTCATCGAACACATTGGCAAAATCAGACAAAAACTCAGGGATTTCTTCTTCTACCCAAGAACAATCTGCGACATTCAGCGCAACACAATGTGAAGCACAGTTAGATGCCCATTTGATCAATTCCCTGGTGGACCAATAAAATGTTGGGTTGTGTTGTGCCAACCAAGGTAACCCCATAATAATGTCTGAAGATAAATTGTCCACAACTAAAAATTCCAACGACTCAAAGTGAATTGAACCCACCCTTTCATCGAGAGAGGGAGTAATATATTTCATCTTACCCTGAGCAAATGGGGTAAAGTCTGCTCCACTAATACTCAGCGGGCACTTAAGCTGAAGCGGACATACCCCCAGAGAGGACCAGAACCCAGTATTAATAAAATTAGCAAATGCCAAAAATACATTTCTCACCTAAAAATAGTGAAATGGGCACCATTACTTTATTTTTTTATATCGAGCGGTACCTGTGCGAATGAATAACCCCCTCGACAATCATTCGGCGGTGACCCAGGTCTGGAGGTACATTCCTGTACACGGTGTCCGACCTTGCCACAGTATAAGCACAGATTGTGCTGTAGTCGATAGGCCCGTCAAGTCTTAGCATCAGTCGCTTCAATTTGCATAGGTTCTTCTTGAGATAGTGACAGAGGGGAAGAAGACTTAGGAGAGGAAACAACAGAGAACAGGGCTTTAAAAGAATCATAGGTTCCCTTTTCCCTGCATCTGTCTCGCATACGTCTATTAACCCTTATACAGTAGCTAAGATCATGGTCTCTGGAGAGGGATAGGCAACTAGTAAATTCTTCAACTGGTCCGAAAGACCCAGCTGAAACTGATACCGCAAGGCAGAATCTTTCCAAGTGGAAGGGATACACCACTGCCGGAATTCTGCACAGTAGTCTTCTACTGGTTTCTTACCCTGACGTAAGGAGGTCAGTTGGCGTTCGGCCACCGGAGTCCGGTCAGGATCATCATACAACAGCCATGGGGCTGAAAAAAAATAATCAACTGAAGTCAACTGAATTGCATTGGGAGGTAGGGTGAATGCCCAGTCCTACGGTGGGCCTTGCAGAAGGGACATGATAATTCCCACGTTTTGGCTCTGATCCCCAGAAGAGCGAGGAAGGAGCCAAAAAAATAGTCTACACCCCTCTCTGAAGGATCGGAAATCCTTCCTATCTTCCTTGAATTTTTCAGGGAGCGGAACAAGGGGTTCTGGAGGTGTGGGGGTTGTCATGGTCACCTGACGGGGTGTAGCCTCTTGTTCTTGGACCCGCTCAGCAAGTCCCTGAACCAAAGTGTTCAGGTTTTGCATCTGTTCCATCAGCGCTTTCATTGGATCCATGAAAAAAATTCCAGAATAGTACGGCTGGCTATTCTGTCAGGCTAGGGAGACACGGACAAGATAGTGAGCCCTGAACTTGCCCCAACCCAGCCTACTTGCCACGCACGGCACTAAATGGCCGGGGACAACCACGGAGTCGGTTCCCTACGCTAAGTAGGTGAACACACAGAACGTAGACCGACACAACAAAAAAAATGGAGGAGAGTTAGCTAGCCAAGTCAAAACCAAACGGACAATGCTGTACAAAATCAGAAAGAAAGTGGATAGTCGGAGGTCAAGCAAGAGGTCAGAACACAAGCAGAGAACACAGAAAGGGTATGAGGACAGGGAATGTTGGGAAAGGAGCAGGGGAGCTGGGACTAGTGTGAACTAATAGCCAGCAGTGAAGTGAGGAGCTGGCTGCTTTTTATCCAGGATCAGAGACTGGGTCCAGCAGCTGATTGGACCAGCCCTGATCCCAGCACCGAGTACAGCTGAACAGACCTAGCAGTGCAGTAACCCATGCACTGTGAGAAGTCTGACAGGCAAGGCAGGTGTGGCTGAAAAGTAAAACACAGTTCATTCAGTGCAACAGCAGACATAAAATCAGCGCTTCCTCGGCCGCCCAGTACGGACGAGGGAGCACAAAGTCACATTCCAGTAAGAAAGGAAATACTAAAAGGGCAGACTAGATTAATCAGGTGGTCTTTTTCTGCCAACAATCTTCTATGTTTCTATGAATGGGAGGGTGCACAGGACATTGATGGTCGGCATACAACCTTTTCAAGATGACTATCCAAGCAATATCCCTCAAGTAAGAATGGCACAAATGATGCCCAGACTAGTGCTGCCAATCATTTTACAAGGTGCAAGCAGCAGGCAGTTCATTAACATAAAATAACCAACAAAACAATATGCTACATGGAGTCAAAGTTAGCAAGTGAAGTAGGATTACCCACTAATAAGATACGGTTCAGGGAAGAAAAAGAGCGCTGCACCTCACACCTATGGCTTATACTAGTGCCCCTAGGCTAAATAAAAAACATCAGAATTTTGTGTATGAATTGATCAAGCCATACTGCCCCATGTACCATCGTGCAGGTATCTGATACACATGGGTCCCTACACTAAGTCCACACCGTGCCAGTCAGTGGCTACCAACCCCGCAGGCGTGCACAGTCAGGGAACGGGGGCCATGGGACGGCCCTGCGACCCCCATGCCACAGGACCAGACCCATGTTGGTTTTAAATGTAGCTGAATAAGCTTTCGTGTCAGCCATTTCTGTCTTTTTGGCTTAAGCATATTTTATGTATTCTGTCCCTTTTTTCATTGTGGCTAGCACTCGTGCTTTGTAAGACCCATGTGATCCAAATTAGCAGGAAGCACCTGTGTACATAAGGGGAGGTTCTCCTAGTATTCTCCCATTCTACCTGCAGAGGAATGGAGAGAGGTGTCTCAAGTGATTGTGCATAGTGGATGGATGGATGGATGAGGGGCCCTCTGAGGTTCTGTCACCCAAGGGCCTGCAAAAACTTGGAACCAGCCCTGCATCCAACATACACATAGATCATAGTAGCCTTTTTTTAGGTATAGGTAAAGGTTGAGCATACCATTTAGTTTTTTCTTTTTTTTTAGAAACACCCTATTTTTGTCATTTTTAGTGCAGTGATACTTATGTGATTATGCAAAGCTAATGACTGAAGCTATTTATTGTCTTACTGCTGACATACAGTTCTCTCTATTCAAACTCCTCTTTGTCTGCACATTATTGAAAATGCACAGTTTTCTTGTTAATACAATCTTTTCAACTTTATCTAATGGTCTGAGCCTTGAAAATAAATGCTTGATTTTCCAGACACAAGGGTATAAATACACAAGTACATTGCCTATATTAAAGACACAGCTTTTCACTCACATGAAGAAATGTTAAGCAATACTGCCCTCTACTGTCATTTAGTTCAGTAACATTTGATCACAGATTGACATTTCATTAAAATCTGAAAAGAAACACTGCATTATTTAGAGATTTATACAGTTCTGCAGCTAATTAAAATAACTTCCAAATTCTGCTACACCAAGCAACACCTTGAACAATACCATTTGCTTTTTCTGCAGTCAGCAGTACCAATTAATTAAATTGACATAAAGCATGGTTACTTCTGTGTGCATCAACAAACATTCAGTAGCATATACATTCTGCAAGGTGTTTTCATTTTTATATTTAACACTTTACATTACAATTGAAGCAAACTGGAGAGATTTACCATGTATTTACCATACATGCTCTGTTAGGTACATATGGTAAAATAAGTCAGCTGTTTTTAAGCCAGTAATGAGAAGGGGAAAAAACCCACACAAGACAGCTCTCATTGACACTTTCAGTGAGGAAGTAGTATCGAAGTAGTCCTTAATTGTGGAATAATTCCCTGAAAACCGTGAATCAATAAAAATAAAAGAAACATATTTGTAAAAATATAAACAAAATAAATATTAGGCTGGGTTTACACTACTTTTCTTCATTCCTTCATTCCAAAACTGATAGAAAAATGGATGCATTTGCTGTCCTCTTGGACGGCTGTCATTTTGAAGCAAAAACAAGATCATATTATGCAAATGCTTTAATACAGCCATAAAAGCAAAAAATGAAGACAAAAAAAGCAAATATATAATTAATGCTTGTTTTATATACAGTATGCTGTCCATTTTAATTTTAATACTGCAGCTCCCGTGACCCGTTTGTGGGTGGGCCTTTTCTTTTATGAATGATCTTTGCCTCTGTTCAGAAGAACAGTTACTTTATTCAGCTGCAGCACTGCACAGGGGCGTGTATGTCTTTTTTTCCTGTTAATAAGGACCAAATGGCCTTAGTGACCGAGTCTTGACTGCAGTTTTCCAGTGAGTGGGACACCTAGTGGTCGAATGTATAACATTGTATTTTATACAGTATATAAAACAGGCAAGATGATAAATGAAGTACATTGTAAAGATGTAGTATGTCAGTTCCTCTGCTGATTGAACATTATGTATAGATAACGACAGGACCCATTTAAGAACACTGTAGTCATTCAAAATGTATAAGCATATCTTTGGTTTACGTTGAACTTTTTATTAACAGCTAAAGTATAATCCTATGACACCTCCGACAGGTCAATGGACTGCTGAACTAGCTATGACATTTAGCAGTCACTTTTCCTGCGTCAATACACGGCTCAGTTCTTTACTTACCTTACCATATTCCCTAGTGTCCTCAGGCCTTCCCCATTCTCTGCAGCTGCAGCTCTGGGTTCTGTTCCCATCTCTGCCCTGCACTGCAATCATTGGCCAAGACAGGACTACGGCCAGTGATTGACTGAGCGGTCTATCAGTGTAAGGACTGGAACAGAAGGCAGAGCTGCAGAGAAGTCCTGAGGAAACCAGGGAACATGGTAAGGCGAGGAAATATTTTATTATTTTACACCAAAGGCAAGGCCCTTGCTGCCCAATAGTTGGCCTGTGTAATTGCTCAGTAAAGTGCCGATCTAGCAGATTGGCGCTTGTTTACACTTTATGGTCGGGCTGTGTAATTGGACCCTAAGAAGCTGAAGAAGATAACATGACAGTATTTTTCTTGCCTTGTGTAACAAGTACAGTAGTTCTTTGAGTCGCCCCAACATACAATAGATTCAACTTATGATCGCCTCTCATGGGCAATCGTAACGTGAATACAGCATCAACTTTATCAGCATCAACCTAAAACTGCTGCTGGTTTGTTTATTAAACCAGTCACCTTTTTCCTCATCTGTTCGTATGGGTCTGATCTGCAGATGGTTTTCTGTGCTGTTTAACCATTGTTTGCTATTAACATGTGTTTGTGATTTTGTGTAATAATTTAACACCACTACGTTTTTGGGAGGCCATCCCCTCTGGTATTTAAACACATGTGTGGTTCTTAGTTAGGCATGATCAAGGTATGAACGTCCTGAAAACACGTAGGCATTAACACTGAGTCTGCTACTTTGTGTCTCTGTTGATCTTATGGACCACTAAAATAAAGAACTAACGTGCTGTTGGAGTGGGGGCTTGTGCGAGACAGTTTTGAACAGGTGCTGAGCTGACGTTCTTTGTTCCTCAATGAGAGAACAACCCTAAAAAGGAAAAGTGCACTGTTGTAAAAGGTAATAAAAAGCACATTACTTGGCGACTAAAAGCATTCATTAGTTATCCACTGTGAATGGAAAGGTAGTCACGCAAGCCTACTACCACTTCATTCACAGACGACTGTTCCCTATATAAATGAGGGTCCCAGTGGTCATACATTTATCACCTATCCTGTTAAAGAAAACCCTATTTTTGTGCTTATTTTTATTCATTGTTCATGTTTTCTAATTTTGGGATGGCATGTTGGGCCTTTGGAACCAATTAACAGTTTTCCATAGAGTTATGGACTCAACATACAATGGTTTCAACATATAATGGGTGTCCCAGAACCAACTAATATGATATGTTGAGGGACCACTGTAAACAGTTTTATCCAACTGCTAGATGCAATATCTTTTAGTTAGAAAAAAAAACAGTCCCTTATTTTCTCTATCTACTGGAGTGCCCATATGGGCTCCAGTATATATAAAAATTGATGTAATGGCAGTACTTATGTGTTTATTGTTCTAGTGTGTCAAAATGTGAAATATTTCAAACTTGGGCTGCATCCAACTTCTCCAGCCACCGGTTATCAAATGCCACATGCTCGGGATCATATAAACCCAAGCATGCTCGAGGTTCGCTCATCTCTATTTGATGCCCCACTGCAGATTTTGTGGCTGCCGATATATAGAAATAACAATTTTAAAAGTTATAGTATAGGTATCTCAAATTTACCACGGCACATCATTGTAATGCAGAATTACGAAGTGATCTAGGTGTTGTGGATTAGCAAATCATTAGGGATAATATAAGAGAAAAGAAAAGATTTTGATCATTTTGCCTGATCACCTTCATGCCATTGCATCTAAGTAATTGAATATGTATTTTATATATTTTCTTATGTGTATAAATAAAGCAATAGTGATCATTGTAATAATGGCATATAAAGTATTCTGAATATAACATCCCTTTTAGTAAAGTACAAAGAAATATAGAAAAGTCATATTAGGTATCTTTGGCTTTGAACTCATAAATAAAACACACTGCACCACCCTGAATGCACTTTCTATTGAAACAGCAGTTACTATCAGAGGTCCAACCGCGCATACTCTGCTACTCCACAGACTGACCAACTGATTTAGGTCTTCACTTTCTGGATAAAATGGTGATGTCACGACCTGACTCCCAGTGCTGTGCGGGCTGTTCGCTGCTGGAGAGGATGATGGCAGGGAGACACTGAGGGACACAGGGCACTGGAGGGACACTGAGCATCCCTTTGCCTCATCCTCTGCCTGATCATCCTCTTCAGCAGCCACAGCCCGCACAGCTCTAGGAGTAGGGTCATGACATCACTATGTTATCCAGGAAGTGACATCACCGTTTTATCCAGTAAGTGAAACCTTAATGCAGTAGTAAGTTGAGGGGAAAAACACTTTATAAGCATATTCCGTAATAAGTGTATATTGGTAATTTGTATAACTTTTGGGGGACAATACAATACTTTAATAAAAATTTTCACCGGACTTCTCCTTTAAGTATTCCATCTCCACTGTACTCTTTTTCCACATTAAAAAATAAATAAATAAAAAGGTCAAACTCTTATATGCTGTTTTAAAGCTTCATTTGATTATGGAAAATGTCCCGATTAAGTAATTATTCTTTAAAAGAAGTTAAAACTACCTTCTAAAAATAATCCCATATAATTAGAGGACTCTCTGTTTCAAATACAAATCTGCACACTCTTTGCACAATCATATTAAACAGTCATATTAAACATTTGAGTAAAACAAGGTGACATTCATAGTTAAAAGGATAAAACCCATTCCATATTGTCCCGTCCCAAATACTTTAGTATTTTAATCAGTCAGAGTCCTTTAACCTCTTAAAGGAGAAGTCCAGTGAAAATGTTTATTAAATTATTGTATTGCCCCCAAAAAGTTATACAAATCACCAATATACACTTATTACGGGAAATGCTTATAAAGTGCTTTTTTTCCCTGCACTTACTACTGCATCAAGGCTTCACTTCTTGGATAAAATGGTGATGTCACGACCCGAGCTGTGCGGGCTGTGGCTGCTGGAGAGGATGATGGCAGAGGGATGCTCAATGTCCCTCCAGTGCCTTGTGTCCCTTAGCATCCCTCTGCCATCAACCTCGCCAACAGCCACAGCCCGCACAGCTGTGGGAGTTGGGTCGTGACATCACCATTTTAGTGTCAAACATATCCATTTCTTTGAAATGCAAAAGAATGTAGCATACAGCAATTTGGCCTAAACATGGCCGGTGTGAATAAACCATATAAAAAGTGTCAGAGTGCAATCTGACCATCCACACATAAATACTACATATTCAGGTGCCCAACAAGTAATGCATAAAATAGAATAAAAGAAAAGGAAAAGGTGGTGTCAAGAGGTAATATAGTAGGACAGGTCCGCCACATGTGCAGATGTATACCAGGGTGCCCAGAGCCTTTCAAACGTGGCCACAGAATCTCCCCTAATAGCTGAAATTTTCTCAGACAGTAAAATACTGTAAATACGCTCTATAACCTTATCTAATTGTAAGGAAGGCTGCTTCCAGTTAGAGGCAATATGAATCCTGGCAGCTAGCAGTATATATTGTGCCAATTTAAAGGCTCGAAAGGGAAGTTTAGAGAGCTTAATCCCAAAAAGACATGCTTGAGGAGTTTTAGGGTATGCATAGCCTAGGATATTTGTGACTATATGAATCACCGACGTCCAGAAAGCCTGAACTACTGGACAAGACCACCATATGTAATGCATCAAGCCAGTGGCCGAGCAGCCCCTAAAACAAAGTGGGGAAACCTCAGGGTATATGGCGTGCAGACGAGCTGGGACATAATAAGCCCGGTGTAGGACCTTCAGTGCCGTTTCAGTCAGGGACACCTGCCAACTGCCCTTACTACGAACCTCACTACTAATTCTCTATTGCAGTGGGGTCAGAGTAATTCCCACTGGATCATGTATGGAAGTTTCTAATTACCAGGTGGAGTGGTTAACCGAGAGTACAGTAGGGACAACATTTCCTTCCTATCTGGGGAATAAAGGGCCATACGTTCAAAATCAGTGGGTGTACAATCAGTGCCCAACGGGCAATAGGAATGGGGGAAAGAGAAAATTTGTTGTAGACGGAAAGATTCTGATGCTGGAGGCTCATATTGTCTAGTAAAGTTTTCTAAGGTAAGTAAGCGTTTGTGGCTTAGAAAGTCATGTAATTTAGTAAGGTTCTTTGAGCACCACCATTGGAATTGGGTAGGGGAGAGGCCAGGGGCAAACAAGAGGTTCCCCAGTATTGGTAGTAGAGGGGAGATAGGAGACTGCAATTTTTTCTTAAAGCGGACTTTCTGCCACAAAGCTTAAGAATACATCACAAGCTGGGCAGACACATGTAGCCGGGGTAGGGAGGGCAAGCGGGACCACATCAGGACGGTTAAGGTGTAGGGTCTTACTAGATCAGATTCAAGACTCACCCATCTGGTTTGATGGTTAATAGTAATAATGGCCAAAGTGGGGGACTGATAAGTCACCAGCTCATTTATGAATCAGCATAATCTTCCGTGGTATACAAGGGCGTTTCCCATTCCAGATAAATTTCAACACATCTCATTGTAAGCTGTCTAGATCAGAACACACCAGGGGGATTGGCAGGCACCGGAAATAATAGAGGATCCTGGGCAATATAACCATCCTGACCGCATTTATCCTGCCTAACCATGACAGGTGGGGGACATTCCACTTATGTAGGTCTGACCGGAGTGTTGCAAAGAGGGAAGGAAGAGTAAAGGGTAGACAAAGAGGGAGTGGAGCTTGATCCCAAGGTAGGGGAGGGAGCGGGACTGGGGGCAGAAGCCAAAGTCTGACTGAATGAGCTGTTGTTGCAATAGAGGTACATTACAGTAAAGTGTCTCTGTCTTGGACTGATTAATATGTAGACCAGAGACAGTTCCAAAGTCAGATAAGGTCTGAAACAGATTAGGAAGGGAGGTTAGGGGGTTGGTGAGCGAAAGGAGAGAGTCGTCAGCAAATAGATGCAATTTATATGTTTTGGAAGCAATTTGTACCCCCTGAATATCTGGATTCTGGCAGATTGAGGTCCCCCGAGCTATATTAATCAGCTGAGAATGGGAGGTAGGAAGCTTCAGGAAAGCAGAAGGGGAGGAGTATAGAAGATGGAGAATATGGACGAAAGACCCCCCAAATCCCATAAGGTGGAGTACCCCGAAAAGAAAGGCCCAGGACACGCTATCAAACGCCTTTTTTCTATGTCAAGTGCTAGCAACATTAGGGGTTTAGAATAGGCGGTCAACCATTGTAGGATATCCAACACTCTACGGAGGTTGTCCAGGGCCTGTCTCCCCCAGAGAGTTGATGTAATTTATTTTCTAGGGTGAGTTGTGCCCTGTTGCGATCCTGCTTCACCCCAGTGGCCAGGGAGATCATTCTGCCCCTCATATAGGCCTTATGGGCTAACCAAACCCAAGTAGGGTCGGATGATGACATGGCATTAGATTGTAAGTAGCTAGTGAGATCATCCCGAAGCTGGGTCACAATTCGTGGATTGGTGAGCAGTGATTCATTTAAGCGCCAGCTAAATTGGGTGCTTAATTTACCTATCATGTCAAATTCTGCTAGCACCACGTCATGATCCGACCATGATGACAGGACATGCCTGTCGTATAATAGTGTTGGGAGGGTTGAGATATTGGTAAGGATCCAATCTATCCGGGTATAGTGATGGTGGGAGGGAGAATAGTATGAGTAGCCCTTAGCCGAACCATTAAATTCACGCTATGTATCAGCAAGGCCTAGTTCCTGAAAAGAGGAGGACAATAGGCGTTGCTGAGTGGGGCGTTATTGGACCGGTCCAACTTGCCATTGAAGACCATATTAAAATCTCCCGCCCAAATTAACATTTCATAAGTTTACATGGATAGCGTGGAACATAAGGTAGTGAAGAAGCCCAAGAGATTGTCTGTCGGCGCATAACAGTTAACTAAGCAAATTTGCTTACTATAAAGTTTTCCTAGCAATTTAAGGAATCTACCTTCTGGGTCTACAGCCTGTAACTGGAGGGTAAAGGGGAAAGAATTGTGAAGAAGGATCATCACTCCTCTAGATTTAGAGCAAAAAGGAGCTACATAATAAGTGGAGTAATGGGGGAGGAAATATTTAGGTTGTGATTGTGGGGTAAAGTGACATTCTTGTTGGGCTATAAAGTCAGGTTTATGGCGCAGATGATCCCTAAAGGGTTTCTTCCTCTTAACCGGGGAGTTAAATCCCCTTACATTGTGTGACAATACCATACACATAACAGGGCAATAGTGTAGGGTGCTGATTGAACACCCTCTAGAAGAGAGCAATAGTGGTCTATCAGTGCCCTCATGTGCAGTGGCACTACAATATAGACAGGGAATGTAACAATACATGAAGGGCACAAGACAGTACAGTGCGCTCTGAAAAACAACACGGAAAAACTCAGACAACAAAAGGACAAAACAAAACGAGAATAACAGACAAATTTGTGGAGGAAGAGTATCTGGCAGTCCGTCCAGCTTCTGTCTTCCTAGTATAGCCGAAGGTATGGCAGGCTGCATGGGTAACTATCTGCATTCGGCAACAAAACCAGTCTAACAGCCAGCAAAAAGAGTATAGAAAAAGAAAAAAAACAAAGAAGAAGTGCAAACGATTGCATAAGGCATCTCGTGTAATAGAAACAAAAAAGTTTCTGGCACTCAAAGGATCAACCATATAGGTAGTAGTGCATACAGTTAGCAAGAAGTATATAACTTACTTCGGTTGGGGGATAAGTTTCAACTAAGAAAGTATATCCCCCTCCAGGTTTGCCAAATGGCTGCAGCGATACATTACTTGGAATAAAAACATGTCCCATGTCGGCTTCCTTACTCTTTATCTTGCGTTCCATGGACGCATTGCGTTCTACGGACGCAATGCGTTCCACAGGCACAATGCGCTCCATGGACCATCTAGATCGGTATGCATTCCAACAGTGAAACGCAATCACATCACTTCCGTGTAATGTCAGACACGTCATGTCCGTTCATAGCGGCATTGAACAGACACGCCAGCACACACATGTAAGTTGTAATTACTTTTACCCATAGCATATATATTGCTGTATGTATTTGGTACATCTAGGCTTGAGAAAGGTGTTGTATGTGCACCAAAACGCGTCGCCCCGAATCCCTGAATTGTTATGTTTAATGCATGGAATAAATCGTGGAATTGTTTCATTGACGAGCATCGATCTTGATTTGGCAAACCTGGAGGGGGATATACTTTCTTAGTTGAAACTTATCCCCCAACCGAAGTAAGTTATATACTTCTTGCTAACTGTATGCACTACTACCTATATGGTTGATCCTTTGAGCGCCGGAAACTTTTTTGTTTCTATTACATGGTTATATATCGGTCACCGCTGGTGGATCCACTTGGATGAAGGATTAACATCAACTTTGTTCTACAATGATATGTTAACGTGGCTCTAGGGTGTTGTGGGTGTAATTATTCATCCACACACACCGGGTGAGTTATAGATCATTATTGTTCCTTCTTTTGAATGAGCGCTGCCTCTTTGTGTTTTTTTCCATAAGGCATCTCGGGTATCCCGGTAGTAGCAGGAAATGTTCACGGAGGTGCAGGATCGCCATCAGATCAGGGTGACGGTCGGCGGATAGTAGGCTTAACCATGGTCCTGATTCTCTAAGGCCTGGCGGGCCACTGCTGCTTCGTAATGAGTCCAGATCTTTATACGGGACATCTTCTTTATTCAAGGCCTTCCTGGCTTCCTGCAGGGTGCGTACCATATAGGTGCGGTTGTTTATAGTCCAGCTTAAGGAGAAGGGGAAGCCTCACAGGTACTTCACGTTATGTTTCATCAGGGTGAGTGTAATGGGGCGGAAAGTCAGTCTCCGTTCTAAGGTAGTAGGCGCCAGATCACGGAAGGTGACATCCCCGGCAGTGGGTCTAGGTTGCGTGCGGCCACTATGATGGCGTCTCTCACTTCAGGGAAATGGAGGTGCAATATGATGTCACATGGTACTTCAGTAGTATGGGGCCTAGTGAGCGCCCTGTGAATCCGGTCAAAGCGCAGCATCTCCATAGGGAGGTCAGGGATTAGCGTTTTAAATAACAGGGTAATTGTACCTTTAAGGTCGGTGTGAGTCTCGTCCAGGCCTCTGATTCTGATGTTGGCCCTACGGGACCGGTTCTCTAGATCTTCCAGTTTAAGATCCATTTGGTCTAGGCGGTCACCGTCCAGCCTGTCTGACTCAAGCGTGTCGGTCAGCTCGTCCATCTTGTGCTCGGCATCGGACACTCGTTGACCCAATTCCTGGATCTGGGTATTAAATTCTGACAAGACCTTCTGTAATTCCTTGCAGAACATGTTCTGGATAGACTGAAACAGTGCTGGTGTGTCGCGCGGGTCAGGCAGGTGCTCTGCTTCTTCCTCGGAGGCTTGTGAGGAAGCCAAAATGGCGCCGCCGTCCTCCTGTAGGTTTTGCATAGTGCGGAAGATGTCCGGGATAGACTGAGACAGCTTTTGAGTAAGTCGGCGTTTGCCCTTCTTGTTCGTGCCTGACATGTTCCCTGGTGGATCAGACCGGTTTAGAAGCTGTGGAGCCGCGATGCGGCGCTGGAGTTTGCCGGTAATAAAGCAGATAGAGCGGAGCTCACATGAGGCACGTCCTCACCAGTGAGCCGCGCGCATGCGCCCCCGTGGCATCACCATTTTATCCAGGAAGTGAAGCCTTGATGCAGTAGTAAGTGCAGGAAAAAAATCACTTTATAAGCATTTACTGTAATAAGTGTATATTGGTAATTTGTATAACTTTTGGGACGCAAAACAATAACGTAATAAAATATTTCTCCAGACTTCTCCTTTAACCCCTTAGGGACCAAGCCTATTTGGACCTTAATGACCAGGCTCATTTTTCAAAATCTGACCTGTCTCACTTTATGCGCTTATAGCTCAGTGATGCTTTAACATATGCTAGCGATTCTGAGAATGTTTTTTCGTCACATATGGCACTTTGTGTTAGTGGCAAAATTTGGTCACTATCTTGTGTGTTTTTTTTGTCAAAAACAAAAATATTAAAAATTTGAAAAATTTGCGCTTTACAAACTTTGAAATTCTAAAAAAAGAAAGTTGTATGACATAAATTAGTTACTAGGTCACATTACCAATATGTCCTCTTTATTCTGGCTTCATTTCGTAAACATATTTTACCTTTTTAGGGTGTTACGGGGCTTAGAAATGTATCAGCAAATTATCACGTTTTCATGCAATTTCAGAAACTGATTTTTTTAGGGACCAGTTTTTTTTTTCAGTTGATTTAGGAGGCTTGTATACTGGAAACCCCTATAAGTGACCCCGTTTTGGAAACTAGACACCTTAAAGAATTAATCTAGGGGTATAATGAGCATTTTAACCCTACAGGGGCTGGAGGAAAGTATTCACAATTAGGCCGGAAAAAAAAATGGAAAATAGAAATTTTCAAATATGTTTGTTCAGATTAAAGTATCTCATTTTCACAAGCAACAGGAGAGAAAAAGCACCCCAAAACTTGTAAAGAAGGTTCTCCTGAGTACAATGGTACCCCATATGTGGGTGTAAACCACTATATGGGCACACAGCAGGGCTCAGAAGGAAGGGAGCGCCAATTAGCATTTTCAGTGCAGATTTTGCTGTACAAGTTTTCAGGCGCCAGGTGCCTTTGCAGTGCCCCTGTAGTGCCAGCAAAGTGAACCCCCCTCAAAAGTCACCGCATTTTGGAAAGTACACCACTCAAAGAATACATCTTGGTGAGCGGTGAGCATTTTGATCCCACAGGTATTAGAGGAAAGTATTCAAAATTTCACAAGGAACAGGAGAGAAAAGGCACCCCAATATTTGTAATGCAGGTTCTCCTGAGTAGAACAGTACCCAATATGTGGGCATAAACCACTGTATGGGCACACAGCAGGGCTCAGAAGGAAGGGAGCGTTAATTAGCATTTTTAGTGCAGATTTTGCTTTAGAAGTTTCTGAGCGCCAGGAGCGTTTGCAGCGCCCCTGTAGTGTCAGCAGAGTGAACCCCCCCATAAGTCAACCCATTTTGGAAAGTGCACCCCTCAAAGAATACATCTTGGTGTGTGGTGACCATTTTGACCCCACATGTATAACAGGAAAGTATTCAAAAGTAGACAGTAAAAATGAAAAACTAGAATTTTTCCAATAATATGTTTGTTTAGTTAGAAATTTCTCAATTTCACAAGGAACAGGAGAGAAATGGCACCCCAAAATCTGTAACGCAGGTTCTCCCGAGTAGAAAGGTACCCCAAATGTGGGCATAAACCACTGTATGGGCACACAGCAGGGCTCAGAAGGGAAGGAGCGCCAATTAGCATTTTCAGTGCAGATTTTGCTGTAGAAGTTTCTGAGCGCCAGGTGCGTTTGAAGTGTCCCTGTAGTGTCCGCAGAAGAGAAACCCCCCATAGGTCACCCCACTTTGAAAAGTGCACCCCTCAAAGAAGTCATCTTGGGGTGCAGTGAGCATTTTGACCCCACAGGTACTTGAGGAAAGTATTCAAAATTTGACAGTAAAAATGAAAAACTAGAAGTTTTCCAATAATATGTTTGTTTAGTTTGAAATTTCTCAACTTTACAAGGAATGGGAGAGAAAATGCACCCCAAAATCTGTAACGCAGGTTCTCCTGAGTACAACGGTACCCCATATGTGGGTATAAACCATTGCATGGGCACACGGCGGGGCTCAGAAGGAAAGTAGTGTCATTTTTGCTGGAGCAAAACCGCAGCTAGTATCGGTTATTAGAATAGTGCAGTTACTAAAAAAAGTTTTTTTAAATTAGATTACAGGTAATCTGGGGTGGTGACGGGCAACCTGGGAGTGTTTACTTGCTATCTGGGGTGGTGACAGGCAATCTGGGGTGGTGACAGGCAATCTGGGGTGGTGACGGGCAATCTGGGGTGGCACGGGCAGTCTGTGGCAATCTGGGGTGTATATGGGCAATCTGGGGGTGTTTACTGGCAATCTGGGGTGGTTACGGGCAATCTAGGGGTGTTTACTGGCTATCTGGGGGTGTTTACTGGCTATCTGGGGAGGTAACGGACAATCTGGGGGTGTTTACTGGCTATCTGGGTGGTAATAGACAATCTGGGGGTGTTTTCTGGCTATCTGGGGTGGTAACGGACAATCTGGGGGTGTTTACTGGCTATCTGCGGGGGTTTACTGGCTGTTTGGGGAGGTAACGGACAATCTGGGGGTGTTTACTGGCTATCTGGGGTGGTGATGGGCAATCTGGGGTGGTGATGGGCAATCTGGGGGGGGGGGTCACAGGCAAACTGGGGTGGTGATGGGCAATCTGGGGCAGGAGTGACAGGCAATCTGGGGTGGTTATGTGCAACCTGGGGCAATCTGTAGTGGTTATGGGCAGCCTGTGGCAATCTGGGGTGGTTACAGGCAATCTGGGGGTGTTTACTGGCTATCTGGGGTGTTTACGGGTAATCTGAGCGGTTACAGGTAAACTGGGGTGGTTATGAATAATCTTGGGTGGTTACAGGTAATGTGGGGTGGTTACAGGTAATCCGAGGTGGTTACAGGTAATCCGGGGTGGTTACAGGTAATCCGGGGTGGTTGCTGGTAATGCGGGGTGGTTGCAGGTAATGCGGGGTGGTTGCAGGTAATCTGGGGTGGTTGCAGGTAATCCGGGGTGGATACAGGTAATGTGGGGTGGTTACATGTAATGCGGGTTAGTTACAGGTAATCTGGGGTGGTTACAGGTAATGCTGAGTGGTTACAGGTAATGCGGAGTGGTTACAGGTAATGTGGAGTGGTTACAGGTAATATGGGGTGGTTACAGGTAATGCGAGGTGGTTACAGGTAATCCGGCTGCCCGCCCCGTTAACCCCCTGGCCACCAGAGACAATACGGCGCTGCGGAATCTGTTGGCGCTATACAAATAAATATTATTATTATTATTATTATACGTTACCAGATCCCGGATTCCTCCGGCTTGCTTCGGGGCTCCCAACGTCTTCACGGCCCGCTCAGCCAATTAGTGCGCTGCGGCGGGGCAGCATACTGATTGGCCGAGCGGGACGTGTCGGGAATAAGCAAAGGAAGCCCGAGTCAGGATCAGGTGACGTATAGTCTCCGGCAGCCGGGGGGTTAACGGGGCGGGCTGCGGACAAACTCGCTGCGGATACGGCAAGTGTTTTTATACCTTAAGGAATTAATCACTGTGAAAACGAAGGTTATTCCGGGGGGGGGGGGGAGCATGTATTCATCTCCTCTCACTGTGGATTTACGGTGAGAGGAGATGAAAGCGTTCTGCCCCAACCCCCCAATCCCGGCGGGACCCCTCTCTGAACACCCCCCGCTGCACCACAACGTACCAGGTACGTCATGGGTCGCTAGGGGGTTAAGGACCCATGCCGTACGGGTTCGTCATGGAATCCTTTCACTTAAGGACCCATGCCGTACCCGTTCGGCATGGAGTCCGGCAGTGCTTTGAAGTGGGCTCAGGAGCTGAACTCACTTCAAAGAAAGTAAGGACTGGTTGCTATATGCAGCCAGGTTCTCACTGTTAATGACGGGCTGCCCGCGATTGCGCGCCTGTCATTAACCCCTGCAGTGCCGCACTAACATCAGTGGCAGAAGTTACCTCCGCAGCGTTAATGCGGGGGTTCCGATTGTTCTATCTGACTGCCAGAGGTCTCTTACCTTCCTCCCGGCAGTCAGATTGGCGATCTACTGTATATATAGAGTCTGCACAGGCAGGCTCTATGCAATGATCGCAGATTACACTGATCAATGCTATGCTATGGCATAGCAATGATCAGTGTATGTAAAGTAAATGTAAAAATGTTAAAGTCCCCTAGGAGACATAAAAAGTGTAGAAATTTTTATTTAAAAAGTTTTAAAAAATGCTCCATAGCCCCTCCCCCAATAAAAGTAAAAAATCACCCCCTCTTCCCATTTTATAAATAAAACACATAAAAATAAAGTTATGTAACATATTATATACTGTAGCATGCGTAATCGTCCCATCGATTAAAATAAAACAATATTTTTCCCGCATGGTGAACAGTGTGAACAAAAAGCGGTAAAAAAAATGCAGAGATTACATTTTATGTAAAAACAAATATTATAAAAAGATCAATACGTCTGATCTAGAAAAAAATGTTACTAATAAAAACTAGTGATCATGGCGCAAAAAATGATGCCCCATATGATGTTCCATACGACCCCCTAGGGGAAAAAAATTAAAGTGCTATAAGAGTCACAATAGGGCCATTTTAAATATACCTATTTGCAAAAAAAAAAGTTTAACTGCTAATAAGAATAATAAAATGTTAGAAAACCGAGTAAACATGCATACCGCTGTGTTCAGACTGACCTATAGAATGAAGAATAAAATGTCCGTTTTACCGTAAAGTGCATTACGTAAACATGGAACACCAAAAGTAGACCAAAATTCACCCCATAAATGATATTTTGGGGGTTCCGTCATTCAAATTATGGCAGATTGAAAAAAGCCATTACAAAGTACACCTGTTCCTGAAAAAACAAGGTCCTGTAGATGGAAAAATAAAAGAGTTATGGGTCTTAGAAGGAGGAGGAGGAGGAGGAGGAAAAAGCGAAAACGCAAAAGTGACAATTGGCCCGTTCCTTAAAAAAAAAATTATTAGTTAAAACTTATTAGTTTTTCAACGTTCTTAGGGATTTTCTTTATTTTCCATATAATCTGTCTTCTGAACACAGTACTTTTTGTTTATTGTATAAAATATTAAAATTATTAGAAGGAAGTTCATAAAATGTACCAATTAACCCCTTCCCGCATCAGTCAACACATTTCAGAGCAACCCCGCTCTGAACCACCGCGATCCCGGGTGCTATGTGTAGCCCGAGACCACGGCTATTAGTGCCAGCTAATTATACATTTAAATGCAGCTGTCAAAACTGACAGCTGCATTTAAATGTATTGTTTCCCCCTGTACCTGGTGTCTAGTGGGGGATCTCCCCCCGCGATGCGATCGCGGAGGGGAGGCCCTTCTCCTTACCGAACCGGGACTCAGCGTCGCACTGACATTGATCCCGGCTTGGCAATTGATGTATCTGGTCTACTGCAGACCAGAGTAATACAGCAATGATCTGATCAATCATTGCTGTATTAAGTATACTGCAGTGATCTCTATGGAAGATCACTGCAGTAAGGGTGGGTACACACTACGGAATTCTTGCGGATAAACTCTGCGGAATTCTGTCGGCTGTCCACGAGCCTTTCCGCCGGCTCCGTAGACACCATTCTATGGGCCAGCGTATTCTGCTATCCGCCGAAAAAAGTGACATGTCACTTCTTTGGGTGGGTTCATACTGAGGAATTCTCGCGGATAATATCTGCAGAATTCCGCTGTCTGTCCTCGCGCACGGCCGCGCGCCTTTCTGCCGTCTCCATAGACACCATTCTATGGGCCAGCGTATTCTGCTATCCGCTGAAAGAAGTGACATGACATTCTTTCTTCCGTCCAAACAATGATCAAGTTCATTCTTTGGACGGAGGGTGGAATCTGCCCGTACATAGATTGGAGTCTATGACACAGGCGGAGACGCGTGCGCCCGCTGCAGTCTGCAAGCGGGCGCGAGCTGAGAATTACACGACAGAGTTTCTGTCAGAATTACTAAGTGTGCACATACCCTCAGAGAGAGGAACACTGCTATAGAATCTGTAGGCTATCCTATATCATAGGCTACAATCACATAAACTAGAGAGCCAGCTGTCATGCCAGTGCCTGTTTAGACCACAGTGAGACCGCACCCTTAGCCTTATTTTGTTTTGAAGGCTATGTTTTATTTGCGCTTGTCTTACACACTGTCTAAAAACGGCTCTACTCCTTCTGCTCTGGTAACTGATTTCTTACCACACTCATCTCTTCCCTGCTAGTTCCCTCTGGACACTTAACAGTTTTTTCTTTGGTGATTCACATCTGGTCTTTCCACTCACCCTTTGCTGTGTCTGTGTGCATGTGTATGTGCCTGTTCCATTGACGTCCTGGGTCTTAAAACTCCTATAAGTGTTTCACTGCCCTGTTCTCTATGCTAGCTATTATTCTTCCTTTTAAGTGTGATTAGTGTTTACCTTGCATCTGCATTCTCTGTCTGCTTTGCCTGGTTACTTGATTCTGGCTTCTTGTACCTGATCTGGCTACTTACATCCTGTTCTTGTACTGCGTTGTTCATTTGGTTTTGACCTTGGCCTATTTGACTATCCTTGTGTTTGTTTTGTCCTTGTTGCCTGCAGTCATCTAGAGCAGTTTGAGGCTAGTAGGCAGGGACAGGGGAAGGTAACAAGGTTAGGGTTTACTGTCTGTGTCCACCCCGTCCCTTTCCTGGGCAAAATCTATCCGCTTACCAGCTCATCTGTGCAGTGGTAGTGTACAAAACTACATTCCATGAGTCAAGGGAATAAAGTATATAATCCAGTACACTCCAAATATGCTTTATTTGTTCTTTATTTATTCTTCCCTTGTTGTGTTTCCTTAAAATTATGTATTTATTTATTTTCACTGTGTCCACCTGCAGCAGCCCCCTCGTGTATGTTTTTTGCTGTTTTTAACATTCTTTTCAGCCGTTTCATTCCTTAGTGATTTAATTACTGTGAACTATTATCATTATTATGTTATATTTTTACAATAAAATTTATATGTGTTGTAATACATTAGAGGTTTAGTTGTTTCTTTATTGGTGCATATTTGTAACTAGAACCCAAGTTCCTTATTATTCTAACATTTATTCCCCATATATTAGAATGGTATAGGTAGTCTCTTGTATGGTGGAGTTCTGCATATCTTGTATATGTGTTATTCCTTAAAAACTGGTACGTCAAGTTACATAAACGGTATAAATAAATGACAAATATGGAAACTGAAAGAGATTGACAGGTTTGCAGATGGCCATGTTCATTAGTTTTAATTATGGAGTCTTCATATATGTAATATACATTGAATAAAACAGTGATTCGGACATTGGTCTATTTAGAATATCAGAGAAAGGGTAGAAAGTTTCCTGATAAATTTCTTTACTATACATACTTTATATACTGGCTCTGTTTTCCTATTGATTTAAGGGGGATTAAGATTTTTCTTCTTTGTGTTTATCTCTTTCTTAACCCCTTCAAGACCGAGCCCATTGATGCACAGATGTCCCGGTCAAATTCCTCCCCACCTTTTAAGAGCCATAGCGTTTTTATTTTTCCACCTACAGGGCTGGTTGAGGTGTCATTTTTTGTGCCATGATCTCTAGTTTTAATAATTAATATGATATTGGTGTAACAAAAAAATTTGATCGCTTTTTATTTTTTCTGATATATAATAATAAAAAAAAAAAAATCGGTGTTTTTTTTTTTTTTTTCATTTACATTGTTCACTGTGTGGGAACAATATTGTTATTATTTAATAGATTGGACAATTCCGCACACTACGATATACAATATGTTTATTTATTTTAAAAATATATATATATTTTTTGTTTTATAATGGACAAGGGGGTATTTTAAACCTTTATTGGGGGGGGGGGTTATGAGCGTTTTTTTTTTATACTTTTAAAAACTTTTTTATGACACTTTTTTTTACAGTGAAACATACAATCATTAGAATGCATGTACTGATCTATGCTATGCCATAGCATAGATTAGTGTTATTGGCGACCTATGCATAGAGCTTGCCTGAAAGCAGACTCTATGCATAGATGGCCGATCCGACAAGATGGAGGTAAGTGACTTACCCCGGCCCGTTCTTACAAGAGATCAGGTCGCGATCACTCAGTGACAAGAGCTTGTCCTGTCACTGAGTACCTTAAACGCTGCGAAAACGTATATGTACATTCCTACTGCACGGGGTATGTGCAGTAGGAACATATATGTATACAAATTACTGATGTGAAGGGGTTAATGTATCCCCCCCATATTATACTACTATAAAATTCTTTCCTAATGGGTGACCATGTTGTTACTTTCCCGCAGAGGCTCTAGGCTTTACCCTCTACCCATCTCCCCCCCCCCCTCCCTTTTTTTCATAGGGACATATCTTCTATCAAAATTGCTGTCCACAGGACTGGAATCTTTATCTCTTCTAGTGTGTTTTGTCAATCTCTGCAATGGGCTTATAATTTATCTTCTCTAGCAAGCTGTAATTTATTTTCCTTCTTTTCTATCAGCAACCCCTCTGCCCTACACAATGGAGTACTAGCAGTTCTGAAACCGAATTACAGTGAAGCTTGAAAGTTTGTGAACCTTTCAGAAATTTCTATATTTCATTAGACTTAGTCATTTATTTATTGAAGAAAATGATCCAATAACACATATCTGGTAGTATGCACACTTTACTTTATACAAGAGCAATACTGTGCATCCTAACAACCAAGCATTATGGTAATGATTTGTTTTACTTTTGCAATATTATTATAAAGTGATTTACAAGTATATTGATTTGTCCTTTTATTATGGTTTAACCCCTTAAGGTCAAAGCCAATTTTCGTTTTTGCGCTTTTGCTTATTCCATTTTAAGTTTAAAAGTCAACAGCGCTTGCATTTTTTCACCTAGAGACGTATTTGAGCGCTTATTTTTTGCGAAACCAATTGTACTTTGTAATGACAGGCATTATTTTTCCATAACATATGCTGCGAAACCGGAAAAAAAATCATTTGCGCTGTCAAATTGAAAAAAAAACTAATTTGTTTTGATTTCGGGGAGTTTTGCATTTACGGCGTTTGTCCCATGGTAAAACTGACTTGTTATATATGTTCCTCAAGTCGTTACGATTACTATGATATATAACATGTATAACTTATATTGTATCGGATGGCCTGTAAAAAATTCAAACCGTTGTTAACAAATATACGTTCCTTAAAATCGCTCCATTCCCAGGCTTATAGCGCTTTTATCCTTTGGTCTATGGGGCTGTGTGAGGTGTCAGTTTTTGCGCCATGATGCGTTCTTTCTATCTGTACCTTGATTGCGCATATATGACTTTTTGATCACTCTTTATTACATTTTTTCTGGATTTGATGCGACCAAAAATGCGCAATTTTGCACTTTGGAATTTTTTTGCGCTGACGCCGTTTACCGTGCGAGATCAGGAATGTGATTAATTAATAGTTCGGGCGATTACGTGTGCGGCGATACTAAATATGTTTATTTATTTGTTTATTTATTAATTTATATTTATAAAATGGGAAAAGGGGGGTGATTTGGACTTTTATTAGGGGAGGGGATTTTTTATTAATAAAAACACTTTTTTACATGGACTAGAAGCCCCCCTGGGGGGCTTGTATATACATAGCACTGATCTCTCATAGAGATCAATGCTGTGTATATACACAGCAAAGATCCATGAGATCGGTCATAGATTACTATGGCCTGCTGCAGGCCATAGCAATCTATTGCCGAGCCGGGATCAGCGTCATTCCGACGCTGAGGCCCGGCACGGCCAGAAGAACGGATCTCCCCCCCGCGATCGCATCGCGGGGGGGAGATCCGTGCCACTAGACACCAGGGATAGTGTGCATAAAGCACTTCAATGCAGCTGTCAGGATTGAAGTGCTTAATTAGCCGGCGCGGCAACGGGACCCGCGCCGGCTAACAGAGGCACTGCCCGGCTGCACATGTCAGCCCCCTCGTGTATGATTTTGGCTGTTTTTAACATTCTTTTCAGCCCTGTTTCATTTCTTAGTGATTTAATTACTGTGAACTATTATCATTATTATGTTATATTTTTACAATAAAATTTATATGTGTTGTAATACATTAGAGGTTCAGTTGTTTCTTTATTAGTGCATATTTGTAACTTGGCCTCAGATTAGCCAGCTTTCCAAGGCTTATGAGAGACTATTGCGCATCCAAGTTACTATCTGGCAGGTCAGAGGCAGGAGGTCTTTACTTTGCTTTACTGTGAGACAGTTCTGTTAATTACCTCTGCTTGTCTAGGTTTGGTTTTTGACTTTACTTATCACCATGAAGATGACCGATCCAGTAGCTGATGAAGCACTCCTGACCTGGCTTGTTTCCCGGCGCTTTGGAGAGCAGGACACGCTTGAAGAAGAGCCGAGGAGCAAGCGTCGGAGATAATGGGTACACCCCATTGTCTCTGCGCGCCCGGAAAGGGGACAGTTTTATCAGCTGTACACCGACCTGCAAAGTTATCCTGACAAGTTCCAGAACTATTGCCGGATGACCATTGCGACCTTTGATCGCCTCCTTGCTGACCTGCGTCCAGGACTGCTATACCGGGATACAGTAATGCGAGAGGCAATTTCACCAGAAGAAAGGCTCCTTGTGACCCTCAGGTGCGTTGTTTTAATTTTTTGTATTAAAATCCTACTATAGTTTTTTGAAAATTTTAAATAACTAATAATCTTTACTATCTTTTATTGCAGATTTCTTGCCACTGGTAACTCATTTGCATGCCTGCATTATGAGTTTGCGTTGGGGATTTCCACAATATCCTCTATTGTTGGATTGACCTGCTCAGCCATCTGGGAGCGTCTGAGGGCCCATATAATGCCACCCCCCCAGCCTAAAGATTGGATCTGCATAGCTGGGGGCTTTGAAGCAACAGCGCAGTTTCCAAACTGCATCGGTGCCCTGGATGGAAAGCACATTCGTGTGAAGAAGCCATCTAATTCAGGGTCCCTGTATTTCAATTACAAACATTGTTTCTCGGGGGTCCTGTTGGCATTAGCTGACAGTGACTAACGGTTTGTGGTTGCGGATATAGGGGCCTATGGAAGCACAGCAGATGCTGGTGTTTTTAGGGCTTCCAGAATTGGAGAGATGCTGAAGTCCAACCAGCTTGGAATCCCGGAATCAAGGCCTCTACCTGGATCATCTGGACCTCCAGCTCCATTTGTGATTGTGGCTGATGAAGGGTTTGGCTTACAGACCCACCTCTTGTGTCCTTTTCCTAGGCGAGGCTTGGATGACCGGAGGCGCATTTTCAATTATCGCCTCACTCATGCGAGGCGGTATGTGGAGTGCGCCTTTGGAATTCTAAGCTCCAAGTGGCAGGTAATGCAGTCTGCCCTTCAGTTGACTCCTGACAAGGTTAAGAAGGTGATACAGGCTTGTGTTATCCTTCACAACTACATCAGGATTCGTGATGCCACTGTCACGTCCGGGGCAGGGAAGAGTGAGCCCTATTCTGAACCAAGACCCCTGTCCCTACCTGCTTGGACGACCTGCCCTAAACAGCAGTCCCGAACTAGGCGACGTTCCCTACACTGGCTAAGTGCAGGAGGGGAGATGAAACAGTTACAAGTCTGGAGGAAGCAAGGGCACAACAAAAACAGGAGAACTACAAGTCCCAGCAGACCTAATTGTTAAAGCTAGACAGAGGAGAAAGATAAACCAAATACCAACAAGCCAGGTCAAACCAGGAAGTCACGTCATACACAGAATCACAATTCAGAAGTACCACAAGTCCAAGCCAGAAGTCAATCAGAGAAAGCAGTCCAGGGAAACATAGAACAAACCAAACAAGCCGAGTCAGAACCAGGAGGTCACGTCAAATCCAAATCAGAATACAAAAGACAAAGTCCACAATATTGATGAAGAGGTCAAACACAGAAAGCACACAATAAACGCACGAGCCAGCCAAAAGACTTGATCACAGGCGAGGCATGGAAGCCTCCACCTGTTTAAATCAGAGCAGGGAGGGAGTAAGAAGGCAGCATCAGCTCTGATTGGACCGACGTCTCTGTACTCTGACAGGCTGAACAGCATGCCAGTAAGACAGTCCAGACGCCTCCCCACTTTCCAGCTGGTCTGCTGAGAGAGCAGTGGAGACATCAGCAGGTATGTTCATAACAGCCACAGTCATCCCGGAGGAACAGATGTCAGCCATACAGTCTGCCCCCATCCCGATGGAAGGGAACCTGCAAGGAAGGCCTGGATCATCAGGATTGGCTGTCCGGGACTTCTACGCGGACTATTTTCTCTCACCAGCGGGAGCTGTACCATGGCAGAGGGATATCTGTTAAGAGACTTTGATTGCGGACTGGTGCTTCAAGTTCTATTAGTTAGTTTAGTTTTGGTTCCTGTGTTAGTTAGTTAGGGACTCGCAGTAGATGAGGCCCCTTGACGTGGGCTGCGAGCTTGCGATATTTGTGTCCACATTCTCATTTTGGATTTCAAAAGGAGTAATGTAGGCACAATTATCAACTAAGACCTCATCATCTGAGGACATATGTCGCAGTTTAGGCTCACCCTGAAATTTTGTGGAAATGGAAAGGCTGATGTAGCTTCCCAGACACCAGATCCACAATGGATTTTACGCTGCAAATTCACAGTAAAATCCTGTGGGATCCATTTTCTGTACTTTTAATGGTAAGACATAATTGCAGCAGAATTGACATCCAGCTGCGAGTAACCCCCGCTGACCAAAGCAAACAATAGCTGCTCTGCACTTTGTCTTGCTTCCGGGGCTTCTGCCGTCAGCACGTCACACTCAGCCAATCAGTGTTGCCCCACCGCTACCACTGATTGGCTGAGCGTGATGTCCAGCAGAGAAACCCCAAAGTACGTCTCTGCACGGAGCAGGTAATGTATGTCCCAGCCGGCGTGGGGGTTAACTTACATACTCATCCTGCTGCGAGTATGTACAGTCTTGGCAACCATGGGACTTCAGAAGCCTGTGGGCCAGGGTAACCCCAAAAGCCACCTACATTATAATGCACTATTGAGCCATTCAAATAAAATATGTTGTATGTGGTGTGAAATAAACTGACAAACCATGATCTCAAACTATTTTTTTTTTAATACTCCAGTAAAAACTCACATATTATCTGTAAATCACAAATGCTTACATCAAACACAAACTCAAAACTTTGTTAAAGCAATGTAAACTAAACACTTCAAAAAGATCCTGAGAAAATGGAGGGGTAGATGCCTGCTCCGCCTGTAGTGGTGTATTTAGATGACTTTTTCTTCTGCATGCCCAATCCTGGCTGGTTGGTAGGGTATCCCACTCGTGGGTGCAATTTATAAAGGTGTACTGTGGCTTTTCTAGATTCACTACAAAATAAACTTTACTAAGTAAAACTTTGAAATGTGTGTTATGTTAGTGAATGGCCCCCTTCCCCGGTTCCCCCCACCCCCACGGCAGACCCGAAAGTGTCATGCACTATACTCACCAGATCCGTGTCAAACCCCTGGCCAACATTTGGTGATAATGAAGATGGTGGCCGGGGGTTGGAACGAATCTGGTGAGTGAAGTGCATCACACTACCTGGTCTGGCGTGGGGGCGGAGGGGGCCATTCACTAACATAACACACATTACAAAGTTCTAATGTGTTGAGTGAAAAAATTTGAAACGCCACACTACCCCTTTAAGACACCTGTTGAACAAACTCACAGATTCATCACAAATTATTAACTGAAACTCAAAACTTTGAAAAACTAATGTGAACTAAAATTTACACTTCAAACAGATCCTGAGAAAAGGGAGTGGAAGATGCCTGCTCTGCCTGTTGTGGTGTATTTTGAGGGCTTGATCTTCGGCATGGCCAATCCAGGCTGTCTGGAGGGGTATACCACTCATGGGAGTGTTGGGAATGTGGGCGAGGCGGGTATCGCTGTATGGGAGGGTGGTGATTGGGGGAAGGAGTGTATAAGGTTTGGGTAGGGGTGGCGATGGTTGGGGTGTCCCCATACTTAAACAAATCTGCAATTTTGGAGAGCTTGTCTGGGTCAAAATGTTTGTTAAAGGTCTCAACCACAGCCAACAGAGACCCATAGCATCTCTGGCGTTTTTGTTCAGGGACACTGTCCAGTGCAACTGCCAGGCTGCTGCAGAACAGCTGGTTTGGCTTCTGCTCTCCACGTTTCTTCAGTATTTCGAAGACCTAAAGAAAAAGAAAAAGAGGATGTCTCTATGTCCATGTCTCTATGACCTGTTGACAGTGCTTAGAAGAGCCTTACCTTACCTCACTGTCAATTTGTGATTTGGTTGACACCACATTCCGGATTTCTCTCCTACAAGATGTGTCCAGGTTTTCAGCAGCCTCCATGGAGTCCTCCTCCCTTGAATCCGGAGCTTCTTTCTCCTGATTTCCTTGGAAACTACCAGAAGCCTCATCTTCTGCGACCAGATTATCTGATGTTCTGCAAAGATGTAATAAAAATGTTATAATAACACAAAAAAGGGACATTCTAGCCATGCTGGGGGTTGTAGTTTCACAGGTGGGGCAGTCAAGCCATGCTGGGGGTTGTAGTTTCACAGGAGGGGCAGTCTAGGTATGGTGGGGGTTGTAGTTTCACAGGAGGGGCATTCTATGTATGGTGGGGGTTGTAGTTTCACAGGAGGGGCAGTCTAGGTATGGTTGGGGTTGTAGTTTCACAGGAGGGGCAGTCTAGGTATGGTGGGGGTTGTAGTTTCAAAGGAGGGGCAGTCTATGTATGGTGGGGGTTGTAGTTTCACAGGAGGGGCATTCTATATATGGTGGGGGTTGTAGTTTCACAGGAGGGGCAGTCTAGGTATGGTGGGGGTTGTAGTTTCACAGGAGGGGCATTCTATGTATGGTGGGGGTTGTAGTTTCACAGGAGGGGCAGTCTAGGTATGGTGGGGGTTGTAGTTTCACAGGAGGGGCAGTCTAGGTATGGTGGGGTGTTCCTGTGGGTAAGGGATCCGCACGGCATACTGGCATGATGTTTGTATCCTGTTCTTATTCTGTGGCATGTATTATAACTCTGTTTTTTTATCTGAGGTGATTGTCAGTTAATACTAAGCACTTTTTGCACTTTAGAGTATACCTCCAGCACCTCAGATGATTTAACCCTATATGAACTAAGCTATTTATTTGATTTTTTTGTATAGCTGAGTCCTTGTCCCCCACCCATAACCCCCCCAATAATTTGAGACGGACACAGAGGTGAATTAATTGGCCACAGCAGCCATTTATTTTACAACAAACATGAAAAGTATATATAACATGTCACCCCAAAACCCCTGATCTGGGGTTTCCCAAACTCAGCCAAATCCCAGGCAGTCCTCAGAGCCCCAATGCCCTCGGGTCCCCTAGTACAGGCATCCCCACACGGGATTTGCCAGCAGCCGCCAATCGGGCTTGCTGGCAGCAATGTTGACCCCCGTGTGTCCAGGATGACCTGCTCCAACTGGGGCAGGAGCCCCTCTCCAAAGGTAAATCCCGGACCGTCAGCCCATGCCACACCGTACAGGAAGTCCAGAGACAACCTTGTCTCCCCCCCTGTACATAACCCACCACTAAGCCTATTGTCCACCGACTCCGAGGACCCCCTCCATAGAACGCCGGCGTTTGGCCACCTCAAACGCTGGCGTCCCTCCACACCTCCAATGCCACCTCAAGCCCGTTGCGCAGGCCCAAGGCCCATATATCGGTGCCCACCGCATTAAGGTGAACCCCATCCCTCCGCCAGAACTCACCCGCCTCAAGGTCCACATGCCGCACTTCAAGCGAGCCGTTCCTAGCCAGGAACCGCCCGACCGCCTTGTTCACCTTCACCCGGGCCCTGTTGATCCCATGAACCGATCTGGCCTCCTTCCAAACCCTCCTGGGCACTATGTCCGACCAGACGATAAGCAGCTTTGGATATAATGCCCACAGCCGCAGAATGTCAAACTTGATGTCCCTTACCAGCTCTTGGAACGGGCGCCTCCCCAAGTCGTTGCCCCCTATATGGAGGACAAGGATATCGGGCGGTCTATCGAACCGGACGAACTTCGTAACATCCGGTAGCACCCAGTTCCATGTCATGCCACTTTTTCCAAACCAACGGACCGTGGCCTCGCTCCTCTGCAGGCCCAATTGCCTACCGTCTGGCCGGACGTCTGCCCTCAAGGCTCCCCACACCACAAAGGAATGCCCCATAATCCAGATGAGACAAGGGGGCGATTCTAGAAGGCAAATGAAAACAACAAATTACCACACAAGGGAACCATCACAATTCCCCTCCCCCAAGAACAGATGCCCCCCCAGCCCCCCAACGTTCACAACAAAGACGGCCGCACATAGGACCGGAACCGCAGGGATTCCCAGCGGCCAATCCTACGTATCACCTCCTCTGACAACCCACACCGGGCCACCCCTATCCTAAAGGAATGGCCACTGAAACCCCCGACCGACAAGCCCTCAAAGCACAACCCCGAAAAAACACCAAAAACTGGTATCTCGATAAAAAGGAACCATCCCTGTGAACCAACAGTGGGCCCCCTAGCCCACCTGCCCAGGCCCTAAAATGACCTAAACACTTAACTGGGCAAACCTTGCATCCCGAGATCTCAAACAACAACACTCTCCAGCCTCGACCCAGCCAGTCCGTCTTGGACCGCCGCAGCCGAAATTTGACTCTATCATCGTACAGGTCCACATCCTCCGACCACAAACCCCCTGCAACCCCCACCGCCGGGGACACCAACTCCCCTACCCGCAGAGCCTCAAAAAAGGCCAAGGAGAAAGCCAGCCGAAACAAACTCGCCTCTTCGGCATCCCTGCACACCTCCTCCACCCGATCCCCCAACACCTGCAGAACTTTAAAAGACACTGGTCTCCTCGTATCCGCCATTTTACCACCCTTCCTAAAACCCCGCAGAGCCTGACGCACTACAAACGCCTTTGTGACATCCATCCTACCATGAGCCTTACACCTAAACGAGACACCCACCACTAGTCTGTTAACCCGGGCCACTGACCACCCCTGTTCCCTGCAATGCCCTAGCAGCAACAAAAACACCAAATCCTCACTCCCCACGTCTCCCACCTCTCGTCTCCAGTCCTCCCATTGTCTCCAGGCCGACTCATATGCCACCCATGTACTACCCATCAAAGACACCCTTATCAAACCTCCGGCAGCCTAAACGGCAGCTCCCACAACCTCGCCGGGAAATCCACTCCCACTGCCTCCGCCTCCGGCGCCAGCTCTCAAAACCGGTCCCACTGCGAACGAGAGATAGCATCAGCAACACAGTTTTCCACCCCCGGCACATGCACAGCCACAGCCCAAACATTCAACCGCAAGCACTGCAGCACCCACTGCTGTAATAGGCGCACCACCGGGGGCGACCAATCTGACAAACCATTTATCGCCGACACTACCCCCATATTATCACGGTGGAGCCGGATCTTTTTGTCCCTCAACCTATCCCCCCAAATGAAAAACGCGACCACAATAGGGAACAGCTCCAGCAACACGAGGTTAGACAAAAACCCCGCCCCCCTTCAAGAGTCAGGCCAAGCTCCCAACACCAACTCCCTCCACAGAAAATCCCAAAACCCCCACCGCCCGCCGCATCTGTGTACAACTCCAAATCCGCCCCATCCACCATTATACGACTCTAGGAAAGATGCCCACACCGCCAGACCCCCCCTAAGTTCCCCTGACAACCTAACAAAGTGATGGCCCAGCCAACCGCCGACAAAAGACCCGGCCCATGGGCAAGATCCTACAGGCGAAATTCAGCTTGCCCAGCAAAGACTGTAACTCAAGCAGCTGAATCTTCTTAAGCCCGCGTGCCCAAGCCACCAGCCCCTTCAAATCCGCCAACTTGTCCTGCGGCAAGCGGCATTCCATCAACCTCGTATCAATCTCAATTCCCAGGAAGCTCAGCACCGCCACTGGGCCCTCGGTTTTTCCTTCTGCCAACGGCACCCCAAAACGCCTAGCCACCCCTTCCACCGTATGCAACAACAAAGAACACACCGACGAATCAGGAGGGCCGATGCACAGGAAGTCATCCAGATAGTGAATAATGGAGGCCCATCCAGACTCCCGGCGCATCACCCACTCCAGAAACATACTGAACGCCTCAAAATAGGAACAGGACAATGAACAACCCATAAGCAGACAACGGTCCACAAAAAACTGCCCCTCCCACCAACATCCCAACAGATGCATACTATCTGGATGCACTGGAAGTAGCCTAAAGGCCGACTCAACATCAGTCTTTGCCAACAAAGCACCCTCCCCAAACTGCCGCACCCACGCCACCACGGCGTCGAAAGACGTGTACACCACGGAGGATAACACGGGGTCAATGCCGTCATTCACCGAAGAGCCCTTCGGGAACGACAAATGATGAATAAGCCGAAACTTGTTCGGCTCCTTCTTGGGCACCACCCCCAGCGGTGAAATACGCAGGTTAGCCATTGGCAACTCCACAAATAGACCCGCCATCCGCCCCAAACTAACTTCCTTGGCCAATCTCTCCGTCACAACCGAAGGATGTTCCATTGCCCGGTGCAAATTCCTGCGATGTACCCCCCCCTGCTGACTCATCAAAAGGAATACGAAAACCCTCCCGAAAACCTTATTCTAACAACAAAGCCGCATCTCACCGCGGATACTCACTTAGAAAGGGGCGCATCACGTCCAGCCGGACCGGCGTCACCCCCTTTTCCAGACTGCTCCCCTCCCCTCTGCCGTCCTCCCCGAAAACAACGGACCACCCCATGAGACCCTCCGCAATTGGTGCACTCATGCTTGAATTTGCACTTTGCACCAAACTTGCAGGTCCCCTCATTGAACTGAAAGCACAACCCTTTCTGCAGCGCTGCCGTGTGTCCTGACTGCCCAGAACCCACGGCTCCCCCCTGAAAGGACAAACCCACTAACCCCGCCCGAATCGGCACCGTGACCTTCAACCACAAGCAGATATCCTTGTGGTCCCAGTGGATGCTGGGCCGCACTGCCTTGCGTTGACGGAATTGTTCATCGTACCGGAGCCAAGCCTGGCCCCCGTACACCCGGTAGGCTTCCCCAATTGCGTCAAGATACCAAAAAAATGTTCCCCTTTTCCCCGATGACACTTGCTAAGATCGCAAAAGCTTGCAACCAATTAGCAAACGTCCTTGGGATAAGCCGGTACCAGCGCTTCTCCTCTTTCTCAGTTTTTTCCTCAACCCTCTTACCCCCATCCAAATTGAATTTCTCCAGGGGAAGCAGTGAAAATATCTCCACGTACTCCCCTTTCCATATGGCCTCCCTCACTTCTTGTTTGAGGTGAGCCCCCAACGGACCCTCATAACACACATACACCTCCCCTTTAGCCTTATCATCCATTCTGGTCACCACCCCATCCCCCGTCCTGTCCACTTCCACGCCAGCAGGCACAACAGGCGCCGAGGCCCCACCTCTGGCCCTTGCCCCCCCAGCCACCACAGCAGACACCGGCGTCCCACTCCCGGCCCCTGCTCCCCCAGACACCACAGCTGGCACAGAAGGCCCACCCCCGGCCCCCATCCCCCCAGGCCACCAACCACCCCTGCCAAACCCGGCCCCAGCAACCCAGACTCCGCACCACCAGCCCACGCCGCCACCGGTGACATCGCACCGAGGCCCCCAGACGATACCTCCCCTGCCACAAGGGACCCAGCCCCACAAATCACAGTCCCCCGGCCCACCGTACTACCCGCCGGCGAACCCTCCCAGGCACCCCTACAGGGCCCCCACCCGCACTTCCCGCCTCTATTCTTCCCGCTAGTCCTGCCACCAACTCCCACAGACCAGCTAACAGGGCCCCCAGTGCCCCTTCGTCCCCAGCCCCCCCGCTTGCTAAAGAAGTCCCCGGCCCTACCCAACAGCTCCAGACAGACCAGACACAGAAGGGGACTCACCAGGCTGCCTGGGTGCTGTGAGCCCAGCAGCCGCCGCTCCGGATCCCGGTCTTCTGCCAGCAGCACTTCTCGCAACGGATCCCGATCTGCTGTTGCGGATTCCTCCTACTGACCTAGGGCCTGCTGACCGGAGGAGACGCAGCTGCAGCCCGGCGTAGAGCATCCCCGGAGGGGCTCCTATTCCCGCGCCGGACCTGCGGGGCCTCGTCTGGGCTAAGGCGCACCAGAGGCCTGGTCATCCGTGGCCTGCGAGTGGGGGTCACCTCATGGGCGGGTGAATCCCCAGGCCCCTGCAACAAGCCTCGAAGCTGGTCCTGCAATCATCCCGGGCTCCTCAACTCAGCCTCCCTGCACAGCTGTGCATACAACTCCTCCACTGACGCCATGGAACAACAGGTAAAAGGCACTGGAATATGAAATAGCTTGTCCTGTTTAGATCTACCAAAGCTGGAATGAACTACTTATTTCTATTGTCCCCTATATACCCTATGACACCCCTATCCCTCACTTAGTCTGACCCAACCAATCCCCTTTCTCTGGCTCCCCCACCTGACCAAAATTGTTACCTTTTCCTCTTCTAATACTCCCCCTCCCATCTGCCCTCTGAATGACCCAGCTACTGGTCACCCTGTCTCCAGTCCCAACTAACCCAGTCATGCAGGCCTCCCTCTTAGGTTCCCTGTAGTACGGCCTAACTTGCTTTGCCTTTGTTATGCTTGTTTATTGCATGTTCCACTTTTGCACTAATGCATGCTACTCACTGGCTAAAGCATGTCTTACATTTTCTCAACTATTCATGCATGAGCCGTGTGGCTTCCCTTTCCTTTGTTTTGTCGGTTTTTGTAGTCCTCCTTTTTGTATGTATGTAGCAAATCTTATGAAATAGTGTTTTACAATCATGTCTGTTCATAATAATTGTTTCAAATAAACTCTATCATTGATTAACTTATTTGTAGTGGGCTCAAATGCCTCTTCTTTGCTAAGAAGTTTTTTGGTGGCATATATGCAGTAGATCATTTTTTGAGCATTTATTGTATATCTCTTGCAAAAGATTTATTGTTTTTTAGCAAAAGGTTTTTTGGTTTCTAGGTATGGTGGGGGTTGTAGTTTCACAGCAGGGGCTGTCTAGGTATGGTGGGGTTTGTTGTTTCACAGGAGGGGCAGTCTAGGTATAGTGGGGGTTGTAGTTTCACAGGAGGGGCATAGTAGGCATTATTAATGGAAAAAAAACTTACGGGCCCACGTCCATGACTTGTTTCAGGAACATTAATTGTTCTGTGTACACGTATGTTCTCTTGGGCATACGTTCATCTCCACTGCGGCTTCTCATCATCATCTCCCTCTTGAACTGATCCCTGCATGTCTGCCACCTTGATTTCAGTCTTTCCACTGATAAAACACAGAACACTTATGAAATACCAATAAAATTGTGTACTACATGACTTTAAAAACAAAACATACATACATACCCAATTCCTGTTTCTCTTTTTTGGACCCTGATGCCCATTGCTGGCCAAAAATTTCATGGGCAATCTCAGACCATCCCTTGTCCCTTCTTGTTCGGTTCGCATAAAATGCACCTTTTTTGTTCCACAAGTAGGGACCTTTTTCTATGAGGTGAAGGAGCTTCTCCACATCCATTTTTTATCTTCTCTTTCACTTTCTCCTTTCTGTTTCTGGGTCCCACCACATGTGCTGCTGCTTTCACTTTCACTTTCCAACCGAATGTGATTCTGCAATTCCTTCTTCCTGCCTGTGGTTGCTTAGGAGACAGAACCATGTGACCCATGAGTCATCCATATTTTTTCACGGGAATACGGAAATACGGATGCCAAACATGTTGCAATCCGCAAACAATCTGTAAGCAATTGATTTCAATGATAGGATCCGTAAAAAAATCAGGGTCCGCACAAGGATTCAGGATTGATTTTCATCCATTTCTGCTACTGATCATGTGAATAGCCCAATAGACATCAATGTGCACTAACTCTGATACGGACATGGGGATCCGTAAATTACGGAACGTGTGAATAAGGCCTTAAAGTTCAATGCCATTTTTCATTTTTGCACTTGTGCTTTTTTCCTCCTTATGTTCATAAGGCCATGGTGTTTGCATTTTTCCACCTGCAGACCCACATGAGACCTTATTTTTTGCGACACCATTTGTACTTTGCAATGACAGACTTGATTTACCAACAAAATATGCTGCAAAACGGGAAAAAAATCATTTGTGCTGTCAAAAAAAAAAAAAAGGAATTTGTTTTCATTTCTGGGAGTTTCGTGTTTACGCTGTCCACCCTATGGTAAAACTGACATGTTATCTACATTCCTCAAGTCAGTACGATTACAATGATATGTAGCTTGTATAACTTTTATTTTATTTGATGACTTTTAAAACCTTTTTTAAAAAACTAAACGTGTTTAAAATTGCTCTATTCCCATCCTTATAACTAGAGATAAGCGAACCTCGAGCATGCTTGAGTTCATCCAACCCGAGCGTTCGACATTTGATTAGCAGTGGCTGCTGAAGTTGGGTAAAGCTCTAAGGTTGTCTGGAAAACATGGATACAGCCAATGACTATACCCATGTTTTCCACATAGCCTTAGGCCCCTTCACATGTCAGGAAAAAACATCCGGATTTCCGGACCCATAGACTTTCATTAGGCACGGACACCCTTCCTATTTTTGTCCGGAATTCTGGCCCGGACGCTCCCATAGAAGTTTATGGGAGCGCCCGAGCCCCAGACGCTTTCCTGATGCGCATCAGGAAAGCGTCTGGACCTCCGGATGGCCTGTGGCTTGGGAGAGCGCAATCACCCTGAAACTTACCGGACCAGTCCTCCTGCCCATCGGCTGCCGGGACTCCACAGCCGACCTGGTGATGCCTGATGCCGCCGGCTGACAGGACTCCTCACCCGTTTCCACCCCCCGACCCCCGTTTCCTGAAGGTAAAAACGGATTACTGTCAGGAAATCCTGATACTTTCCTGATGACATTTGAGGTCTGCTGATCAGGATTTCCTGACAGTAAAAACTGACACGGACGTGTGAATGGGGCCTCAGGGCTTTATCCAACTTCAGCAGCCACCGCTAATAAAATGCGAAAGATCGGATTCGGATTGACTCGAGCATGCTCGAGGTTCGCTCATCTCTACTTATAACGCTTTTATTTTTTGGTCTATGGGGCTATGTGAAGTGTCATTTGTTGCGCCATAATCTATTCTTTCTATTGGTACCTTGTTTGTGTTTATGCGACTTTTTGATCACTTTTTATTAACATTGTTCTAGATTTGATGTGACCAAAAATGCGTAATTTTGGACTTTGGATTTTTTGCGCTTACGCTGTTTACCGTGCGAGATCAGGAATGTCATAATTTAGTAGTTCAGGGGATTAAACACGTGGCAATACCAAGTATGTTTGTTTTTTTATTTATTTGTTTATATATATAAAATGGGAAAAGGGGGGTGATTTGGACTTTTATTAGGGGAGGGAATTTTTTATTAACAATTTTTTTTTTCTTTACCTTAACTAGAAGTCCCCCTAGGGGACTTGTATGTAGACAGGTACATCATGGGAAGCAAAAGGGTTGATGTCCACAGTATGGTATTGTCCCAGTTCCAAGTGTTACTTAAAGCGACTCTGTACCCACAATCTAACCCCCAAACCACTTGTAACTTCGGATAGCTGCTTTTATTCCAAGATTTGTTCTGGGGTCCATCCAGCAGTGGATGCACTTATTGTCCTAAAACACAACTTTTAAACTTGCAGCCCTGTGTCAAATTGGCGTGGTCTAGATTGTCTGTGCATTAGGCTCCATCTCTCCTCCCCGCCCTCTTCATCATTAGGAATGCTCCAGTCAGGTATTCCACTATTCATCACCTGTCTGTAAACTTCACATGAGTTGGATCATTAAGGCACCTGTGCAGTGTTCAAAAAAGATGAGGAATAGAAGGCCAGGGCCATTCCTAATGGTGAAGAAGGTGGGGAGGAAGGATAGAAGGGTGGTGCAATGTTAGGGCACAGATACTCTAGGTCACAGCAATTTGTCACAGGGCTGCATGTTTAAAAGTTGTTTTTTAGGACAATAACTGCATCACCTGCCGAACGGACCCCAGCACAGATATTGGAATAAAAGCAGCTATCTGAAGGTACAAGTGGTTTAGGGAGGGCAGATTGTGGGTACAGAGTCGCTTTAAGATCCAAACACTGCAACGTCACTGCTTTATAAAGATACCATGTGTACCAAACTACCTAGTAAAAAAAACAACAACATATTTTCTTGTATAAAAGAAAATGTTTTTTTTTTGTTTTTTTTAGAACTGTAGAAAGACACTAAATGCAATGTAGAGTCTTGTATTTTGAAGTATGGTTATACTGCTTAATAGCTCATATTTTCTATACACTGAAATGACACTGCCTTTAAATAACTCATATATTTTGTAACTAGGGGAAATCTGTACAGCCGCCAGTGTACAATGGAATCATAGCATTAATATAAACTTGCAATTGTACTGTATGTGTATATGATGGTAAAGAAAAACACACATACATCTTTTTATAGCCCTTTTGTTTCAAGTAAGGCATATTTATATGTATGTATTTTGGTAAACCTAACTAGAGAAAAGAACTCTTAAAACTAAAAATTCTCATTTTAGGTGAATTACACCTGTAAATTTTTTGCTTTTGCTGTCAAGTCATATTCTAGTTTATCTTTCCCCTCTCTCCTTCTAAACCTTAAAATGTATATTACCTTTAGGCTAAGTTCACACTGCGTATGAGTCCGGCCGCATTTCGCATGCCGCCGTACATGTGCGGCTGAAACTATGGTCGTGGGAAAAATCGACATGCGCCCGGATGCGTATGAACCGCGAACATACGCCCGTAGTACAGTTATGCTTCCCTAGCTTGTTTCGAAGCGATCTGAAACAGGTCATTTACTTGGAAATCTTCGCCCAGCCCAATAAAACTCACAGAACCTTTTGGATCGAAAAATCAAGTTCAATTTGGCTGAAATAAGTACTTCGTACGGGACCGCATGGAAATCCACGACCGTGAGTTGTAACATTTCCGTACTCAAACAATGGTTGTGTTCATTTTTCACGGCGCCGTACACAATCCGGCCGTAAGCTCATATGTAGTGTGCATTGTGCGGCCGTATATCGTATACTTTCACGCATCAACCTCAAAACTACGTGCGTATATTCGCGGTTCGCACTACGGCCGGACTCATACGCAGTGTGAACATAGCCTTAAATTATAAGACTGCAGAACAGTTAGATATTTAAACCTCTTAACAACCCATGACATTCATTTTTATAATGGGGCTTTTAGGAAGGGGGTGTTTTTATTCCCAGTTTTACCTCACAATTTTTTTCTATTTCATAGTATACAGTAGATAAGTACAATTTGTTCCGCATACAATAAACCCCTATATGGCTCTTAGAAGGAAAAATTTCCAGGATCATTAAAGGGTTATTCGAGAATTTTTCTCCCTGTAAACACTCACAACAGCATATTGATTGAATGCATCATAAGTGTTTGTCCTATCATAGGTAATGAGAGACGGCATAGAGATACAATCAAATAAGCATTCTTAAGACACAAGGAGGTCCTAAACGCCATACACTTGTGGCAGTATTAATGTCAATTGGAGGAGATGAATGTTTTGTCATGGGAATGTGTGTCATGTCATATTTTATTTACACTTTTAGCACTTTAAGGCTATGTTCCCACACAGTATTTTGCTCAGTATTTTTCAACCAAAACCATGAGTGCATTGAAAAGACAGAAAGGCTATGTTCACACACTGTTGAAATTGAGTTGATGGCTTTAATGGCAAGAAACGGACGTTACTTTAAAACAGCGGTTGTTTTAAAATACCGTCAAATATTTGCCTTTAAATGGCAGCCATCCACTTAATTCCAACAGCGTGTGAACATAGCCTTTCTGTGTTTTCAATGCACTCATGGTTTTGCTTGAAAAATACTGAGCAAAATACTGTGTGGGAACATAGTGGTAAAACAGTTGATTGTGTGGTTGGAGATATTATTGAAATATCTGTCATGGAATAGAACCATCTGTGTTTAAAAAGGTAACGGCTATAAGAAATCGGATGTGTTGTTAACAAGGAAACTTGTGGTATCATAAATTGTGGCAGCTTTAATGACCACTTCCTGTTCAAACAAGAGACAGAGTAAGTTACCATCCACTAAGGCACCCAGGGAGAACTATAACCATAACATAAAGATAGAGTTACAATGTAATTTAAATTGGACATAATAGTTTGCTTAGGATAGTGTCAGGAAAATATAGCATAACATTAGAGTGTAAAAACAATATAGAAACATGTGATAACATATTATCCTTCATCCTATGGTCCTTATTATTGCATAATTCTCATACTAAAAAGTTAGGGGCACTGAAATCCATAACAAAATATGTAACACAGGAAACCCATGTTTTTAACATTCACTGCATTTATTGAACCCCTTAGCGACCCATGACGTACCTGGTACATCATGGTGCCGCGGGGGGTGTTCCGAGAGGGGTCCCGTCGGGACCCCGCTCTGAACGGCACCGCTCCCGGCTGCAGCCGGCAGTGCCTCTATTAGCCGGCACGGGTCCCGTTGCCGCGCCAGGTAATTAAGCCCTTCAATGCAGCTGTCAAACCGCAGACAGCTTCATTGAAGTGCTTTAAACACAACATCCCTGGTGTCTAGTGGGTCGGATCTCCCCCCCCACGATGCGATTGCAGGGGGGAGATCCATTCTTCTGCCCATGTGGGGGCTCAGCGTCACGATGACGCTGATCCCGGCTCGGCAGTAGATTGCTGTGGCCTGCAGCAGGCCACAGCAATCTATCACCGATCTGATGGATCTTTGCTGTGTATATACACAGCATTGATCTCTATGAGAGACCGGTGCTGTGTATATACAAGTCCCCCAGGGGGACTTCTAGTTAATGTAAAAATAAAAGTAAAAAAGTGTTTTTATTAATAAAAAATCCCCTCCCCTAATAAAAGTCCAAATCACCCCCCTTTTCCCATTTTATAAATATAAATAAATAAACAAATAAACATGTTTGCTATCGCTGCGCACGTAATCACCCCGAACTATTAATTAATCACATTCCTGATCTCGCACGGTAAATGGCGTCAGCGCCCAAAAAATTCAAAAGTGCAAAATTGCGCATTTTTGGTCGCATCAAATCCAGAAAAAAATTAATAAAAAGTGATCAAAAAGTCGCATATGCGCAATCAAAGTACCGATAGAAAGAACACATCATGGCGCAAAAAATGACACCTCAGACAGCCCCATAGACCAAAGGATAAAAGCGCTATCAGCCTGGGAATAAAGCGATTTTAAGGAACATATATTTGTTAACAATGGTTTGAATTTTTTACAGGCCATCACATAATATAAAAGTTATACATGTTATATATCGTTTTAATCGTAACGACTTGTGGAACATGCATAACATATCAGTTTTACCCCAGGGTGAACAGCGTAAAAACAAATACCCACCAAATAAAAGAAATGCGTTTTTTTTTTTCAATTTCACCACATATTGAATTTTTTTCTGGTTTCACAGTATACTTTATGCAAAAATTCAGCCTGTCATTGCAAAGTACAATTAGTGACGCAAAAAATAAGGGCTCATGTGGGTCTCTAGATGAAAAACTGCAAGTGCTATGGCCTTTTAAACATAAAGTGGAAAAAGCAAAAGCTCAAAAATGAAAATTGGCTTTGACCTTAAGGGGTTTAAGAACAGTAATCATTAAAGGAGACGTCCAGTGATTGCTTAAATCCTGCAGCCAGCAGGGGGAGGGGGAAAATGAATAGCAAGTGGGCACTTACCATTCCTCGTGCCTGCGGTGAGAAGCTGTCGGACCCCCACTGGGCTGCGGGATCTCCGTCACGACTCGGCGCATGGACTGGCCGCTCACCCAGTCAGGGAAAAGCAGGACCCTCACCAGAAGTAACTTTCTCCCGAGTCGGATGAGGTCATGACTCGGGGGCAAATGACTTCTGGCGAGGGTCCCGTGGCCGCTCTCCATGGGCACAAGGAGAGATAAGTACCTACTTGTTATCAATTTCCCCCGTCCTCCTGCTGGCTGCAGGATTTTAGCAATTGCCGGATTTCTCTTTTAAAATAGAAGATTGACTAATGATTTACTAATGTACACTGTGTTCTTTATTGTTGGGTGACTTCTAACATTGTCCTTTTTCATATATTTTACAGGTTTGGACAATGGTGAAACCTTGACTCTCACCTTTAAATAATGTATTGAAGCTAAGTACAGTGGTACCTTGGTTTAAGAGTAACTTGGTTTAAGAGCGTTTTGGTTTAAGAGCTCACAGTTTTTCAAAATTGTGACTTGGTTTAAGAGCATTGTTTTGGTTTAAGAGCTCACAGTTTTTCAAAATTGTAACTTGGTTTAGGAGCATTGCTTTGGTTTAAGAGCTCCCTGTACTGGGTGGGGGCTCAAGTGGGGGAGGGGCGTATCTGCATAGCAGGGTTTACAGCCCTGTACTCTGACCCAGGAAGTCTCCCTCACCTTCCAAATCATAGCAGATCCACTTCAGGCTGGGGCTTACATCAGGGGACAGGACTGTGGAGGTAATCTCTTTATAGCTGTAACCCCTCTCTCCCCGGACAGAGAGTGCTGCATCTATGTGCCCACATCTGCAATGCTCATTCCTTCATGCTCCCTGCAGTTTCTGTCAGCCCTTGTGTTTCCCATCCTCTTCATTACTGTACAGTAACTTATAATATCACATATTCTGCTGTTTCTGAATGTTTGTTTCATCTGTTTTACATGTTATTCAGAATAATAAATCATTATTTTGGGGGTGTGGAACCAATTGTCTGCATTTCAATGATTTCTTATGGGAAAATTTGCTTTGGCTTAAGAGTGGATTTGGATTACAAGCACAGTCCTGGAACCAATTATGCTCGTAATCCAAGGCACCACTGTAATCTCATAATGTCTGCTATTAGGTTCCTCTGGTGATTAGAGTTATCTAGGCATTGTAGTTAGCAAATGTTACATTGCAGCATTTAGTTTACTACTAAACTTCATTCAAATCAGGTTTCGGGACATTCATCATCAGAATTTTGTCAGCAGTATGTCACAAAGGGATGCCAATGTATAGCCTGGCATTTCCCCTTGCAGGCCCACTAAGTAATCAGAGGAGTAGGGCCCTGGTAAATGAAGTGACCAAGAACCCAATGGTCACTCTGGCTTAGTTCCAAAAACCTTGTGTAAAGAAACTTCCAAAAAGTAAATCATTACTGCAGCACTTCATCAATCTTGGCTTTATGGAAGAATGTCCAGACATAAGCGTCTGTTCAGTAAAAGACACCTGAAAGCCTATCTGCCTGCAGATTCTCCATTATAAATGATAACAAAATTTTGGCCTCAAATCTAAACATCATGTCTAAAGGAAACCTAAAACAGCTCATCGCCTGCCCAATTCCTACATCCCATCCCTACACTGAAGCTTGGTGGTGGTGGAAGCATGCTGTGCAGGTACTTTTTAGCGCCTGGGACAGAAAAACTGGTCACATTTGAAGGAAACCTGAATAGAGCAATGTATAGAGACCTTAAAGGAAACCAATCATTATAAAAACTACCCTGCAGCTATTATCACATTATGCTACATAATGCTGGCCAAAAAAAAAATCAGACCACAGCATAAGGCCGCCAGCATAATACAGACCCTAAAATGACATCCCAGTATCAGGCCCCCTACATAATACAGGCCTCAGAATCAAACACATAAAGACCACATAATCAGGCTTTCTGTATAACGCAGACACCATATTAGGACTGCGCTGGTAGTCAGGTTTTCTTGTCGCTTGCTTTTGTGTTGTGTGAACACTGTCTTACCCCTGCTATTTCAGTTAATGAATTCCTCACCACACCCACACTCCATATACCCTCTGGTCAGTTCTGCTAATATGCTGGGGAGCCTAATACCGAGGTGGGATTCTAGGGTTAATTTTATGGGGGACATTTCACAGTTAATCTGGTCTGAATTTGGTTAGCTCTGTGACTTACAGATATCCTGCTAGTCTCCTAGTTCTCAGGAGTACTTTGTTGTACTATCCTTGTTGTCCACCTGCCCTGCCCGTTCTGCCAGTCTTATAACTACGTTATTGCTTGCTGATTTTGTACTTCTGTTACCCAGCTGTTGTGAATTTGGACCGTTGACTTTCTTATTTGTGTTTGTCTGTCTGCATTTTTTGTTACATCTGCCTAGACTAGGCACTGTCACCCAGTTACCTGCTGCCACCTAGAGCAGTCCAAGGTAAGTCGGCAGGGACAGTAGGCGGGAACCAACTTGGGGTTCACAGTCTGTGCCTGCTCTATTCTTCCTGTTTACCCGAATGTCCTAACAATAACACTAACATATTCTTCAGCGCTGCACACAGATTGCCATTACTCAGATGAGTCCTGTCCCTAATAGGATTCATAATCTAAATTCTCTATTTCATACACAATAGGGACAGGTTCATAAGAACACTGCTTTAGGATAATTGGAGGAAAACTACACAAGCACATGGGAAAACATTTCATTTATCATCAAGCTGCACAACATTTGGATTGCAGTGGGTGTACTAATAAAGTGAGTCATACAATTAAGTTAGCAAATAACAAAAATAGAGAAGAATTAAAGATCACTAGAGACACTCAGAATGGGTCAACAGTACAAAAACAAAACAAATAAATAAACAAATAAATGCTCCATATATTATGGTACCATAATGGATAATATCAGGAACAGACATGGTTACAACCTGTGCAGCTGCACAGGATCCAAGCACGCATGGAAGAAACATGTAAAGGACTATGCTAATTTCTATGCATGTGACACAATCTCTAATGGCCTGGTACACTGGTAGGGGTTTTAAGGAGAACTATAATTAAACTGATCTATAGCTAGCTGCTTACTGTTCTTAGTTTAACGGTTGAAAAATGAAGATGCCACCAAGCAACACAAGTGTGAACAAGGTGAGACTACTCACCAATCCATGAGTAGGTAGAATGGGGAAAAGAGGAGGTACTTACCATATGTACACAGGTGCTTCCAGCTAGTTTGGATCACATGGGTCTTACAAGGGAGGAGTGCTAGCCACAATAAAAAATACAGAAGTTCGTATATAATTTGATCAAACCATATTGCCTCATATACCACGTGCAGGTCTTCTGATACACATCCCTACGCTAAACAACACTGTGGTACATGATGGTTTGATCAAATTATATACTAACTTCTGATGTCGGTTTTTAATGTAGCTGATAGGCTTTCGTATCAACCATGGATGTGATGTGCAGCCATTTCTGTCCTCCAGTGCATATTTTATGTATTCTGTCCCTTTTTTTCATTGTGGCTAGCACTCCTCCCTTGTAAGACCCATGTGATCCCAATTAGCAGGAAGCATCTATGTACACATGGTAAGTACCTCCTCTTTTCCCCATTCTACCTACTGGTGGTTTGGTGAGTAGTAACACCTTGTCCACACTTGTGTCGCTTGGTGGCCGCCTTCTCCGCCGGCGGTGTCTGCGGGGTTTGGGGGGGCCCTTGGGGTTTTGGACCTGTGACAGTGGGGTTGCAGGGCTATTCTATGGCCTCCCTTCCCTGCTTGCGCTTGCTTTGCGAGGTTGACGGTCGCTGATCAGCACAGTTTGGTTTAGCGTAGGGACTCATGTGTATCAGAAGACCTGCACGTGGTACATGAGGCAATATGGTTTGATCAAATTATATATATGCTAACTTCTGATGTTGACTTTTAATGTAGCTGAGAGGGATTAGTATCAACTACGGGTGTAATGTGCAGCCATTTCTGTCCTCCAGACTTGTGCGTATTGCAATATGTCGGCTGCGCAACTAGAAAACTGAAGGTTATAGTGCTGAGCATGTGTGAAGATCCAACAGAAATAATTTACACAACAAATGCAATGTATTGGGAACTTTAAAGGGGTGGTGTCCAAAAAGAAATCTAGGTCTTTAGCGATGTATTACGTTAAATAAAAAATTCCAAATTAAGAAGCATTCCTTGCGCTAAGTTCATACAACGTATATTTTCAATTAATCAGGGCCGGGATGAACTTCACTGACACAGCCGTTCTGTGACATGGCCATGTCACAAAACGGCCAGTGTGTTACGTTGTGTGAACCTGGCCTTAAAATGTACCATGTGAGACATATAAAAATACAAATGTGCTGCTTAGTTTCATAATCTGTTGCCCTTGGTAATGACTCGCCAGACAACCACTTTCTTGGGACGCTCATGCTCAGTTCAGTTCCAGTCACACGATCTAGTACTTGCAGTTGGCTTTCACTTGCAGCAAGGAGGATTGTGAGAAAATGTCTGCACTGCAACATCGTGGTCACAGTTCAGAGATAAAACCATCTGAAGTAGTCAGATGCATAGGGAAGAAAATGGTACAGTGATGTAAGCTTCTTTACTAGAGATGAGCGAACCTCGAGCATGTTCGAGTCCATCCGAACCCGATCGTTTGGCATTTAATTAGCGGTGGCTGCTGAAGTTGGATAAAGCTCTAAGGCTATGTGGAAAACATGGATATAGTCATTGGCTTGTATCCATGTTTTCCAAACAACCTGTCAGGACTGGCAAGCACAGACAGAACAGAGACAGTGGGCCCTGAATCTGAACCCACCCACTGACCCTAATTACTTGCCTCGGTCGACCCTAAACGGTCGCGGACAACCACGAAGGCGTTCCCAACGCTGCGTAAGTGAAACACAGAACAAGACGGACAGACAAACACAATATGGAATAGTAAAACAATCGGCTCCGGCACTCGGCTCCTGAGCTGGCCGCCGGAGCCGAGCTGGAGACAGACGTCGCTGGAGCCCGGAAAGGTAAGTTCCTGACACAACCCTAGAGCTTTATCCAACTTCAGCAGCCACCGCTAATCAAATGCCGAACGATCAGGTTCGGATGGACTCGAGCATGCTCGAGGTGTGCTCATCTCTTTACTAAAAACAGCACATTTGTTCTATTTTACATTTATATACTTTCTTTGCTTCGTGACACTTCCCTTTTAAAGGATTTTAGAGATTTTGGAAAACCTTGTTATCCTGCTTATGTAGCTGTGTAGATGTAATAAAGTTTGAACATAGAGAATTAACAAGAAAACTTTTGCTTGGGCCCCCTCCTAGCCCCATGTCATTGTAGATAATCCCTGCTTGTTAGCCCTTGGCCCAGTAGATAGCTTATATTAGGCATCCCCCCCCCCCCCGGTAGACATTTCCCCTAGTGTCACCCATGGTAGACATTTCCCTAGTATCCCCCTGGTAGGCATCTCCCCTAGTGTCCCTCATGATAGGCATCTCCCTGTTATCCCCTGAGTAGTGCCCCCCCCCCCACAAAATCTACCCTAGCATCCTCCCCTCCTCCCCCAGTACATAGTGTACCCCATGGTAGGCATCCTCTTTGATAGTCGGATGGCAGCTCAAAAGGCCCAGTGTATTGCAGGGATCGGCCCCTTGAGGCGGCAGACCCCGTAGCAGCTGCTATGGTGATAGTTATGCCCCTGTTTGATACATTATTCTGGATACAGAAGTTTCATCATTTGATCATGGATCTCATTTAACCTGCTGGATGTTTAATCCTAAATAATATGGATAAGGTTTCAATAAATGAAATGCATATTGATCCAACTTAGAATTATACAAGGCTGTGGAGGATGGGGAGTGAGCAATTACCTATGTGTTATTGTAGTGGAGCCAACTTTGTCCATATGTTATGGTCTTGTATCCTTATTAAAAAATACTGGGATGAAGTCATAGTTGAACTAATGAGGAAAGTAAGGTATGTTATTCTGAGATTCAGTGACCCTGATTATTGGTAACTCAATTAGTCAAGCAAATTAAAATTTAGTAATAAAAGCTCTGTTATATGCTAGATTAGTAATACTCAGTCACTTCTAGGTTGGAGTGGGTAAAAATGATGAACGCCATGGATTTCCGCTTATTTTACCTATTGTGAACATATCCTTAGTATGGTGATTCCATAATTATTTCCAGAGGCTGAATTGCTAATTATAGGAAGTGCACTGCCCAACTAAAGGTCTTATGAAGGATGGTTAGCCATTAAATTACATTCTAAAAATTAGTGGATAGTACTGGTACTTAATGAGAGTGCAATGACACTCTATCATATACTGAAGTAATTTATTTTATTTAAATATTTATTTAACCTTAACCTGAAAGTTAAAGGAAATCTGTTAGCAGAATTCATGTTCCAAACTGCTGACACTTTTAGATAGCTTTTAAATGAGGTAGACACATGTCACCTTTCATGTATCTGTCTGTGATTCCAGAATATTGAAAAAAATAATAATTCTATATAGGGGCAATGTTATAGGCAAACAACTGTATACCAACCATCATATGGTGAAGTCAAGTATTTATTATGTGTTTAGTGCATAGAAAGAAATCAAAACAAAGTGCATAGCAGATAATGTGTGGTGGGTGCACAGATGGTTCCCCTCCTATTACACCCTACCTAATCACTAGGAGTTAATACCCCTGGTTAAGGTGTCCCTAATTTCCACTAAGCAGGGGGCTGTCCCTAATGTAGGTGCAATCATAGGAACACAAAAATAACAAAAGTGCAATCAAATAGCTTATAAGTATAATCAGTGAAGCAAATGAGATCTACATGAACAATCATACTGATATACATAAAAATGCTGTACACATGAGCAGTATTTGCAGAAAACGGTTTTAGAAAGCTATGTAGGCGTTCAAATTGGAGGCAATGTCGTCTCCTATTAGATGAAAACAGAAAAGGTGCTGAAAACCCAAGTGTCCAACGCCTTTCTCTCTCCTTTATTATGTTTGGGGAGGGTTAATCAGGGATATTGAGTGTCCCATACCAGTCTTGGAGTTCAAGATATATACAAAATATAAACAGTAAACAAGTGTTAGCACTCAAGGTATCTTAAATGACATATGTATGTCCTAAGGTAAGTTGAGCTGGTCAATGGGGATATGTGTAGGTATTCTTATGCTGCATATTGTGCTGAGCTAACCTTATATTGTAAGGCAAGGTGATGTAAGTAAATTCCCATTTTGGGTGTCAATTAGTGATGAGCAAACCGTAAAATGTTCAGGTTCGAGTCAAATCTCGAACAGTAGGTGCGTTCGGTTCGAGTTAAAATCGAACCTCATTAAAGTAAATAAGAGATGTTCGGGTTAATTTTTATACCTATACACGACAGGAGAAGCTAGAATTACCATCCAGAAGTGTAAACTGGAAACATGGAACAACTTAAAAAAGAAAATTTGGTTGTAAGAATGACCAAAAAAAAAATTAAGAGGGTAAAATACTGCATTTGTTTCAATGGATACCCTGTTTCCCCCAAATTTTGCTCCCAAAGATGCACTATGTCTTATTTTCAGGGGATGTCTAATTTTTCCAGGAAGAAGAATCAACATTTATTATCTACTGTATAGTAGTTGTCATCACAAACCAGCTACCCCCACCCCCTCCCCTATTGGCGTGGCGACGGGGGGGGGGGGTCTTACTTTCGGGGGATGCCTTATTTTCAGCTATCCTGTAAATCCTGCACTATGCCTTATTTTCGGAGGATGCCTTATTTTCGGGGAAACAGGGTAACTGAAAAGATGAGGACAGCTTGCAAGCAGTCGAGTAGCTATAGGGGGTGCAGTGGTAGCAGCCTCTGCAGGCTGGAGTAGATAACATGCCTGTACCATTGGCGGACAACTCTATCTTCACTTCTATCGCCCTACGCCTGTTATTGCTCGCTTACCCCCTCTAGTTCAGAATACATTTGAAAATCAACTCCTATGTATGTAGGATTGCCTCATACAGTATAAGGCCATGTTCTCACTGGGTAAGGCCTAGTTTACATATATAAGTTGCATCAGTTTCCGTTTTTTATTGACCACAACTGATGCCAAAAAGGCATAAGTTGTCATCAGGTTTTCTATGCTTTTTTTCAGAAAAAAATATTACTTTCTATCAGTTAATATCATTTTCCATACGTTTATTTCATTAGTTGTCATCAGTTTTTTCCTCTACAGCCTATAGGGGGCCATCTATATAGGGGGCAGCAGCACACCAGAGCCCTCTACCTTGGGCAGCAATACATGGGGACATCTCCTAGCACAGGGGTAGGAAACCTTGGCTCTTCAGCTGTTGCAAAACTACAACTCCCAACATGCCTGGATATCCCAGACATGATGAGAGTTGTAGTTTTGCAGCAGCTGGAGAGCCAAGATTCCCTACCCCTGTCCTAAAGGGTGCTGCACCTGTACAGAGGAGCTGAGGGGCTGCCCTCCTGCAAGGGGGCACTCTGTTGCAGGGCCAGGGTCACAAGGTTAATGGGGGGGGGCAGGGACATCTCTATGGAGCGTCGGATGTAAAAGCCAGGATGCTTAATGCATGCGTCTGTACACAGCATGCCTCCTGCGCTCTATAGACTTTAATGGATGCGGTGCCGGATGAGGGAGCTGATCTGCATGTCAGAACACTGCAAGCTGCATTCTGACGTGCGGTCAGTCCGGCGGTACTAATGTGAGAACGCATCTTCCGAACAGTCCCATTGAAACATGCGTTTCCCTCCAGTGCTTTTCTCCTGCTCCGGAGGGAAACGCCGCCGGATATTTGCAAACTAGGCCTAAGACACTGGTCGTTCCATGACCCTGGTTACCTTGGGCTTACCTTGATTATATAGTAAGATGCCCTAGGTAATATGCCCAGATAAGTCACTGATGGGCAGGAAAAAACAGAAGGCTGCTAGATATATATATACAGTTACCTATATATGCTGTTGATGCTGTTGTGATCGAGATATATGTAGTGAGCTAATAGAATTAGATGCAAACAGAAGGTTTGGGATATAAAATATATAATATATACATATATATATTATAATATGTATGTGATGTCCCACCACAGTACCGCAGTAAGTCATTCATTCAGACTGAGAATAGTGGTGGATGTAGTACCTTAGTTTCCCCACGAGGTGTCAGTGTTTCTTATGTATGTACTAGAAAATGTACTCGGCGCTGCCCGGGTATAAAGTGTCAGTGTGTTAATAAGATTTGTTCTAAGGTTGCCCAGGAGGCAAATCTATGCCCTTGTTTTTCTTTTGTTTAAGGGGAAATCGCCAGAAGCCCTATATATCCCTTTATACCCTATATACCCGACAGTTCTGCACTGTTTATGTAAATTGTAGGTTAGAAATAAACTAAAAACTTTAAACATCCTAAATACCTAATAGCCAAACTGAGATGTCATCATGTGATCAGACTGTATAAAGAGCCTGGTTATATACAACATTGGCAGTTTTGTATACAGAGTCTGGTTATATACAACATTGTCAGTGTTATATACAGCCTGCTTATATGAAATATCATCAGTGTAATATACAGTCTGGTTATATGCAACATTGGCAGTGTTATACAGTATAAAGCATGGTATACATTAACAGTGTTATACTGAGCCTGGTTATATACATTAGCAGTGTTATATACAGCCTGGTTATGTACATTGGTAGTGTTAAGCTGAGCCTGGTTATATACAACATTTGTAGTGTTATGCTGAGCCTGGTTAAATGCAACATTGTCAGTGTTATATACAGCCTGGTTATATACATTAGCAGTGTTATATACAGCCTGGTTATGTAAAACACTGGTAGTGTTATGCTGAGCCTGGTTATATACAACATTGACAGTGTTAGTGGATGTCCTGTATACCTATAGTATATAGTTGGTGGAGGTCCTGTATACCTGTAGTGTATAGTTCTGGAGTCCTGTATACCTGTAGTATATAGTTGGTGGAGGTCCTGTTTACCTGTAGTATATAGTTGGTGGAGGTCCTGTATACCTGTAGTGTGTAGTTTGCCCCCCACCCCCACCCCACCGACTGCAGACCATAAGTAATGTGTATGTGCAGAAAACCAGCAGTTTATAATGAGTGCATACACAATCCTGCATCATCATAATCTGGCCCTCTTAGACATTACCTTTCATCCTTGGTGAGGACAACACCGAAGAGGTTTCAAAGTTTCTAATACTGTATACACTCCCACCCCCTTGCAGGTAGCCCCCGTACTGTATACACTCCCCCCCTTGCAGGTACTCCTATACTGTATACACTCCCTCCCTGCAGGTAGCCCCCATATTGTATACACTCCTCCTGCAGGTAGCCCCCATACTGTATATACCCCCCACCCCTTCGGGTAGCCCCCATATTCTATACACTCCCCCCACTTGCAGGTAGCCCCCATACTCTATACACCCCCCTTGCAGATAATCCCTATACTGTATACACTCCACCCCCCCCCCCCGCAGGTAGCCCCCATACTGTATACACTCCACCCCCCCGCAGGTAGCCCCTATATTGTATACACTCCCCCCCTTGCAGGTAGCCCCCATACATGTATACACTCCCCCCTTCTTGCAGGTTGCCCCCATACTGTATACACTCCCCCCTTCTTGCAGGTAGCCCCCATACTTGTATACACCCCCCTTCTTGCAGGTTGCCCCCATACTGTATACACTCCCCCCTGCAGGTAGCCCCCATACTTGTATACACTCCCCCTTCTTGCAGGTTGCCCCCATACTGTATACACTGCCCCCCATGCAGATAGCCCCCATGCTGTACAAACTCCCCTTTGCATGTAGCCCCCATGCTTTATACACGCCCCCCATGCTGTATACACTCCCCCCTTCAAGGAGCCCCCATGCTGTATATACACCCCCTTCAGGTAGCCCCCAATGCTGTATACACTCCCCCCTTCAAGTAGCACCCATCATCCCGCACAGATCGCTGTTAGATCGTGCAGGCTCCCCTCCAGTGTGTTCAGTGCTGTGCTGCTGCTGCCGGGCACGGCTCTCTCCTCACGGCTCACGACGTCCCTCCCGAAGCAAGTTGTAGTGGTGTGTGCAGCGTCCAGAGCCGTGAGGAGAGAGCCGTGCCCTGGAGCAGCAGCACAGCGCTGAACACATTGGAGGGGAGCCTGCCCGAACTAACAGCGGTCTGTGCGGGCAGGATTATTGGTGCCTCTGTCAGTGTAAGTTACGCTCCAGCTGCCGAGGGGTTATTTTACATACTCGCAGCGGGATGTCAATCCGGCTGCGAGTATGTAGCGTTATGATACTGGATCCTCTGTGGATTTCACTGTGAATTCTCAGCGTGAAATCCGCTGTGGATCCGGTAGGTATGAAGGCACCCTCACTGTATTTATTTCTGTGGATCTGTTGTGAGGCAGATGGCCCTAGCAACCAATCAGATTCCAGCTACCTTTGAAAATGAAAGTAGTAATCCTATTGGTTGCTAAGGCCTCCAACTGCCAATTCTGCTGGAAGCTGCAGCACTAATTATATCACCTGTGTGTGCAGTGTGGAGATTTTCCCAGTCATTTCTATGGGGCGCTCCTCCCCCTCCCCTCCTGTACATCTGGGACGGGACCTTCGCTCTAACCTTTCTGGGCACTCAATGTATCTGTGGGCCAAATTTGGGGTCAAACGGTTCAGGCGTTTGGAAGTCTATACGGGACAGACAGACAGACTTTCATTTTTATGATATAGATATGTAATACCATTGCACAGCTGAAGGAAGTGATGGGTTAAAGTTGTTTGTACCAGGTGTTATGTGCTGAACACTAGGATGTGCTCTCTTTGTCCTATCCTCTTTAGTCTTTCTCTCATCCTCACACTCATCCCCACCACCAGGCAGGTACACAAAGGCCCCTGTAGGAGGAGTTACTGGTGGAGGAGGTGAAGTTGGTTCTAGTCTGATTCTCAGTGAGAGAGGACATAGACACAGCCGTTCCTGCAGAAGTTAAGCCAGGCCAGAGCCTGGCTTATGCCAGGACCCTTGTCAGGGACAATAGTTGAGTTGAGTCTAGCTCCCAGAGTGAGCAGATGCAGCAAGAGACCAACACTTCTTCTAAAGATACTACCACTATGCAGTGCTAAGCACTAACAAGGGAGAGTAGTTACCAAGGAACACCCTAGCCCACACCAGGAACACATCTGAAAAGTGCAGGGCAGTATCCCGAAGAAATAGGAACTGACCTCAGTAGGACAAAGATCTACTTTGTTTCTTACTGTAAAAGTAGAGTGTCTGTATCTCCTTTCCTGGCATTAGGTTTAATTGCTTCAAGATTTGGAAGGGATTGTCCTGATGCTTGAGTCTCATGTGGGTAGATATTGGTTTAGGCAGTGGCGTAGCTACCATAGAGGCAGGGTAGGCGGTTGCTATGGGGCATGTGCAGGAGGGGGGCCTGGAGGAGAAGATAAGAGCCTCCTGTGTCCTTCTGCTTAATCCCTTATGTACTGCAGTGTGTAAGTGACCCAATGTTTACTTACATGCTGCAACACAAAAAAAGGGTTAACAGGCGGAGGACAAAAAAAATATTAGTTGAATATTAAATATTAGTTAAGGTCTATGGGGTAAGAGATCCTTTATGTCTTCATCCATCTTGAGAACCGGCCAATATTTTTCAAAGATCTTTTGTACCTTTTTGTTCTTATCTGCCCTTTGGAATTAATAGTTGTTTTCGGCCTAGTGCACAATGGTATGCTTTTTTAAGGATTTTGTTAGGATATCCTCGGTTTTTGAAGGGTTGGCACACACGTGCCTTCTTTAAAGATATTGTCTTTAGGCATTCTACATTTGAGAGCCAAAGGATGATGGCTCTCCCACCTCAGCAGGCTATTGCTAGCTGCTGGTTTGCGGTAGGCTTCAGTTATGATTTCTGTTCCACAACAGATGGTCAAATCCAGGAATCCTAGCTTGTCTCTGTGTAATTCAGAGGTGAATCTGAGTCCAGTGCTGTTCTGATTCAGGGAATTTACAAACATGCAAAATTCTTCCTTTGTGTTCTCCCCAGATGATTAGAACATCATCTATATACTTGCCCCAATATATTATGTGCTGATGATGGGAGATGTGTGTCTCACTGAAGACAATGGTGTCCTTCCACCAGCCCAGAAACAGGTTGGCATAGGTGGGCCCTAAGCTGGTGGTAAATCTTGCCGTTGAACAGGAAGTAGTTGTGACTAAGTAGGAATTGAAAGGATTCCAGGACAAAGTTGTTATGTTTCTTTAGGTGTATGCTTTGAGTATTCAGGAAGTGGCTTATGGCTTGCAGGCCAAGCTTATAGGGTATAGAGCTATATAATGATTCTACGTCCATACTGCATAGAAACGCCTCTTCCTCAATTGTTAAATCCTCCAACTTTAGCAACAGATCCACGGTAACACTTAGGTTGAACCATGCTAACACTGAGAAGTAGAATCAATAAGCACCGTTCTGATGTGGAAAAAGGGTTTTTACTTCACAGTGTCTCCCGTCATGCCGTAAGCTGTAACAGTTGCAACTTTTCTTCTTTAATGGTGCGTTCACACCTACAGGATCTGCAGCTGATTTTCTGCAGCAGATTTCATTTAAATAACTGAACACAGCATCAAATCTGCTGCAGATCCTGTAGGTGTGAACGCACCCTAACTGTGCTTCCAATAGAGCAAATACCAGCAGGGGGTCAGCATTTTGAGAACTATTAAATTTTTAGGCTTAAGACGCTTATTCCAAAGGGTTTAAATGAGTACAAGCCCTGTTTGCCACAGCCCTCCTCGTTCCCTCTGTACTTGTTATGTGTGTCCTTACAAGTTAAGGGTCACCTACACATACCTAGTAGTTTTATTTTTTTAATATTATTTTTATGTGGGGAGATATATTTTCCATGCTGCTAGTTTATCTTTTATTTAGACTGCAGTATATGCCTTATTTACACATATCATGAATTCTAATTAGACACTCATTCCTCTATACATACTATTTGTGTATCTATATGTTAGTTGTATATACTGTTTGCGGTTCAAACCACTATATATATTCAGCTTTTGGTTCCCTTCATAGCTTTTTACAGAGCGGTTATTCATTCATTCTTTTTTTGGTTACATATATTTTTACTGATACTTATATTACCACTCATAATTTATAATAGTTATGTAATTATGGTCCATGTCTTTAGACTCAGCATCACATAGTTGCCATTCTAAGCGTACTTATTAAGTTTCTATTTTTCACCTATATCTCTTTAGGGCCAGTTCACAGTGAGCAAATTTGGCAGAATTCCACAGCGGAGCTCTCTGCTTAATCCCCCCTGCCTCAGTGTCAAACAGCGTGTCTATGGGAAGGCTCGCACACCCTCCCACAGAGTCGCCGTTTGACACAGGTAAGCGGGATTCCACCAAACTCTGCCAAATTTGCTCAGTTTGAACTAGAGCATTAATTTGTTTATCCATTCCTTTATTTAACCAGTCTGCCTCCCTTTGGTAAAATGTAATTTGTATGTATCTTTCTGCTACAACTAAGTTCTCAGTTCCATGCTCACTAGACAGCGATATGCCCCGTCTAGCATCGCTGCCCTAATTATTTCACTAACAGTGGTTCTGTGACTACACCCCTTTCAAACACAACAGTATAGTGGCAATTTGGCTTGTAGTTGAGTCGGACTTTCCCGCACTTATTTACCCCACCTCCTCCTGTCAACACCATGAGGTGGCGGCGTCCGGCGCCCAGCAGTTACGCTGTTCTGATGCTCTATAACACTCTCGGGTAATGTTACATTATCTATGGTATGGATCCGTGATCTTTTTATTTCTCTTAAGTGTGACGACATTCCAGCCTTATTTAAATTCATATATGGTGTGATCGGCTTCATCAACTTTATGTGATATGACTTCTTACTAATAATTGGTTTATATAAAGGTATATAAGGAAATGTGTTTTAATTTTAAGTGGATATAATCTTTTGTTATTTTGTTTATGTATGTAAATGAAGATGTAACTGACCCTCACATTTCAGTGACGCCCATGTAGGTGGTTCTTTTGCAGCCTTTATAAGTATGCGAGTCCCCACTACCTGTTATGCACTATTTTATATTTGAGGAAAAGGACACATGTCCTTGAAATGCGTCATATGTGCTTTTTTTACTGAATAAATGTTTTTTTTTTATTTTATCTATTTGGACACCATGATTGTCTTCTCTTGGACAGTGCTGACCTACTAACATTTTTCCCTAATTCTTCATTTAATAATCTTGGGTATTGTTTTTGAAAGGGTAAAGTTTTGTTGTAGAGCATGTGTTCCAAAGAGTGTCATCGTAGAGCAGCCCAAGTAATATACCACACAGGAAGTTCTGGTGTCCATAATGAGTAACACAAATGTATTCTCATTGACTCAAGTATACACAGAGATTCACAGAATCCTGATGATGACTGTTGCTGTCCAACAAACAGTGAGTTGGAGCTGAAATCTAGTCAAAGAAAAGCAAGAAAAGTAACACCAGTTACTCGAATTTTAGTATCCAACCTAAATGTCCATAGACACTTTACAATTATAATTATATAATTAGACAGTGCAATTATATAAGTGTTTTAATCGAAGTAACTTAAATATGTAATAAAAAAATAAGAATTACACTGAAACCTTTTTATTTTCTTTGTTAAAAAAAAAAGAATAATAAAATATGAAATAGAATACAATAGAGGCATATGATTATGAAATGATACTGGTTGCATACTGAATTCATATTCCACTGTTCAGACTTAACAAGGTATTTAACCAAACAACAAACATATACACAACACTTGAATCTAATAATAAACAACAAAAATGCAGATATTAAGTTTTTTGAACTAAGTATTTCTATTGTTCATTGTTATTCATATAAATGTAGACTATATTAAAATGTTAAAACACTACATAAAAGTGTTAAGAGTTTACATGTAAAATAAATAGAATTGTACACTGCAAATCACCCTTAAAAGCACACATAAATAATGATATTCACTATATATTTTTACAGTGTATTAAAATAAACTAAGAACAAAAACATTTCACTAAGTAATTATGTATAATTTTCAGATAGAACTTTCTTTTTAGAAATAATGAATTAGTCCAGTTTCCACTTACACACTTGCATAGGATGGTTCTTGAGTATTCACATAACATCAGGAATAAAAGATAGTTCATAAAGACTTTACAGTTACAAATATTATTTAAACACAATTTGTAGTTTTACAGAAAATTAAATACATCCTACGAGTCATTTTATTTTCCACAACAGAAAATATAATTCACTACGTACATATTTCAAGTGGCCAAGAAGAGACATGTACGAAACATGTATCTCAGTCATTAAAAAAAATACAATTTCAAACACATGCACTCGGTATCTATTCTCACTTTAAACACTCTAAGGCAATAACAAATGGTATACAGTACAAAGTAGATCGTAAGCAATAAAGAGCACTAATGTAGACATAGATATATATATTTTTTTCTAGTTTACATAAATAAGTGGTGAGGGCTGAATATAACATGAAATGTGAGAGTAACTGGCTTTTCCTAGAACATGATGAGAATAATCATATTGTAATTTCTATTTTTTTTTTTTTTTGAATTAATGGAACTGAACAGACATATACCAAACACTATTCATGTAAAATTATCTTTACGGGAAATAAATGATTTCAACTGAATGTTAAATCATATAAAATAATAATACCCCATACAGGCTAAAGTATGATCCGACCTATTACGGCCATGAGATGGGCAATGCTCACTTATGACACATTGAGTAAACTAGAGTTTTACAATTTGCTTATTGGCTGGCGTATAAAAAATATGACACAGGGCAAATAGTAAGACATCATTTTTGCATTAATTATTTTGAGTTAGATAACCTGTGGTGTCAATAAGAAATCTTATTAGCAGCTGACTTTACAGAGCAGCTAATTCCTAGTAGTATTTTTGGAAAATAATCTACCATAATTTGTATACTTGAATTTCTACAATAAAATTTCAGCTTGCGCTGTCCTTTTTCCTTCAGGTGTAGTAACACAAAAGATAAAACACTCTTATAAAATGTATGTACGTGTGCAATAGTGTAGCATTAACATATTAATAAATACAGTATATAAAAATGCTAATAATAGGCGGCAATGAAATGTGAAAATAGTAAAAATAAAGTTGTTCTCGCAGTGTTATTTTGACCACAACGAGAGGCCTGATAATAGTAAATATACATTTGAAAGGTGAATAAATTTAGCCCACTCAGCAAAAGTATTCATTCATTCATTAGGCACCCTAAACTGTGTATGTGTTTGCATATGAACAGCTCATCTTCTGAGTGGTCTTATATTGTTTTGTTTACAGCTTAGAAACCAGACACAATATATCAAGCAAAAAGTATCTGGACATGCACAACCCAATAGTAAGTGATGGGTGCTAAATGGTAAGCATATAAATCAAAGTAACTACATCAAAAAGAACAGCTATGCCAAAAAGAACCAAAGCACACCAAAGAAAATAATATATAAAAGTACTTTATTATGACAGGTACAATACTAGAAATCCAAGGTCCCAAAAGCTAAAAACAATTAAAATATAAATCCCGTTGGGGGGTACCTGGTATGGTACCACCCACACTGACACCCCAATACAAATATGTCACACACCCCGTATAAATGAATAAAGTGCACGTGCAATATATAGATGTATAGATGTACTGTAGCAAAGTGCTAATGTATGTACACCAAATAAATATACCAACTAAGAGGTTGTAACCTAATAGATATCAAATTATAGAAATGGTATCACCTAATATATACAAAGGTACAAAACAAAACAAGTGAAATCGAAATCAAATAACAATGAATAAACCAATATCACCATAAAGTAGCAAACAACAGGCTGACACCCCATCACCACCCTGTTGTTTGCTACTTTATGGTGATATTGGTTTATTCATTGTTATTTGATTTCGATTTCACTTGTTTTGTTTTGTACCTTTGTATATATTAGGTGATACCATTTCTATAATTTGATATCTATTAGGTTACAACCTCTTAGTTGGTATATTTATTTGGTGTACATACATTAGCACTTTGCTACAGTACATCTATACATCTATATATTGCACGTGCACTTTATTCATTTATACGGGGTGTGTGACATATTTGTATTGGGGTGTCAGTGTGGGTGGTACCATACCAGGTACCCCCCAACGGGATTTATATTTTAATTGTTTTTAGCTTTTGGGACCTTGGATTTCTAGTATTGTACCTGTCATAATAAAGTACTTTTATATATTATTTTCTTTGGTGTGCTTTGGTTCTTTTTGGCATAGCTGTTCTTTTTGATGCAGACACAATATATCAGTAGTTACTGTATATGTTATAAAGCCAGTGGTGTAACTAAAGGCCCTTTTACAGAGGATGACTACCATAGTCTATAGGAATGTTTCTTCCCAATAACTGGTCCATGTAAAAGGGCTAAGGAATGGCCGACAAACAAGAAAAAGGTAGCTCGAGTTTCCCTGATAATTGTGGCCGACACCTGGACTTCAACGTGCCTAAAGCGGCAACTTCAGGTATATAGCTGCAATGATTAATGCATGCTGCCCCCACCGGCTATTGCTGCTGCATATAAAAACGGCTTGATTTTTTTTGTCTAAATTGACCGTCTGGGCTTTGCCATGTGATCATCATTACCAGGCTTCATTGCAGTTGTTGATTAAACCTAGTAACGTTAATCACATTGTAAAGCCCCGACAGTCAATTTAAGAATGCAGCCTTGGTGTACCAGCTTAAATTATCATTACAGGCCAAACGTTGCCCCAAATAAATGGGTTGTGTGTGGCTGACAATGATGACGTTAAACAGCTGCATGAATGATCCACCCGTTGTTTGTGTGGCCCAGTCTGTGACTGATTGAGCCCGGCCAAACTACACAAATGCAGGTCAACTAAATTGAAGCTTGTTATTAGGCCCCAGTTGGCTCATGAAAAAGTGCCTTTAAGTTTTATTTGTTGGATTACAGTATTTTCCTTTGCCAAAATCCTTAAAGATATGGGCTATGTTCTCACAATCTTGTTTTTTGGCTATTTGACACAAAATAATGGCTGTAATTTCATAATGACGGCCATCATTTGTACAATAATAGATGTTATTATGACATAACAGACTTTATTTGTCCTCGAAGGGTAAATTAATGACGTTGTGGGTACAAAGCCTGAAACAAACAACTTTGCACTATGTTGGCAAATAAATGTTATGTTCAATATCTGTATTTAATATGGTATTGTGATAACATTGTGGCATTGTGATAACTCAACTAGCAGTTTTTAGCTTCTTGTTTTCTCTTTTTCTACACACAAAATATTGTGTACAATTGTTTGATCTTACTATATGCAAGGTAGAGAAGAGAGGGAGAAACCAGTTCAATTTTAGGAAAATGTTTATCAAACCTGCCTAAAAGAGAAGCTGTCTTTATTGCATCACTGCGCAGCTTTTACTTTACCAGAGTTTAAAAATAATGAGCTGTGATTGGTCACTACGTGCAACAAAATGTTTTTCTTTTATACAGTTTTTATAAACCAGTCCACCCTGTTATTCTCACCATGTGTTTATCTCGATCAGGGATGGGGAACCTTTGGTGCTCAAGCTGTTGCAAAACTACAATTCCCATCATGCCTGGACTGCCAGTAAGATATATCTACTGATATATTGTATCTGGTATTTAAGAGCCCTATTACATGGAGCCTTAATCAGCTGAATCAAGCTGATTCGGCCAATTATCGCTCTGTGTATTAGAGATAAGGATCAGCTAATAACAACAATCATTGGCCAAATGTATCATTGGGCCTCTGCTTGCTTACCGGAGCTGCCGCTGCAGCTTCAGGGTAAGATCTCTGAACTGACAGGCCCCCTCAGCCAATCACTAGCTGCAACGTTCCTGGCAAGTGATTGGCTGAGTGGCCTGTTGTTTCAGAGATCTGCTCTAAAGCTGCAGCGGCGGCTCCAGGAAGCGAGCAGAGGGCAGCAGAATACTGGGAGCATGGAGAGGTAATGTATGTTAGGTTTAAGGCAAGGGCTGCACGAACATTGCTAACGATGTCTGTTCAGCCCTTGCTAAATGATTATTAAGCCACGTAATAGGCTCAGTAAACCAGTGCTGATCTAGCAAATCAGCGCTCGTTTACATTATTGATCGGGCAGTCATCAGTCCATCTAATAGGACCTTAAGCTGTAAACACAATCCTTTATTTCATAAAGTAAATTTTGCATCACAAATTTTTTAGCCTCTAAGTGCAGAAAGATGTAAAGATTATGGAGGAGTTGACAAAGTTTATTTCCCTTGTTTTTTGGCATATTTTGCACAATTCTTTCTATTTCTGACTTTTCAGACACATTTATCAAGCATCTGAGACAGTTTTGTGACTGTTCAACATGCTTATTAATTTAGTTTTTTAGGTTTTTGACCTGATGCATTTTATACACCTTAATTATAGGCAACTTTTTAAAAGTCTCTAAATTTTTGCTCCACTCCATGACTATCTTATCACAACATCTTTTTTTGGTGGTTGGGTGACTGTTTTTTTGGATGGCCGTTATTTTGGAGTCAAATGAACCAATTTATGCAAATTACACAGCCCACTGGTAGCGTAAAAAACACATTGTAAAAAAATTTGTAAAATCATCACACTGTGCAACAATATGATAAAATCTGCACAACTGAAACTGGCATGGGAGAAAGCACAAGCTTGAAAAGTGTGGTAAAAAAGTTAATAATATTTTTACTCCCTCTTTGAAGTAAGACATTGTTGTCTCTTCTCTTTATGATGACAGACACATTCTAGGTCTGTATTCAAACGCAGCTGAATTGTATTTTTTCAATGTGTCTTTTGACTGAAACAGGTAACAGGAGTGTAGTGCCTGAAGCAAATACCCACCAATACTGCCTGCTCAAAACAAACAACTTAAGTTGACAAATAATCAGTGCGGAATTCATACACACTCTCAGGCTATGTTCTCACAATGTCTTTTTGCCCGTTTAACTGCCTTTTTCTGGGAGGTGTGGCTCCATTTTGGTGCAGCCGTATGAAAAACGGTGTGGAAATATAGCCTTCTAAAGTTGTGTTCTCATATAGCAGTTTTTTATGCATTTCTTGACTGCATCAGGTATTGCACAAGAAAATGAATGAGATATCTTATTGCCTAAAAAATAATCAGGCTTGCAACATTGAAATAAATATTACAACAGTGTGTGTATTTTTGAAAAAAATAAGTTCTAAACAAAGCAGCAAACTAGTGCTGATTGGCATCTGCATTACGGCCGCATGCAACCAAGAGTGCCTTCACACAGAGAGATTTATCTGACAGATTTTTGAAGCCAGGAACAGACTGTAATCAGGGAACAGGTCATAAAGGAAAGACTGAGATTTCTCTTTTTAAATCCTTTCCTGGCTTTGGCTTCAAAAACCGGTCAGATAAATCTCTGTGTAAAGGCACCATTAGGGCCCCATGTGTTCACCCTTAGGGTCCATTTACACAGAAGGATTATCTGACAGATTATTTGTCAAAGATTTGAAGCCAAAGCCAGAAACAGACTATAAACAGAGATAATAAAGGTCATAAAGGAAGCCTGAGATTTTTCCTCTTTTCAAATCCATTCCTGGCTTTGGCTGATAATCTGTCATATAATCTTTCTGTGTAAATGGACCCTAAATTGTGTTCTTAGAACAGAACTGATTGGTAACTGTGTCACAAAATACATTAAACAGACTTGTTTCACTTGCAGTAAATTAAACACTAAATACAGCCATACATAAAACAACAGAATTAAAAAAAGATTACATAAACAGATTACAAAAAAAAGTTCATTATTTGTAATTATGCATGCATTATTACACTGAAAGTCTGAACATATTTTGTCCTATTTCAGTGTGAACATAGCCTAATAATGGATTTATTGTTGTAACTGTTTATGCATTTTTTGTGCAGTTGCTAAAGCAGTTAGGAAACACATAAAAAAGTGCAATTCAACTTCAATGTGAGAACACACAACTCTTTCATGTTAACAACTAGAGATGAGCGAACCTGGAGCATGCTTGAGTCGATCCGAACCCAAACTTTCGGCATTTGATTAGCGGTGGCTGCTGAAGTTGGATAAAGCCCTAAGGCTATGTGGAAATCATGGATATAGTCATTGGCTGTATCCATGTTTTCCAGACAACCTTAGAGCTTTATCCAAGTTCAGCAGCCCCAGCTAATCAAATGCCGAACGTTCGGGTTCGGATCGACTCGAACCCGGTTCGCTCATCTCTATTAACAACCATTTATGTCAACATCTACTTACAGGGGTTATCCAACGCTACAAAAACATGGCCACTTTCCCCCTACTGTTGTCTCCAGTTTGGGTGGGGTTTTAAAATTCAGTTCCATTGAAGTAAATGGAGCTTAATTGCAAACCGCACCTGAACTGGAGACAACAGTAGGGGGAAAAGTGGCCATGTTTTTGTAGCGTTGGATAACCCCTTTAAAACTATGCCTTAAAGTCTGTTTTATGGAACAACTGGTTATTCTATTATAAGGCTATGTCCCTACACAGTATTTTTGCTTAGTATTTTGCAACCAAAACCAGGAGTGGATTGAAAGCACAGAAAGGCTATGAGCACACTCTAGAAATTGAGTAGATGGCCGCCATTTACCAACAAATAATTGCAGTTGTTTTAAAACAAGATAGCCTTTGTTTTTTTCATAAATTATGTGAACTACACTTTCTGCAGGATCCAAGGATCCCAGCAATGCTATACAAAAAAAAAAAATATTTTTAAATATTAAACTGGTGTAAGGGTAGCTTCACACACACTGTATCGCAGTGGATTTTGTGCTGCGGATCCGATTTAAATAACTGAACACAGTATTAAATCTGCTGCAGATCTGATATGTGTGAAGGCACCCTAAAGTAGAATTGTATTATTCGCCCCTAGCAACCAATGAGATTCCATTTTTTATTCCTCTTTTAAAAATTAAATGTGGAATCTGATTGGTTGCTAGGGGCAACTAAGCCTATTCTACTTTCTACTTCCTCTATGTGTACAAACAAAAATTAAAAAAATATGCATCAGAGGAATGATACAACATATTCTCCACGTCAGATCCACAGCATCAGGTGCAGATTTTATGCAGAGAAACTCACAGAATACACGCTGCAGATTTTCTGGTGTGAAAGCCGCAGTGTAATATGCTGTGTGAATACACCATTAGCTAAAACCAGAAGTGGGGGGGGAAAAAAAAGAAAAGAATTGCAATTCTCTCGATTTTACTTTCTGTTCCTTTCATTCCTGGCTTTACAGTGAATATTTTCTGTATTTCAGTAATGACTGTGGCCTGACGTACCAACCTTTCTATACGTGAACGGCCATCTGATGTGCATTTCCACACATTGTACCTTCTACCTGCTGCTACGTGTCTCTTTGTTCCTCTTCACATTATTATATTGTAAGAATTATTAAAAGCCTACTGAGGCTAGTGGTGTGGTGGCAGCGTAATAAGCATGACTATGGCTGGATGGTGGCCATCCCTCACTACACAGCCTTTGTCTACAGTCTGATGGTTACAGGTGAATGTATTATCCATGTATACACAGCCAGGCATGGATTCCAGCAGGAAGATAAGAGATTTCCTTCAGGAATGTTATTGTACCTTTATTTATTAACCAATAAAGCCCCTTACAGGCCATCGAGTGGTGCCATCCCCTGGTGTGGTGTATAGAAGCAGTGTGGGCAATACTAGAGCACATGGAGGCACACACCAAGCCTATCACTACAAGGTGTGTCTGTAGTATTTCGGCCTACTGCCATGTGGAGGTGACCCCCGCCGCCGGGGTGATCCGGGGGGGAGCCGCGTGCGGTTTTCTCGCGGTGTGACCGGCTCTTATTTACTACACGTTGCCTGGGGGCTTCCTCGGGCAGGATAGCGGCGTGTTTACATGAATCACGGCGGTCCCTGGCTGCACGTCCTTGGTCTCCACACACGTGACGAGCGAGAGGAAACCACATGATGTTTTCCTATTATCCCCGTGTCTTTTTATAAACACGAGTGCCTGCTCCTTAGTAGTGGGGCCGGCAGGGCGGGAGTTCGGCGCCGATGCACCTGCTGGCGGCTGTGTGTGTGTATAGTAGTAGTGTAGCATTGTGACAGACACACAGCACAAGCGCGGGCCGTGGGAACACGTTGTTGTGTTGTGTGTCGGCCGCCGTGTCGTCCTGTGAGCACTCGTAGTACTGGGCGCATCTGTGTGTAGTAAGGGGGCGCAGCACTTCCCCTGTGCGCTGAGCGCTGGCGGCCCGCTGATTGGCTGAGCCGCGGGTCGGAAGTCCATTTTTTTTATGCTAATGACCAAGCTGGGCTTGTAGATATTTACGTTCATGCGGGAGCCGCCCTTCATTCACCCACATGGTCGGATTCAGACATCATTCGCGCCACTTTCGCGCTGCTATTGATAATGGGGAGTCGCTCTCCCTACGGAGGGGGCTTGTGAGGTGAGTCCGAGGCGCTCGCTCTGTGCCGCTGTGGGTGGGGGCCTGCACGGGAGGCTTGTTTTCTTGCTACGCTATAGTGCTGCCAGGCAGAGGTGGGAGCGTGTGAAGATGGAGGCTCCTCCAGCGTGCACGGCCGCCTCTGTGTGTTTATCCTAGTAGCAGAGCGCATGGCAGCCGCGGCTCTCCCATAGTGCGGAAGAATGAGGGAGATTTGAAACGCGTGCTGCAGTGCTCTCCCTCCGCCTCCGGCCGGGCTCTCGGGAGCAGCGAAACTTTCTGGCCGAACAAAGCAGTGCACCGAGCCGCCGCGGTGTAGGCCGTGTGGCCGGCGGCCTGTGGGCACACGTTCTCCCCGGCACCCCTCTATTGTCTCCGGCCACAGTGGCCATTGTCCCCTCGGGGACTCTCCGGCGGCCTCCGCAATCCCCCAGGGACAAAGGCTTTTGTGTGGAACTTCCCGCACCCCCGCTTATCCTCACGCGGGGTCATTGTGTGAGCTGCCCGGAGTCACGGGAGTGCACACGGCCGCCGGTGACCTTCCGCCGCTCGCAGGCGCGGCACGGCCGTGTTTGTTTACATGCCGTGCGGTGTGTGCGTGACGGGAGCCCGGGCCGCCCTCATTGTTAATGGGGAAAGCGGCAGGAACAGCTGAGGGACTCTACGGCGCCATGTTAGGCGGGAGAGCGAAGTGTGGGGGAGGGGAGGCCACACAGTACATTAGTGCTGCGCAGGATAGTGCCGAGGCCTCGCGCTACATGCCTGGCTGTCTGCCGCAGCTTCACCTCACTCCAGTATGGCGGGAGGAGGGGGCTGCACACAGCCCGGGGAGGAAGTGGACGCCATTGGAGCTGTGGGAAATTATTGTGAAGAAATCACTGGCGCATTACTGCGCAGCCTTGTGCCTCCCTCGTTTCTCACTGGGTTCGTGTGAGGTACTCGGTGTGCGCATAGGGCCAGGCGGAGTGGGCGCAGCGCCCCTAGCGGCAATGGCTACAACAGCAGCAACACGTGCTGCTTCCATGAGGGCCGCAGAGGCGCAGCTCTCCGCTTCCTGACAGGGGCGCCACCGGATCCGCCATCCGGGTTACAAGGCCCAACACGTGGCCCGCCCGCCGGGATCCATTGTGCTCAGTAGGAGCCGGTGGTAACGTGCCGGGCCCTCAGCACGCAGTATGTGCATGGCCTTCCCCACAAAGGAGCAGTCCCATGTGGCCTGCCCTCTGAGCACTTACTATGTGAGCTTCCCTAGTGCCATGAGTCATTGTTAGTAAGGGCAATAACCTTCTATCACATTACATGACCAGGACCCATTGAGGCTTAGTGATGCTTTAGCCCATAGGTAGACATGACCCTCCAGTGAGCACTGCTGCCACTAAGGCATTTAAGGTTGTGTTTTTTTATGTAAACTTAAAAATTTTCTGTAGCAAGGAGCAATATATTTTCAGTTTGCGGTAATTATTTGTCTTTATCTTTCAGATTGCTGTTTGGCAGAAGCATTGCTGTGACAGTGTCAATGGTAATGCCAAAGTGCTTACAGTGCAGGTAGTTATTTAAGACAACCTACTGCAGTGAAGGCACTTGTAGCATTATGTTGGCGGAGGTTGCCAGGCTGGTAAAGTATCAGATACATGTTGTACTTTTTGTTCTAAGGTGCATCTAGTGCAGATAGTGAAGTAGATTAGCATCTACTGCCCTAAATGCTCCTTCTGGCATAAGAAGTACTGTTGGTAAACCATTCCCATTGAAGTAATCCTACAGACTGGTTTTCTTGTGTCACGCAGTCTTCTGTAAGTTTTGCATAGTTGCACTACAAGAAGAATTGAGTTGTGCAAATCTATGCAAAACTGATAGCGGACTGTCAACTCTGCCACGACCTGACCTTGGTAGGAGCAGCAATCACTGTATTTTGGCTTCAGCAGTGCTAAAGTGCTTATAGTGCAGGTAGTGTGTAGTGTTCTACTGCATCATGAGCACTTAAAGTACTACTGGCTGCATATCATCTACTAAGCTGTGTATTTTCTTTGTTAAACTCCACCATTTTCTCAATGGTGTCCCATGAGTAGTTTTGCAGGTTTGCGTCCAGCTGCTTTAAGGCTTGCTGTGCAAATCCATGCAAAACTGATCATGTCACCACATACTGCCGGACGTGAAGGAAAGATATGCCCCTTTCTGTGCAGGTTGGGATTGATTGCAATGCTGTTTTTATTTATGTGGTATTGCACTTGTCCCGGCCTGTTGAGGATAGTTGGGATTTATCTTTTATTTTTTGAATGTAATGCATTTGTCACGCATTATTTTGTTCTATGAAACCTTTTGTGGATTTTTAAAAAAATTCTTACTAATAAATAAAACTGCAGTCTTCATGTGGATGTCAACAGGAAAGCTCTTGTCCTACCTCTTAAATATTTGATGCACAACAATTAAACAAGTCAAATTAGCTATTTATGACTTTTTAAATGGTCTTCATTGACACTGAGTGACAGTTTTAAAGAGGACCTGTCAACACACCCCCCCCCCCCCCCCCCCGTGCCGGGGTGACAGGCTCCCGACCCTCTGTTAGATCCCCCTATACTCACGTGATCCCGCCGGGTTCCGCTTCCTGAGCCAGTCGGGTCACAGAGATATCAGCGCCCGAAGCCCGGCGCGCGCTGAGATGAGTCTGATGCCCATAGAGAATGACGGAGCATCGGACTCGCCATTCATTCTCTATGGGCACCTGACTCTGCTGTCAGCTCGCGCTTCGGGCGCTGATATCTCCGTGACCCGACCGGCTCAGGAAGCGGGATCATGTGAGTATAGGGGGATCTAACGGGGTCGGGAACCTGTCACCCCGGCATGGGGGGTGACAAGTGTCCTTTAACTACTAGTTCTAAGGGTCCATCTACACAGAGATTCTGATAGATTATCTGCCAAAGATTTGAAGCCAAAGCCAGGAACGGACTATAAACAGATCAGGTCATAGAGGAAAGCCTGAGATTTCTCCTTTTTAAATCCATTTCTTGCATTGGCTTCAAATCTCTGGCGGATAATCTGTCAGATAATCTTTGTGTCAACTGACTCTTAAGAGTTCATTTACACAGATTATCTGTCAATGATTTTAGGCCAAAGCCAGGAATGGATTTGAAAAGATGAGAAACTTCAGCCTTTAGGACGTTATCTTTTTATAAAGTCTTTCTGGCTTTGGCTTCAAATCTTTGGCAGATAATCTTTCTGTGTTAATGGACCCTTACCATTCAATGGTAGATGTCCTATGACTGGTTGACATGGCTATCCTCTGAGCATTCAATATTTTGGTGAAAGAATTACATGTAGGCTTGGCTACATTAATGGTGTAGCCTGCTTGCCCATGCACTTTCCTTGACGTAGGTATTATTCAGACAAACCAGCCGCTGTTCCTTGAGAGCCCTATACATGAAAGCTGTAGCTGAGTATTATGTGGTGTTTTTTTTTTTTTTTTTTTGTTCTTAGAAGCCACTCCCTAAGGAAGGTGGGATTACTTTGCTCCAGTTATTGTGCAAGAATGTTAAATGCCTTAAAGGAAAGTTTGAAGTGTTTTCTGTGCATCACAGATTGTGGGACACTGTTTTTTTCTTTTTAATTGAGAGATTTCATTTTTGTAGCACTTAGACCGAGTTCTCAGTGTCCTTCTGTTACAGTATCTTTAATATTGACATACAACTACTGTAGTGTTAAACTGTTGCGGAGCTCACTTTAACGTAATAAATTGAGAGTCTGTAGAGTTAAGTTTGTGATGTATAGTAACTTACTGACTGTCAGACATGTGGATCTGGCCTTCTATGGCCTAACCTACAACTCATAGCCACCTTGAGACTAAATTTGGGTTGTTTTGCCCATGTTATAAAGTTTTTGCTTACACTAACGTCTAGCAAGCCACTTAGGTCCATGTGAAAACTTGTGTACGTGTGGGGAAATGGCCCTTATGTAGTCACTAGCTTATTACATTCAGGCTGTTGTGTAAATGGGATATATGAGCACCTGATTTTGACTGTGCTGATCTAGCCATGCCTTGGTAGGCTCAACTCTGGTGTGAACCGTGCCTTAGGCCCTATTCACACCTGTAGTTCTGTCCGCAATATATTTTAATGGCCCTGTTTACATGTCCTTATGTTTGTGAGGGCTATGATCCATGCCGTAAAAGGACAAGTCCTAGTGCGACCTCCATTAACGTCAAAGATCGCTATCTTCTATGTAGTCGTCCCTGAATTGCAGCACAGTAGTAGTGCTAGCAGCGCTACGGATGCGTGGTTAAGGACTTAGTCTGTTTATGCTGTAATATACTTTATCCCATTTTTCCATCATGTTAGGCTCTTATCACATTGCATTAGAAGTATTTCTACTGTGTAGTGGAAAATCTTCTGTCTCTATAGTTCCCTGCTTTTGACTTTTATTTACTGTGTGGAATAGTAGATTGCACTGTTCTATAGAGCAGTATCCAATAAAATGTTATACTGCCTTGCATGTTATTTACATGGGGCCTTATGTATGCTTGAGGCCTGTAACAGCCATCAGAGGAGGACTCTTCACACCTTTATATATAATGCTACTGTAAGACAGCATGCCTTCTGTGTATACCGTATGGGACATATCTTGTAACAGTCAGTAATGTCACATTTTTGTTTTGCCCATTCAGATGAATTAGGTGGCCATTTAATACATAGCTAATCTGGAACTGCAGTTAAATAATTTTTTTTTATTTTTGTAATGCTGTGGACCAGTCCCTTAATGTTATGTGTATATAGGAGGGTTATTTTATGGTGCCATGTGGTAAGTAAAGTGCCATACCTGGACAGCCTTTGAGTTGTTTATGCCTAGTAGTTGTCTGCACAATCCATGGCACATGTTTGCTGCATATCGCTCCTGATACCGCAACAGCAGCTAGGATTGGAGATCCTGACCGAACTTTCAGATGTCAATAACTACCCCAGCTTTTAGGTTTCGATCAAAGAGTGCTCAAAATAACAGCAGTTTGTAATGCATTTTTTGAATTGATTGTTGATTGTCATGTGATTCTTTCATGTGGCTCTAGGATTTCCATGTAAGAATTGAGAGGAGGGGAAACATGCATAGTCATAGGGGGAGACTTATCAAGCAGTCTTGGGGTCCTATTACACTGCCTGATGCCTCCTGTAAGGGAGCGACTATCAGCTAGATCGGTGCTTGCTTATCAAGCCTATTTTTTTTTTTTTTCCCTACACAATCGGTTGTGCATCGCTATTAAACGTAAGGATGTGAGACTAGTGACCGGTTTTAGGTCAGGACCAAAAGTCGTGATTAGCCTATCGTCTCTATTACACCAAGCGAGAATCTACCTAATTCGGCCGATTATTGCTCTGTGTAATAAGGCCCTTACAGTAGGTGTTTTGTTGCCCATAGCAACCAGCTAGGACTGTTCATATTACCACAGCTCATGAATATTTAAAGCTGAGCTGTAACTAGTTGCTATGGGCAGCAAAACATTACTACAATGCTCTACAAATCTTCACACGTACAGGATCTGCAGCAGATTTGATGGCGCAGATTCAAAGCAAATCAATTCTGGGCCATCAAATCTGCTGCAGACCCTTTACATGTGAACACACCCTCATTGTGTTTTTTCCAGCATTTCCACTTTGCCAAAACGGCAAATGTGGAGTCTGCTGCAAATGAGCACATAATGTCTAGGGTAAAAGCACAAATGTCATATGGCTATGGTTTCATATTTCTCTATTAAATCTCGGGTTACATCTTTCAGCAGCGTTGTAGGTAAACTTCAGTTTTTTTGCAAAAACGCCTAGTATGATTCCACCCTTAAGGGTTTGTGCACACTACAGGATATGTGGAGACTTCAATCGGATTCCACCATACGACCTGCACTTTTAGTTCTGCACGTCCCATAGACTCAATGTTTGCCAGCAAATCCGCCATCCACCCAAAGAATTGACTTGTCAAATCTTTGGGCGGATGGTGGAATTAAAAAAAAAATTACACTTATTTTAATAAAAAATGATCAAGTAGTCATTTATACAAATCTGATTCTAATAAAAACATCATGGTGCAAAAAATGGCACCCCATACAGCTCTACATGGAAAAATAAAAACACTATAGGGCGGTTGTAATCACTTATTTGCAGAAAAAGATACTGTTAAATAGTAAGACATTAGAAAAGCTATTTATACTGCATATCGCTGTATTCAGACTGATCTATAAAATAAACATATCATGTCTGCTTTACCGTAAAGTGCTTTATGTAAACACAGAACCCTCCAAAATTTGCTAAATTGTATTCTTCCCCGACAATATTTTGAGGGTTCCGTCATGCATGTTATGGTAAATTGAAATATATATATAAAGCTAGTGGGCACCACTAATAATCATGGAGTGCTAAACCAATGCATATAAGTAGTACATCATCCTCTCAAAAGAAAAAAAGCATATGCACAAAAAATGGTAGCACATCACAAAAATCTTTATTATAACACTGACATAGATACAAAATACCACATAAATAAATGAATGTACAGGAGTAGTAAAATGAGGGAGACAACACCCCAAATACTGCTCTACATTAAAAACACTAAAATGTCACCATAAGTCCTGCTGGTGTTCCAGCCAGGGCTAATCTACCACTCTGACTCTGGACCGTATGTACAATAACAAAAATCCAACATCTCTACCTAGACAGAGACCCAGTAAAACAAAATATAACCACAAGTAATGGAGCATAGGAAAAAATAAAAAAAAATTGGAAAAGATCACCATATACAGTCCAACAGAATGGGATACGAAATCCCCCCACGCGTTCCACCGTCTAGCGGCTTCCTCAGGGACGGCGGAACGCGTGGGTGATTTCTTATCCCATCTGACTCTCATTCTGTTGGACTGTATATGGTGATCTTTTCCAATTTTTTTATTTATTTTTTTTTCCTATGCTCCATTACTTGTGGTTATATTTTGTTTTACTGGGTCTCTGTCTAGGTAGGGATGTTGGATTTTTGTTATTGTACATACGGTCCAGAGTCAGAGTGGTAGATTAGCACTGGCTGGAACACCAGCAGGACTTATGGTGACATTTTAGTGTTTTTAATGTAGAGCAGTATTTGGGGTGTTGTCTCCCTCATTTTAATACTCCTGTACATTCATTTATTTATGTGGTATTTTGTATCTGTCAGTGTTATAATACAGATTTTTGTGATGTGCTACCATTTTTTGTGCATATGCTTTTTTTTTTTTTTTTTTTCTTTTGAGAGGATGATGGTAGATTGAAAGGCGCCATTACAAGGTACACTTAAAAAAATTAAGCCCTTACTTGGCCCTGTAGATGGAAACATAATTTATAACTAAAAATGTAAACTCAAAATTGAAAATTTTCATTTTGGGCTCTTGAAGGGTTAAATATAAGATGGGTGTCAGCACAAACTTTTCATCATGCGGCAGTGAAGGGGGGATTTTGCTGCATATATAAAGACTGAGCCTGGCCACACACTATTGCAGAAACTGTATGCATATGTAGAATTGACTGTGGATCATTTAAGTAAATGTTTTAAAAAAATGCAGCTTTCAAATAGGCGCCTCATGACTTTTTGATGCAGATGTGTAGATTTTTTCACCCATACCAGACAAGGCTTAAAGGGGCTGACTCAAAATCATAAGCTATACTTGTCTGCCCTGCAGCACTGACTCTAATTTCCCTGATCCTTTGCTTCCTAGTTCCTGTGATGTCCTTAGCCTGCAGGAATTTCCCTGCCCTGACAAATCCCTGAGGCAGGACACTGACCTGGTTACTGACTAGTTTACTGGGGCAATACCTACATGGCCATGGTGTCTTAGAAGCTAGAAAAAAGTTGAGGCTTGGGGAACCAAGGGTTTACATAAGTATAGCTTGTTTTTACTCCCAGCCATGGAAATATAATTTGTTTAGTTTTTTTCCCTTTTCTCCTTGACAACCCCTTTTATAGGGTAACTATCACTTCTCTCCCGCATCAGGATACACAAAAAAAACAGCAGGTGGGCAGTCCTCTTATGACACAAGCAGAGTACAGAACTCCTAAAAGCACTATTGACTGAATTGTTATACGTACAATGTAGTCTGTGGCACTTCTGGGAATTGTCATTTGTCCACAACAGAGAAGAACCATGCACCTGCATGGGGGTGACAGGTTCCTTTTTAAAATCTCATCTGTATTGCAGGATGCTCCAGACTTTCCACATGCAAATCAGCATGCATTATTATACCCTAAGGATTTCAGACAGTTATAGATTTGTAATTTACTTCTATTTTAAAATCTCAAGTGTTCCTATCGTTATCAGCTGCTGTATATGTCCTGCAGGAAGTGGTGTATTCTTTTCAGTCTGACATTGCTTTCTGCTGCCACATCTGTTGGAGACACTGTCCAGAGTAGTAGGAAATCCCTATAAAAAAAAAAAAACCTCCTGCTCTGGACAGTTACTGTCTTGGACAGATATGGTAGTAGAGAGCACTTTCAGACTGAAAAGAATACACCACTGCCTGTAGGAAATATACAGCAGCTGATAACAATAGGAATACTAAGTTTTTTTAAATACTCCAAATCTACATAACTTTCTGAAACCATTCCCCCCCCAGCTGGAGTTCCCCTTTAACTAAAAGCAGCATATTTGTTCTCCTTTACATATATGTATGTGGAATACATGTGATTTTACTTCCTTTTGTTTCTTGACAGAGTATATCTTGCGCTAGCAAATTTTTAACGTTTCTGCCATATAAGAAACCATTATATACGGGCGGGGGTGCTGCCCTGGTGATTGCTAGATTGTCCGGGTAGCATACAGCAGCGGTCTACTGGCCCCCCTGTTACATGGAGCGACGGCAGCAGATCGTTGCTGTAGGACTCGTTTGTCTTTCAACAATGTTGAAAGACAAACGACTGCAACAATCAGCCGACATTGTTCATGTCAGCTGATCATTGCCTTCTATTAGGGTCCATTTACACAGATTATCTGCCAAAGATTTGAAGTCAAAGCCAGAAGCAGACTATAGAGATCAAGTCATAAGGGAAGGCCTGAGATTTCTCCTTTTGAAATCCATTCTGGGCTTTGGCTTCAAATCTTTGGCAGATCTGTCAGATAATCTTTCTGTGTAAATGGACCCTTAAGGCCCTATTCCACGGAACTATTATCGTTCGTATTCGGCCGCTACGGACGATAATCGTCCGGTGGAATAGAGTGCAACGATCAGCCGACATCGTTCATGTCGGCTGATCGTTGCAGTCGCTTGTTTTTCAACATGTTGAAAAACAAGCGACTGATATAGCAGCGATCTGCTGCCGTTGCTCCGTTGAATAGGAGCATCGGCAGCAGACGCTGCTATATCCTATGGACTGCCCGGACGATCAGCGATCCCCCGGGCAGCTCCCCGCCGCCCCCTCCCGCACTCACCCGCTCGCTGCAGCCGCGTTGAATAGCGGTGGCTGGGAACGAGGAGCAAACTAGCGCTGAGAGCGCTCGTTTGCTCCTCTAAACGACCTGTGGAATAGGGGCATTACACGGAACGATTATCAGCCGAATACAGCCAATGATCGTTCAGTGTAATAGGGTCTTAACCCTTAGAGGACCCGGCTAATTTTCATTTTTGCGTTTTAGTTTTTTCCTCCTTGTGCTTAAAAGGCCATAGCACTTGCATTTTTTTCACCTAGAAACCCACAGGAGTCCTTATTTTTTGCGCCACTAACTGTACTTTGCAATGGCAGGCTGAAGTTTTTTCATAAAGTACACTGAAAAAACAGAAAAAAATTCAGTGTGGTAAAATTGAAAAAAAAAGCATTTCTTTATTTGGGGGCTTTTCGTTTTTATGCTGTCCGCCCTGGGGTAAAACTGACTTGTTATAAATGTTCTTCAAGTCGTTATGATTAAAACGATATGTAACATGTTTAACTTTTATTCTATCTGATGGCCTGTAAAAAAATTCAAACCATTGTTAACAAATATATGTTCCTTAAAATGACTCCCTTCCCAGGCTTTTAGCGCTTTTATCCTTTGGTCTATGGGGCTGTCAGGTGTCATTTTTTTGCGCCATGATGTGTTTTCTATCGGTACCTTGATTGCTCATATGCAACTTTTTGATCGCTTTTTATTACAATTTTTCTGGATTTGATGCAACCAAAAATGCGAAATTTTGCACTTTGGGATTTTTTGTGCTTACGCCATATACCATGCGAGATTAGGAATGTAATAGTTTGGCCGATTACGCACATGGCGATACCAAACATGTATGTATGTTTATTTTATTTATTACATGGTAAAAGGGGGGGTGATTCACACTTTTATTAGGGGAGGGGGCTTTTTATTGATAAGACTTCTATTTGTACTGTTACACTTATACTAGAAGTCCCCCAGGGGACTTCTAGTATAAGTGCACTGATCTCTCATACAGATCTATGCTGCATAGATCGATGAGATAGGTACATCGATTGCTTATCAAGTAGGGCTGGGCGATATGGCCTAAAATTTATATCACGATATAATTTGATGCATGCACGATATAACGATATATCACGATATATAAAAAATTTTTTGTGTGTATACTAACCCCCCCCCTTGCCAGTCATCAGCCTTCCCCTGTGCCAGTCATCAGCCTTCCCCTGTGCCAGTGATCAGCCCTCCCCTATGCCTTCAGCCCCCTTTGTGCCAGTTATCACCCCCCTTGCCAGTCATCAGCCTTCCCCTGTGCCATCAGCCCACCCTGTGCCAGTGATCAGCCCTCCCCTGTGCCATCAGCCCCCCTTGCGCCAGTCATCAGCCCACCCTGTGCCAGTCATCAGCCCCCCTTGCCAGTCATCAGCCCCCCTTGCCAGTCATCAGCCCCCCTTGCCAGTCATCAGCCCCCCTTGCCAGTCATCAGCCCCCCTTGCCCGTCATCAGCCCCCCTTTGCCAGTCATCAGCCCCCCTTTGCCAGTCATCAGCCCCCCTTTGCCAGTCATCAGCCCCCCTTTGCCAGTCATCAGCCCCCCGTTGCCAGTCATCAGCCCCCCGTTGCCAGTCATCAGCCCCCCGTTGCCAGTCATCAGCCCCCCGTTGCCAGTCATCAGCCCCCCCCCCCCCCCCCCCCCACAGTGCCAGTCATCTCCCCTCTCAGTTTTCTAGCCATTTCATGTGCCAGCCAGCCAGGGCCATCATCAGCCCCATGCCAAGCCATCTGCCGCCCCCGACCCCTCTGCTACTTACCTTTCCTGCAGGGCTGGCTGATGGAGTCCGCGAGGCGAGACGGGCCGCGTCTTCTTCCCAGCATGCACTGGGAGACCTGACGTCACACGCATCAGCGCGCTAGCGCGCTGACGATGCGTGAACGGAAGGCCCTGCAGCGCGGTACCACGGAGCGGTAAGTGAGAAGCTTATTCACTACCGCTCCGTGGTATATCGCGATATGACGATATGCCAAAAATCTATATCGTCAACCGAATTGATGACGATATTTTGGCATATCGTTTATATCGCCCAGCCCTATTATCAAGTGCCGAGCCGGGATCAGCGTCATTACAGCACTGACCCCGAATGGGGTAAGATGTATGGATCCTCCCCACTAAACACCAGGGAACAGACGGCATCAAGTAATCGGATGCAGCTGTCAACTTGACAGCTGCATCCGATTACTGTATTAGCGGGCGCGGCGATTGGACCATGCCTGCTAATAGCCGCGGTTCTGGGCTACGAGCGGCACCTGGGACCGCGGCGGTTTAGAGCGTGGCCCCGCTCTGAACACATGAAGGCGGCCCTGGACGTATGGGTATGTCCAGGGTCACTATGGGGTTAAAGGTGGGAGACTCATTTTAACTTCACGCTCATCTGACTACTAACCCTATTATCAGAGCAAGTATAAACCCACATCTGAGCAATGAAAGAGCGTTCCCAAAACTTTAAATAGGTGTATACGCAGGGCACCTTAAGCTTTGGGATTGTTACGATTGAGGGAGCCATCTGACCAGCAACCAATGGGGGCTGTATCTTTGAAATTGTAAATGAATTTAGAATGACGTAAACTATAATAATTTGAAATACATTTGATAAAAAAGGTGTTAAACTTTCTGAATACTACAGTGTGTATCTGTGTCCTTGCAAAGTCAGAAGCTTGCTAATCTTACCATAGATGGTAGAATCTGAAGAGGTGTACCCAATTATTAGCTGATTAGCTGGGTGGGAGCTTAAGATGTAGCAGGAGCATGGATCAGTTAAAGTATGTTTGCTTAAGGGGGCTGGCATTTACACACTTAGTGGGATGACAATCTAGCTGTGACTATGGAATCACATTGAGGGTATAAACCCACACACCGTATAAGCAGCGTATTTACTGCTGCGATACGCAGCAGATTAGATCTAAATAACTGAACACAGCAACAAATCTGCGTATTTGTTGCGTATCTGCTGTGTATACGGTGTGTGGGTTTGTACCCTAAAACTGACAGTGATATCCACAGTGGATATCCACAGTGGATTTCGCTGCAAACTCACAGCGGGAAATCCGCTTCTGATGTGTGAATCTAGTCTTAATGAAGCAAATCACAATAGTGCAGTGTATTGTAACAGTGATCAAAAGAGAACTGGCTAGTGTACACTAGTATAAAAGAAAAAAAAAAAAAAGTTTGCACCAAAACACACAAAAAAATCCCCCCCCCCCCATCCCCAATAATAAAAATGCATTGTGCCCTATAGATGATAAACCGTGACATAAAAACACCTAAACATAAAACCTATAGATGTGTGGTATCGCTATGTCCGTAACTACCTAATCTATAAAACTATTTCATTAAAGAAACAGTTCACAAACAGAATTGTTGCCAACCACCAGCTGAAGTGAGCGCGGGCTGGATTTAAAGGGTGCTGTGGGACACAGAATAGCTGCGGTGAGTATATGTTACAGCGCCAACTTGGGGGGGGGGGGGCGGGGGGCAATAACTTGTCAACTGCTTCTTTAACTATATCGCCAAACACGCTGTAAAAAGAAATAAATAGAAAAAGCAGCACCAGAATTACTGTATTTTATCAATCTGCTTCAGAAAATACGCTATAAAAGAGATCAAAATGTGATATATGTAAAACTTGGTATCAATGATAACTACACATCTTCCTGCAAAAAATGAGCCCAAAACCAGCTCTGTCGTGTGAAAGTTCTTACTTTTTTTTTTTTTTTCTCCAGGAAGACTGTTTCTGTTGTGCCAAAGTGGTAATAGTAAAGAAAAAAAAAATGCAAATTTAGTATCGACATAACCGTAGTGACCCAGAAAATACAATTGTTGTCTTGAATGCACGAATAGCGTTTTTTGGGATTTTAAACAGGAAAAATATTTTTTACCCAATTTTTCATGATTTGATTTTTCTCAAACACGAGATGGTGACCACATTTTGCCCCTAATATAAAGTACAGTATGTCAGAAATAGAGATGAGCGAATCTGGAGCATGCTCAAGTCGATCCGAACCCGAACGTTCGTCATTTGAAGCCCTAAGGCTTTGTGGAAAACATGGATATAGTCATTGGCTGTATCCATATTTTCCAGACAACCTTAGAGCTTTATCCAACTTCAGCAGCCCCAGCTAATCAAATGCTGATCGTTCGGGTTCGGATCGACCCGAACCCGGTTCGCTCATCTCTAGTCAGAAACAGTCTCATAATTGGAGGCATAAGTTAAAGGGGTATTCCCCCAAGAGCAAAAAAATGAAATGCTCCAAAACCTAGCTGGTCTTACTAATTCCCTCTAAGAATTTTGAGCCATATCCCATCTTTTTTATTTTTTTTGTGATGTGACCAAATATCAGCAATTTTGGACTTTTTGGAATCTCGCACATCTTGAATGCTTGCCCAATTTTTTTCTATGAAAACTTGGCTAAACTACACCATGGTAGGAGTGAAGTACTACTGTGCAGTTTTATTTGTGCAAAAAAATGAAAAAATATGCAGCTGACATAAACTGCTCAAAAACTACGCAAAAACGCCAAGTTAGCAGAAATAATGGTACAAAGAGAATGATAAATGTGTCTTAGGCTATATTCACAGTAAGAGAGACAAAATGTAACAGTAAAAAGTTATTTTCGGTCTAATTTGATGTTTAAATTCTAAAAATCTGTGTACTGCAAAAAATGGGCATAAACTTGAATCACACCAATAATCTTTTGGGATGAAACATACCTATCAAGGCACCAGCTATGCAGCCAAACTATACCCCTCAATAAAAAAACATGAATCATCAACACCATTTAATGAGATTAATTAACCCCTTAAAGGACAAGTGCCATGAAAAACTTTTTCCCAGTAATTGAAGGACATTACAAAGTTATATAACTCTGTAATATGCTTCAATCACCTATCTGCCTCCCTTCCCTGCCTTTCCCCCCCCTCCACCCCCAACCAGGAAGTGTCCTGACTCACACAGACCTAATTACTGTCGTCACCAAGCTCTTCTCTCAGCTCCTCCTGTTACACTAGCCTCCCCCCTCCCCTGCCTTGTCAGGTGACAGGCTTGCTCAGCTCCCATTGGCTGAACAACTGCAAGCCATCACATGTCACTTGCTTATCTTCCCTCAAACTGACTCCGGCACATAGGCAGCTCCCCCCTCCCCTTATCCCCTCTCTCCTGCTGCCGTGGACTCAGTGAAGGAGTCATGTCACTAGAGAAGATAAGCTGAGCAAGCAGAGTCACCTGACAAGGAGGGGAGGGGGAGGCTGGTGTAACAGGACCTAGAGCAGCCCTCCTGCTGATGACTCATCCTCACAAGAAGGAGCTGCCTGGTGACGGTGACGACAGTAATCAGGTCTGTGTGAGTCAGGACACTTCCTGGTGGGGGGTGGAGGGGGGAAAAGACAGGGAAGGGAGGCAGATAGGTGATTGAAGCATATTACAGAGTTATATAACTTTGTAATGTGCTTCAACGTCAAATGTAAAAGTTAAACAACAGAAATAAGTAAACATAGCACAAAACATGTGTAAAATCACTACACCTACACACCACCTTTTAAAAAAATAATGATCTTTGCTTAGTAGGCATACGCCATGATTGCCTCTGATACTAAGACGACCTGTGAGGGAGAAGAGGAAGGCCCAACAGAACCCGAACCATCGGCATTTGACTCCCGCTGCCTTCCTGTTCCATGGGAAAGGTGGAGACAGCCCGAGTACTGCCTGTAAAACGGATACAGCCTAGGTACACCCCTTAATATATTTTTCGAGCAGTGTAGCTTCTGTTATATTTTATTTATTTATTTTTTTGGGTGGGGGGGATTTCCCTGAGTGTCTGCAACTATCAGCCAATGCTGTGCATTTTTCCTAATTTTTTCGCACATTATGTACCGGGGGGGGGGGGGGGGGATGGGCTTGCTCTACATGTTTAGTGGGTTCTCTGAATTTTTCATGTTCACAAAGGATAAAAAGAAAAGCTACACCAAACATCCATTCCATATTTGTCAGTCACGAGTGGGGTCCATATGCTTGCTTCACCTCTTTGAGAGGTGTAGTTTCCTAAATGGTGTCCTTTTAGCAGTGTTTGTTTTGGCGCCCAAGAACCTCTGCCAGCCTTAAAGGGGTTATTCAGTGCTACAAAAACTTGGCCACTTTCCCCTACTGTTGTCTCCAGTTTAGGTGGGGTTTTAAACTCAGGTCCATTGAAGTAAATAGAGCTTAATTGCAAACCGCACCTGAACTGGAGACAACAGTAGGGGGAAAAGTGGCCATGTTTTTGTAGCGCTGGATAACCCCTTTAAGTTATACATTGAAAATGGTCATTTGTAATGGAGGCTTTACTAAAGAATTCACTAGATACTCCTTTATATCTGCTTAGTGTAATAGGGACACATATGGGACACTTCTATAGAGGAAGGATTGTGAACTCCTGGAGGAGTGAAAGCCTGAATCTCCTACTAAGGAAATCTGCTGAAAGAGCACTTTGGGTAATATTCACTTTTGTTTCATCTATGTAATACTTTTTGTGAAAACTATTTGAGAAATAAAGAGTGAAGACTTGCATAAAGAAGCTTGTTGTTCAGTGTGGTGTTATGCTATTGGAATGCATTGGTGGAGATTAGAACCTCTATTCATACCCGCTAAATTGAACCCAGGTGCACTCAGCGATTGTTGTGTGAAGTTGAATATTTCTATAAACTGCAGAAACGAGGCAATAAATATTGTGGTGCATTTTCTGATAATAGGTTTTCAATTATGAGAGAAAGTGGATTACAATATGATTTCTGCACAGAAAACTTACATTTTCAGTTTTTATTTGTCACTTGCCCGAAGGGTTAAACTTTTTGGAAGTGATTTTTGAACAGTTTAGGGCACACTTTCTTAAAGGTGGGGGGGGGAGGGGGAATCAGAGTTTGAAATTTTTGTGAAAATTTGAAACGTCAGTGATTGTCAGGATTTTATTTTTTTGCTATGCTACAATAAAACAATTGGACGACTGGGTGCTGAAACTATCCTTGCTGCTTGTTCCTTGGTGATTGCTCGCACCTCCGTGCACCAGCAGGAGGGTATATACGTGTAGGTGTATACGTGTAGGTGTGGTCAGCAAAACTCTGCCCAAGCTGGAGACAAGAGTGGGGCTGTCTCTGGAAGAGAATGGCCATGTTTTTGTAGCGCTGGATAACCCCTTTAATAAATGCTGCCAACATGAAATCTACATATTGCTAATGTTTAGTATCTAATTTATGTGACATAACTATCTTCCTTGCAAGCAGAAAATGTTAGGTGCAATTTTTCACGTTATTTTAGGATTTTTCATAAAGATTCGCTAAGTAGCAACTCCAGTATTTACCAGAAATATAAAGTAGAATGTCACGAAAAAAGAATCGCCAAGATCGGTAAAAGCATCCCCTTGTTAAGTGACACATGTCATATTCATAAAATTAAGGCCATTATAGGCTCTGTCCTATGCACAGACAAAAAAAAGCTGCAATTCATAGATATGTAAAAGTCAGAATGATGTCTCAATTCACCTCAAAAGCGTGTATGCATTGAAAAGTCATCTGTTGTAAGACAATCAGGCCTAATACCATATTCTATTACACTATACCCATATATCCTGAGTAGCACCATGTAAAAATATTAATATTGCAGCTAGCCTGTAATGAAGTGAAGCAAATGCAGTTCAATATAATGCTAACAGCACAGACCTAAGTGTGTACAACAAAGTAAATGCAATCAGTACACGAGTAAGTGGAATACAGAAAATAATCAATGTTAACACCATGACACACAATACCAGAGTTGTGGCCCACAGAAAATCTACCCAATGTGCTTAGATCAGTCTTCATCAGAGACTTAAAAGGGGTAGTGCGGCGGTAAACAATTATTCACAGAATAACACACATTACAAAGTTATACAACTTTGTAATGTATGTTATGTCTGTGAATGGCCCCCTTCCCCGTGTCCCACCACCCCCACCCGTGTCACGTGCCGACTCATCTCCGATCTTCAGTCTGCGATGTCGTCTTCGGACGGCCCGGTCGAATCCCCCCGAGCGTCCTGAGTGCCAGCCACCCTCTTCAACGTCATCGGCTGCTCAGCCGCGATTGTCTGAGCATCTGATGACGCGGCTGCGGCTGAGCAGCCGATGACGCTGAAGAGGGCCGCCGGCAAGGGATTCGGCCGGGCTGTCCGAAGACGACATCGCAGACTGAAGATCGGAGACGAGTCGGCGCGTGACAGGTATGTATAGCGCACCACACTTCCGGGTACACGGGTGGGGGTGGTGGGACACGGAGAAGGGGGCCATTCACAGACATAACATACATTACAAAGTTGTATAACTTTGTAATGTGTGTTATTCTGTGAATAATTGTTTACCGCCGCACTACCCCTTTAATGCAGCGCATTAACCCCTTAACGACATCGGGCGTAAACTTACGCCCTCGCGCCCTGGTACTTGGCGCACACAGCGATCGGGGAAGATGGCCTGCTATAAATCATAGCAGGCCATCTTAGCTTCTCGGCACGGGGGGTGGTTAACACCCCCCGTGCTTACGATCGCCGCTATAGGCTGATCAATTCAGATCAGCCAATAGCGGCGATCGGAACCTTTCCGGGTCATCGATGACCCGGAAAAAAATGGCGGTCGGTGCTGTCCGAGGACGGCACCGACCGCCATTACTGTAAAAAGTAATGGTGGTCACCGTGCCACCGGCCCGATCGCCGTGAACGGCCGGCCGTTCACGGCGATCGGGCCGGTGGCACGGCGATCAGAGTCCCACAAAATAATAAATACCTGCCCTGGACCCCTCAGCTAGGTAGCGGAGGGGTCCAGAGCAGGTATTTGTACATTACTCACCTGTCCCGGGGTCCTGATCGGCGTCTTCCGGGTTCGCGGCGTCCTCCGTCTTTCCGGCGCGTCTTCTGATCTTTCCGGCGGTTCCCGTCGTCGTCTTTCGGCTGTTTTCGGCTCCAGCCTCGTCATTTTGCGCTCTGCTGCCCTCTAGCGGCTGATATGTGTAATACACTTATCAGCAGCTACAGGGATGTTCAGAATGTAGAAAGTTTTTTTTTTTTCCCAAAATTTTTTTTTCTATTTTCCGTACCCTATCGCCGCTGAGTGTTGATCAGCATCGCACGAAAGTGCGCTGCTAATCAGCAACTCCTCCTTTTTGGCGTAGGGTGTTTTTTTTCTATATTCTACTGCCACGGTCTGCTGATAAGTGCCGCACATAAGTGCGGCATTTATCAGCAACTCCTTTGTTGGCGTAGGTTTTTTTTATACTTACTGTAAAAAAAAAACCCACGTAAAAAACACTACATTACACCACACTACATTGAATAAAGTTTGACACTACACCACTACATACCCTATATACTAATCCCCATATTAAGATGGCCCTCAGGGTGTTTTCGGCGTCAGAGGGATACGTTATTATTGCCTCCGACACCGAAACAGCCAGTGAGGATGAATGGGGGGGGATCCTTCTTTCCTCCATTCATCCTCATCATCCTGTGACGTGTCTGGGGGTAGCGTAGTGTACGCTGCCTCCCAGACACGTCTTTTCCGCCAGTACCGTCCCAATAAGAGATCATGGTATGGTATGGTGTGAAATTCTACAAACTCTGAGCGTACCTCAGGGTACTCTTACATATTTAGGGTACGTGTACACTGCGGAATGGCGAAGGATTACCCTTCGTGCATTCCGCAGCTGGCACCCGCCGGCGGACTGATGCGGGCGCATGTCTCTACCCGTGTCATAGACTCCATTCTATGCACGGGCGGATTCCGTCGTCCATCCAAAGCATGAATACGTTGGACTGAGAGCGTAATCCGCCCGTGCATAGAATGGAGTCTATGACACGGACGGAGACGTGCGCCTGCATCAGTCAGCCGGCGGGTGCCAACTGCAGAATGCACGAAGGGTTATCTGTCGAGATTCCGCAGTGTGCACGTACCCTTAGAGTGTATGTAGGAAGGGACACCCGAATCCAGCCCCCAGATGCCCCCTCCCCCCCCCCCCCCCCCCCCCCCCCCCCCCCCCATCCTCGGAACAAGTGGAAAGATCGTCCGGGAACTGATCTTCCCACTGCTGGATAAAGGTCACCACCTGTACGGGGATAACTTTTATACCAGCACCCCCTCTTCCGGTCCCTCGCTGCCCGAGCTACTGTAGCTTGCGGCACGATACGAACATATCAGAAGTAGTAATAGAGCCCTAATATTTAGCAGCCATGGAGCGGACCCAGCGCTTCTGGATATGAAGGACCCCGTATCGCACCAGGGCAACATTTTCCAGGTGACGTCCCCCACACTGGAGAAAGGGAGACCCCAGAAGAAGTGCAGAGTGTGGTGTAACAGGGGGATCAGGAAGGACGCCATTTTCCAGTGTGACACTTGTCCAGATCCTCCCCGGCCTCTGCATACTGGATCCCTTCAAGGCGCACCACACGTCATTGGAGTTCTACATTATCTAAATTCTGTCCCTTATTCCTATTTCAGGGGTCACGTTGGTCCAGGGATTATTCTGATCGCCATTATGGAGTCGGGAAGGAATTTTTCCCCTGTGATGAGGCTACTGTCGTCTGCCTCACGAGGGTTTTTTTGCCTTCCTCTGGATCAACACTGGTTTAATTTGATGGACACCTGTCATTTCCAACCTTATAAACTAATTGGCCTAATACCCCCAAATAAATTAGAATTGTCCCTTTTCCCCAGCTAAGTAGGTATGGCCGCCATTCCCATTAGAGGATGCCATGATGCAATTACAAAGCCTCTGTGCGGCCAGGACAGTAGAAACCCCCCACAAGTGACCTCATTCTGGAAACTACACCCCATAAGGAATCTAACAAGGGGGGCAGCGGGGATATGGCCCCCTGGTGACGGCCACATTTGGGACGTGAAAATGAAAAAAATGGTATTTTTTATTTTCTCGGCACATGTTCTACGTAAGTGACTGTCACCAGTGGGGTCCATATCCTCACTGCACCCCTTATTAGATTCCTTATGGGGTGTAGTTTCCAGAATGGGGTCACTTGTCGGGGGTTTCTACTGACCTGGCAGCACAGGAGCTTTGTAATTGCGACATGGCCTCCATCTTCCATTCCAGCCTCTAAATGGCGCTCTGTCCCTTTGGTGGCTTGTCCTGTGCCCATATGGCACATTATGCCCACATATGGGGTATTTTCGTACTCAGGGGAAACTACCCTACACGTTTTGTGTTCATTTTCTTTTTTAACCCCTTGTGGAAATGGAAAAAATCAAGGCTAGACCAACATTTTGTGTAATTTTTGTAAAATTTTTACTCTAAATCATTAATCTTGTTATGATTTTTTCATTTTCACAAGGGGCTAAAAGATAAAAAAAAAAAACAATAAATGTGTAGAGCAATTTCCCCTGAGTACAGAAATACCCCACATGTGGACATAAAGCGCCATGCGGGTGCAGGGTAAGCCTCCGAAGGGAAGGAGCGCCATTTGGTTTTTGAAGGCTGGATTTGGATGGAATGGATTTCGAGGGGCCATGTTGCATTCAAAAGGCCTCTATGTTGCCAAGACAGTTGAAACCCCCCACAAGTGACCCCATTATGGAAACTACACCCCTCAAGGAATGTAACAAGGGGTGTAGTGAGCATATGGACCCCACTGGTGACGGGCACAAATGTGGAACATTGTGGCGTGAAAATGAAATATTACATTTTTTACACTATAATGTTGGTTTAGCCTTGAATTTATCATTTTCACAAGGGGTTAAAAGAGAAAAAAACACAATATGTGTAGAGCAATTTCCCCCGAGTCCGTAAATACCCCACATGTGGACATAAAGCGCCATGTGGGCGCAGGGCAAGCCTCCGAAGGGAAGGAGCGCCATTTGGATTTTGGAGGTTGGATTTGACTAGAATGGATGATGAACGCCATGTCGCATTTACAGACCCCTCGTGCTGCCAAAACACTGGAAACCCCCCACAAGTGACCCCATTCTGGAAACTGCACCCCTCAAGGAATCTAACAAGGGGTGCAGTGAGGATATGGACCCCTTGATGACTGGCACATTTGTGCCATGAAAGTGAAAAAATGTGCCCCTTGTTAGATTCCTTGAGGGGTGTAGTTTCCAGAATGGAGTCACTTGTGGGGGGTTTCCAGTGTCTTGGCAGCATGAGGGCTCTGTAAATGCGACATGGCCCTTGAAATCCTTTCCAGTGAAATTCAGCTTCCAAAAGCCAATTGGCGCTCCTTCCCTTTGGAGGCTCGTCCTGCGCCCCCTTGGCACTTTATCGCCACATGTGGGGTATTTCCGTACTCGGGAGAAACTGCGCTACACATTTTGTGTCTTTTTTTTCCTCATCCCTTTTAGAAAATGAAAAATTGAAGGCTAGAACAACGTTTTAGTGTAAAAAATAAATTTTTCTTTTTTCACGCCATATTGTTCGGAAAATCTGTGAAGCACCTGTGGGGTCCAAATGCTCACCGCACCCCTTGTTACATTCCTTGAGGGGTGTAGTTTTCTAAATGGTGTCCCTTTAGGGGTGTTTTTTTTAGGTTTTGGCACCCCAGAGCCTCTGCCAACCTGAAGTGGTACGGTCAAAAATTACCAAATATAACGGAGGCGTTGAAATGCACTAGGCGCTCCCTTATATCTGAGGCTTGTGGTTGCAATAGGGCCACATATGGGGTATTTCTATAAACTGCAGAAACGGGGCAATAATTATTGGGGTGCATTTCTCTGGTAATAGGTTCATAATTATGAAAAATATTGGATTACAATAAAATCTCTGCACAGAAAATTAAAATTTTCAAATTTCTTACACACTTAGCTTTTATTTCTGTGACTCCCCTAAAGGGTTAAAACACTTTCTGGATATGCTTTTGCAGAGTGTGGGGGGTGCAGTTTCTGAAATGGGGTGCTTTGTGGGGCTTTCTAACATACAGGCCCCTCAAATACACTTTAAACCTGAACAGGTCCCTAAAAATATCTGATTTTGAAATTTTACTGAAAATTTGGAAATTTGCTGCTAATGTTTTACGCTTTCTATTGTCTAAAAAAAATGAAATATAGTTTAATAAATGCTGCCAACATAAAGTAGACATGTTGCTAATGCTATTTAATATATAATTTATGTGGCATAACCATTTTCTGTATAAGCAAAAAAGGTTTAAAGTTGGAAAAATGCATTTTTTTTTACAATTTTTCACGTTATTTTGGTTTTTTTCATAAAGATTAGTTATAAGTATCGACTCCAATTTACAAGAAATGTGAAGTACAATATGTCACGAGAAAACAATCTCAGAATCAGCCGGATAGGTAAAAGCATCCCGAAGTTATTAATGAATAAAGTGACACAGGTCATATTCATAAAATTTGCTCCGGTCCTTAAGGCCATTTTAGGCCCGGTCCTTAAGGGGTTAAAGCGTAACTGTCATGGTTTTTTTTATTGCAGAAATCAGTAGTATAAGCGATTTTAAGAAACTCTGTAATAGGTTTCATCAGCCAAAAAAGCCTCCTTCTGTACTCAAGAAGCAATCTCCCAGCCTCCCCCCCGACTTCTTATCTGTGCATTATCAGGCAAACACGTCTTCATTACAGAGAAGCCAGTGAAGACGGGCTCTGCTCTCTACATTGTAAGCCTATGAAGGGGGAGGGGCTGAGGGAGATGAGGGAGCAGGAAGAGGTGACATGAAGGTCAGCTGTTTGTAGACTCTCTGGGCACCTAAACCACAGGATTCTGGGGTAGGAAAGGTCAGTGCTTATCTATGAACTTACTGAGAGAAGATTGCAGGGTGTTGTGCTTTGCAGAAATCCTCCGTGCTCAGTCACTCCTAACAGCCCCTCCCCTCTCCATAGCCACATAAAGGAGACAGAAATCCTGCTTCATTTGATGTGAGGGGGGAGACTGGGAGTATTTCAGTACTGAAGGAAACTTTTTTTTTAGTACATAAAACCTATTACAGAGTTTCTTAAAATCGCTTTTACTGTTGATATTTAATGTTTTCAGAAAAATGACCCTGAAATGACAGTTACGCTTTAAATCTGCTGCAGATCCTGTACAAGGGGTGTACCTTTCTCCACATCTTACTATAGTGTATGAAATAAAATTTTTATATATTTTCATAGCTTATAACACAATTAGTTACATAGTTAATACGGTTGAAAAAAGATTCCTGTCCATCAAGTTTAACCAAGGAAGGGATGGATGCAGGGAAGGGGGATATACAAGGAGGGGATGGATGGAGGGAAGGGGGATATACAAGGAGGGGATGGATGGAGGGAAGGGGGATAGATGATTAGTAGGTTCTATACATATGAATTAACGTTATTTTGTTGTAAGAACTTGTCTAAGTCTGTTTTGAAGCCCCCTACTATTTTTGCCCCTACCAGATTTTGGGGTAGACTGTTCCACAGATTCACTGTTCCTATCATAAAGTCTTGTCGCCTCCGGAGATTGAGCCTTTTATTTTTTCCAGGCGAAAGCAGTGCCCCTTGTCTTTTAAGGAGGTTTTACCTGGAACATGTTTTCCCCATACTTCTTGTAGGGGCCATTTATATATTTAAATTAATCATATCTCCCCTTTAAAATTCTTTTTGAGACTAAACAAATGTAATTCTTTTAATCTATCCTCATAACTAAGATTCTTCATTCCCCTTAGTTTAGGTGCCAGTCTCTTTTCTCTGTTTCTTTTCCAGCTCTAGGACATCCTTTTTATGAATCTGGTTCCAAAACTGGACGGCATACACTCCAGATGAGGCCGCACCAAAGCTTTATAAAGCGGTAATATAATATCCCTGTCCCGAGAGTCCATGCCTGTTTTAGTGCATGACAATATCCTGCTGGCCTTAGAAGCAGCTGACTGACATTGTGTGCTGTTCTGTAGTCTATTATCTACAAGTACACCCAGATCCTTCTCTATCAGCTACTCTCCCAATTGCCGCAGGTGTGTGGCCAAAAATGCAGTGGCAAGATGTTAGCTTGATGACAATATAGAGATCTGAAACTTAACATCCTCATAGTATCTATTTTAATAGGGTTTCCACTTTAGTGGTGGTATTAAGTTCAGTGGCATTTAAACAAAATTGCCAATGTTAACCCCAACGTTACATTGAGGGGGTATATATAAAGATTCCTATTCACATAGGTGAATCAAAGTATCCAGATGAGTGGTAAATTTTCTAAATTTAACCCTTTTGCATGTCTAGTGTCTAAACAATGATGTTTCTGCTTCCTTGTGTAGAAAATGTCTGGGCCAATCCCCTACTCTCCGGGGGTTTGTGTACATGAATAATAATAGCATAGGCGCTGAAAGTGGTAATGTCTCCTCCTCTGTGTGCCTCAACAAAATGTTTGGCTGCACCTGAGATATTAACATTGTTATTTTTTAATACTGTTTAGATCAGGGGTGGGCAATTAATTTTCCCATAGGTTCACATGAGAAATTGTAATAATTTTTGAGGGCCAGACTTGTATGTGGGGATGGCAGTGAGGGGTATGTGTGTAGGGGGGGGGGCGGGTAGTCTACTCCCAGGTGATGTCTTCCATCTGAGATGTCATTTCCCCTCTTCCTCCCCATCTGGCCCAGGCCTCCATGATGATTTCTTCCAGCTACAGTTCATCTCTTCAGAACCTGGCAAAGATATTTTCCTTTAACTTCCTTCCCTCTTCCTACCTATAGGGTTCCATACAGTAGTAATTGTGCTGTTTCGTTTAGATGTTTAAAAATTGGATAGTACCCGGTTAAAGGGATGGATTTAGCCCCCTGGTGAAATCCCCTCCGGAGCATAATGTTTGGTTATGTTTTATAATGGATGGTAATGAACTAGACCGGGTATATTTAGCAAATTGAGACTGTATGGGGTAAGATGTGGATAATTGAAGGTTTTAACATATTTTGGATTATGGAAAATTAATAAAGAAATTTTAAAGTGTGCTGTTTCGTGTCATAGGTAGTAAAGAGAGTAGGTATGTGGGTTGCTTCCGTATGTAGGATCCCACCTCCCATAGTAGTAGTAATCCCTTTTGTGTATTGTGCCTGCCACAACACAGTTGTATTGCTCTCTGCTGTATACAGTCCTCCACCCAAACTACTAATGCCCTCTGTTGTGTTCCAACATTAAAAAAAACCATGATATTCACCTACTGCAGGAAAGCAGCAGGACCTTACATGTTCTGGCTCCAGTGTCTATTAGCTGGAAGGATCTTCCAGCAGGCGCAATGACGTCATATTGCTCCTGCTGGAAAGATCACGTCCCAACTGCGTGCACAAGGTGTCTATGGAATTGAATTAGATCAGGAGGATGATGACAGGCCCTGCTGCTCTGTTCTTATGTTCAGCCCACTCACCCTGCAGTGAGCGTGGTGAACATAGTGAGGTTTCAGCTTCTAGGGATGCTGAAAGGGGTATGCCGGCCACATGTGGCCCAGGTTTGGTATAGATGTTTCCAATGCATTGTTTCAATCTTCTAATGGAGCCACCTACCTATTTTATATTGCAAGAAGTGCATTCTATAATGTATATAATATGGTCAATGTTGCAGTTGATCGTCTATTTCATACATTTGACAGCGGTTGATACCACACTTGAAGCTGCCCTTTCTCCTATTTGACAACTAAGTTTTATTAGCCTGTAACATGCTAGGTGATAGCATTTCACCTAGGGATTTACCCTTGTGGCCTTGTTAGAAAGTATCTGCTTTATCATCTTGTCTTTGTATGGGCAGGTTCATGTTAAGAATACTGACTATTTGGGAGTACTCAGGTGAGTAGAAAGTGGAAAAAGTAATTTGAGCTGGTTTAGGTTGTGTAGACTGAGCATGGCATGTGCTTGCTGAGTAGGGATTCTCTACTCTTGCTGTGTACAATGTTTTAAGCTCTAGTTATAGTATGGGTACTGTAGCTCCATTGTTGCACATGGTCAGATGGCAGTGCTTATTGTACAAAGATTTTTGTATCAGAACATGTGCGTGTGTGTGTGTGTAAGGGAGGCAAATAAACAGAAGGAAGGGCATATGAGTTTGATGGAAGTGGTGAGTTTTTTTTTTTTTTTTTTTTTGGGGGGGGGGGGGGGGGGGGTCATCGTGCTCTAAAACAAAGCTGAACCAGAAATCCAGGTCCAGTCTCCTGAAGGCAGATTTTTAGACATTTTGCTGGTAAAGACTAAACACAGGAATTCCGGACAGGACAGCGTGTCACTGCTCAAATGTGTAAATGTGTCCGTCACTCACATGACCGCCATCTCTGTATATGCTCAGGTGGCCTGGGAAACACAAGACTTCCTGTCTTCTAATTTTTTTTTTTCTCAAGAGTCAGAAAAACTGGAAGTGCCTTGTTGTTATTTTTTTTTTTAAATGTAAATTGCAAACTTGCTTTATATCACATCTAATGTTGATTTAGATTTTGAAAGTTAAAATGACAGTGACACTTTAAATGCAGCTGTCAAAACTGATAGCTGCATTTAGGCCCCATCCCTGGTGTCTAGTGGATGGATCACAGAGGGGCGCACCATTCTTTTTGCCGGGCATCAGCGTCGCAATGATGCTGATCTTGGTTTGGCACTCCATTGCTCTGGGTTCCAGTAGCCCATAGCAATGGAGCACTTATCTCATGGATCAATGCAGTATGTATAGACTGCATTCATCTGAGAGATCAGTGCAGTTGTATTAGAAGTCCCCAAGGGAGACTTCACATTACTGTGTGAGGGAAAAAAATCCATTAATAGAAAGATTCCCCCCCCCCCCCCTAATAAGTTTAAATCACCCCCTTTTTCACATTTTATAAACATATTTGGTATCGCCACGTACGTAATCACCCGAAATATTAATTTATCACATTCCTTATCTCACGGTACACGGTGTAAGTGCAAAAAAAGCAAAAGCACAAAATTGTGGATTGTTAGTCACATCAAATCCAGAAAAGTGGTAATAAAAGTCGCATATATGCAAGTAAGGTACCAATAGAAAGTACAGATCATGGTGTGCACACAGCCCCATAGACAAAAAAAAATAAATGTGTTTTATGGGTGGTAATAGAACAATTTTAAGAACATTTAGTTTTTTAAAAGCTGTCAAAATAAGTTTTAAGTTGCATATCGTATGGTAATTGTACTGAATTGAGGAACACAAAATGCTATTTTTACAATAGGGTGAACAGCTTATTCACAAATCCAATATGGCCTTTTAAACATGAGAAAAAAAACAAAAGCACAAAAGTGAAAATTAGTTTGGTTCTTAAGAAATGAATCAAATGCTCTCCTTTTTTTGCTTTCTCGCCAAACAAAGAGAATATCGTCGATAAAACGACCATACCACTGGATACAGTATTTGGACGGATTATTGACGGTAAAACGTATACTTCCTCCACACCATGTATAAGCCTACCAGAGAAGGTGAGAATCTGGCCCCCATAGGGGCTCCTTTTGACCTAGTCAAATATTCATTGTTGAATGTGAAAGTCATGTTTAAGTAGGTAATTAGTCACATCTATAATGTATTCCTAAAGTTCATTGCCATGTGCTCTGTATTTATTGAGATGGTGAGCAAGGTTGTAATACAAGGCTGTAATGTCACAACTGAGCCAGGCATTAGAGGAGTACCAGAACTTATCAAAGGCTCGAATTACTGAGTCTGTATATGTAAGATCACCTGGCACTCTGGTCAAAGGTTGGAGTGTCTGGGATCCATGCCTTGTGCATTTTTAGGACTGTCAGTTTGTCCATGTTTGCTGTGGATGGGCGAACCTGCTTGCCGGTCATGAAACACACATACACCATATCTTTTCTCAGCACATACTAAAGCAGTCATACCCAATGTAATACTTTATCCAACAGACAATAGTCAACACAACTCCCTCAGACCTTACAAGATCAGATTTTTCCCATCCAGAATTGTCCCTCCCTGGCACCCACCTCTTAACTCAAAACTTCTATCCCCCCTTCTTCCCCATTCACCATCATCTTAACTCTAATCTATTCTCGTGTGACCCCATCTTCACGCCACCTTTCTGGCTCAACCATCACTCTTAAGTGCAAGAGGGCTGACACACAACTCTACACCCAGCTTCAATTTGTTCTTATTACCATATCATACCACATAAAATTACAGCCCACTGTTCCTCTCCACTCCCTGATTCACTCCCATGCACACCGCGCTCATCTAGCCCCAAGGGTGACCAGCACCCACAAGGAGAGCCACAAGCGACACATCATTCAACCCAAAAGTTGACACCTCCCCATTTATCATGTAGGAGTCTCCCTTTAACTGGTATCCCCCTACAACCATAAGTCATCATATCTTCATTACCCATCACTTTGGTAACTAGTTTACTTCCTTACATACCTCGGCAGTGGATGAGACATTCAATTTTTCCCACTTAGGCCATGAACCCCCTACTGGGTTCATAAACCTTTTACTACCTCCTATAGCGTCACCAGTTATCCACCATCACTCCTACACTCCAACCTCCTCACATCCTAGATGTACATACTTTTAGGCTCTCTCTGCCCCACATACCACCCCCCACATACCCCCTAATTTGGAGTCTAAACTTATGAGTTGGGGGCACCTGAGGATCATCTCTGTGGTTTACATATACATTCCCCCTGCTTCACCTTTCTCCAAACCCACACCCCCTTTCCATTAATGCCGACAGAGATTGAGAGTGGGTGGGAAGCAAAATCCCCCAACCTCAGAGGAGAACACGCTCCCTCTAATACAAATTCCTTCTGTTCACTCATTCCACAAATTTTGGCCACCATTCCTTGTACTTAATATACCAGATTTCATATCTCAGGACTGTATTTGTTACTTCCCTCCTTTCATCCTTTTTGCCACCCGTTTTCTCACAATCATCAAATGTGCAACAAAAAGTTTTTTATAAATTACCCCTTTCGGCACTCTACCAAAGTGTAGCATATCTATATTCCCTAACAGTGCAAATGTATAATCTTCAATATTTATCTCAAAAATATCTTTAATACTATTAAACACCCTATTCCAATATCCTTTTAATTTACTACACCCCCACTAATGGGGATCCAATTCGCACCTTCCACACTTAACTCTTTCTACCTTCCTCCACCTTCTGATATGAGTAACAGCATAAAATTCTTTGCGTGATTAAAAAAAATTGTAGATCTACTATCTTTAACCCCTTAGCGACCCATGACTTATCTGAAACGTCATGGTGATGCAAGGGGGGGGGGGGCGGGAGTTCAGAGTTCAGACCCAGCTCTGAACGCCGCCGCTCCCGGCTGTTATGTACAGCCGGGGAGCGCCTCTATTAGCCGGCATGGGTCCCGTTGCCGCGCCGGCTAATTAAGCATCTAAACGCAGCTGTCAAACCTGACAGCTGCATTTAGATGCTTTGCTCCTCACTTCCCTGGTGTCTAGTGGTATGGATCCCCCCCCCCCCAGCGGAAAACCGCTGATCCCGGCTCGGCATTACATTGCGCTGGCTGCAATTTTTTAAAAGCCATCACCTAAAATAAAAGTTTACATGTTACATATCGTTGTTATGGTAACGACTTGAGGAACATTTGTAACAAGACAGTTTTACGCCAGGGTGAACGGCGTAAACACAAAACTCCCTGAAATGAAAAAAAAATCCTTTTTTTTGTTTTTCAATTTGACAGTGCAAATTATTTTTTATTCCGGTTTCGGAGCATATTTTATGGGAAAATAGTCTGTCATTGCAAGTACAAATGGTGTCGGAAAAAATAAGGGCTCATATGGGTCTCTAGGTGAAAAAATGCAAGCACTATGGCCTTTTAAACATAAAGTGGAAAAAGCAAAAGCACAAACGGAAATTGGCTTTGACCTTAAGGGGTTAAATACTACTCGCATCTCTAAATCGAAATATCACCCCTAGAAAAAAACCTGCCTGTATCTGTGAATATTATCAGTTCATGGCAGGCATGGACCTTTCAGACCAGGTGCTGCAGCCATACCTGGTAGAGCAGAAAACAGGGCCTGGTAGAAAAAAGTGGCAGTCTTATCTTATACAGACTGGAACCTACAATGCCTTTGTTGTATCAGAATTCACAGGGAGTGCTCAATTTTTTGCAGTTTCAGGAGGAGGAGATTGAGCGTCTCCTGTTTGATTCCCCAGTCCTTTGAGTCAGGTGAGGATGTGTGAAAACACACTGAGCTCCACTTCAAACACCCTTTCCCTGCCAGTGCCACCCAAAGGTATCCCCAAATATGGCACAGAGTTTGCTCTAAGCATGGAAAGAAGAGTGGTTCTTGATTTTATTGCCTCATGTGCCCAACCAGACCTCTGTAACTACCCCGTTTTGAAACCTATCACACTGTGGCCCACTATTAAATTTATTTCCGAACCGCCAAAAAGGATGGGAGAGAGAGTTCTATTTATGTAATCAATTTCTTTATCATTTCTCTTTGATTTTGTGGTGTATTCTTTCAGGAGAGGTTGTTTTTTTGTCAAAATGGCATTAAATAATTATAAATTATTGGGATTTGAAAGAAAAAAATTACCACTTCCATCCCCAAGAAGTGACGCTCACTATGATTACCTACGTACTTTAAGTTAAACTATTGATCACCCTCCTAAAGGACTAATTCCTAAATTCTTACACCCCTAATGTCAGTGTACCTTTTTGAATGCACAGCCAATTGTGCATATTTAAAGGGGGTTATCCAGTGCTACAAAAACATGGCCACTTTTCCCCCTACTGTTGTCTCCAGTTCAGGTGCAGTTTGCAATTAAAGGGGTTATCCAGTGCTACAAAAACATGGCCACTTTTCCCCCTACTGTTGTCTCTAGTTCAGGAGCAGTTTGCAATTAAGCTCCATTTACTTCAATGGAACAGAGTTTCAAAACCCCACCCAAACTGGAGACAACAGTAGGAGGAAAGTGGCCATATTCTTGTAGCGCTGGATAACCCCTTTAACCCCTTAAGGACAGAGCCAATTTCGATTTTTGCGTTTTCGTTTTTTTTCTCCTTGTGCATAAAAGGCCATAGCAGTTGCATTTTTCCACCTAGAAACCCACATGAGCCCTTATTTTTTGCGTCACTAATTGTACTTTGCAATGACAGGCTGATTTTTTGCATAAAGTACACTGCGAAACCAGAAAAAAATTCAAAGTGTGGTGAAATTGAAAAAAAAAAAAAGCATTTTGTTTATTTGGGGGAAATGTGTTTTTACGCCATTCGCCCTGGGGTAAAACTGACTTGTTATGCACGTTCCTCAAGTCGTTACGATTAAAACAATATGTAACATGTATAACTTATATTGTATCAGATGGCCTGTAAAAAATTCAAACCATTGTCAACAAATATACGTCACTTAAAACTGCTCCATTCCCAGGCTTATAGCGCTTTTATCCTTTGGTCTGTGGGGCTGTGTCCAGTGTCATTCTTTGCGCCATGATGTGTTCTTTCTATCGGTACCTTGATTGCGCATATACGACTTTTTGATCGCTTTTTATTACAATTTTTCTGGATTTGATGCGACCAAAAATGCGCAATTTTGCACTTTGGGATTTTTTTGCGCTTAACGCCATTTACCGTACGAGATCAGGAATGTGATTAATTAATAGTTCGGGCGATTACGCACGCGGTGATAGCAAACATGTTTGTTTATTTACTTTTATTTATAACCTGGGAAAAGGGGGGTGATTCAGACTTTTATTAGGGGAGGGGGCTTTTTATTCACAACAACACTTTTCTTATTTTTTTTACACATATACTAGAAGCCCCCCTGGGGGACTTCTAGTATATACACTTTGATCTCTCATTGAGGTCTCTGCAGCATAGATATGCTGCAGAGATCCATGAGATCGGCACTCGTTTGCTTTCGGCTGCTGCAGCCGGAAACAAACGAGTGCCGAGCCGGGGACGGAGCCATCTTGGAGCGGTCCCCGGCCGGCTTCAGAAACGGAGATCGCTTCTCCGGGATAACATCCCGGAGGAGCGATCTCCGCCACTAGACACCAGGGAGATGCTGGATCCGGTAATCTGATGCAGCTGTCATGTTTGACAGCTGCATCTGATTACTGTATTAGCGGGCACGGCGATCGGACCGTGCCCGCTAATACCTACGGTCCCGGGCTACACGCGGCACCCGGGACCGCCGCGGTTCAGAGCGGGGTCGCCGCGTGGCCCCGCTCTGAACGCCCTTACCGGCAATAGGGCTTACCTATACGCCCTTTGTCGTTAAAGGACAACTCCGGCGAAAATTTTTTTTGGCCTTTTTAACACACATTACAAAGTTATATAACTTTGTAATGTGGTTAAATACCCGGTCTGGCCCCCTTCCCCCACTTTCCGACCCCCGACCCCCCACCCCGGAAGTTAAAGAATATATACATTACCTATTACGGTCGTCACGGTCCTCTTCTCTGGTGTCGGGTGATGTCAGAGCTGGGGGCGGTCCGGGTCTTCTTCCTCCTCAGCGTCTTCATTGAGAGTGAATGGGAGAGAAATGGCTGCTGGTGCACATGCGCACCAGCAGCCTTTTCATTGGCTGGAGCGCATCACATGGCTTCCAGCTTGCTCAGCCCTGATTGGCTGAGCGTGCTGGAAGCCATGTGATGCGCTCCAGCCAATGAAAAGGCTGCCGGTGCGCAAGCGCGCTGGCAGCCTTTTCTCTCTCATGGACCCGGAAAAAGGAGACATCGCTGGACGGCGGACGCAGGTGACGGTGAGGCGGACGGCGGTCGAATGGAGTGGCGATCGTCACCGGAGGGATGGTGAGTATGGTGTCTGTGTGTGTCTGTGTTTTTTTTTTGGGGGGGGGGGGTCCCGCCGGAGTTGTCCTTTAAGGGGTTAAGCTCCATTCACTTCAATGGAACTGAGCAGCAAAACCCCGCCCAAGCTGGAGACAAGAGTAGGGCTGTCTCTGAAAGAAAGTGGCCATGTTTTTGTAGCGCTGCATAACCCCTTTAAGTTTTACAATTAAAGGCAACATTAAATTGGAAAAGTAGCATTTTTTGATAATTTGATCATCTTTTGACTGTTATGACTGTCCACCCACAGTTATTTAGATTCCTAATATTGTATTTTCGTATGGGCATAACGTTATTTTCTTTATTGAAGGCTAGCTAATAATAAAGCTGTTCAATATCAATACACTATGGTCTTAATTACAATTTTTTTTTTTTTTTTTTTTTGTGGTTGGCCTTTTTCACCTGACAATACTGAAATACTGTCTTTACTTTGGGATCTAGTGATACTTTACTGTTCAAATAGATGGTTTTGGACACTGTCTCTTCATATATTTTAAAGGGGATTTGTTGTTTTGTGCACCTAACTGTTCCTACTTTGCCGGGCAGGGTCTTATGGTGTACCGTATCACTTAACACATTTGTTCCTCGTATAGGGATTGATGGGGCTAAAGATATGTTGTATGACCAGTCACTATAAAGTAATAAACTTGCCATAGCCCTAAAGGTGTCCAGTCATCCACAAAGTTGGATCTTCCTCAATTTGAGGTTAAGCCCACAATAAGGACTTTATCCGATATTATCTTACAGGGGATATACTGTTTATGCCTCGTTTTTTGTCGAGGTGGGATTGGCAGTGCCGGCTCTGATCCTGTGCCATTAAGCATCACTTAACTGTGTTACTGCATCATTTTTGTGCAGACGCTTCGGTACTGCAATAAAACTCCAGCATGTGTGAACACAGCCCTAATTTCATTGAAGAGTTTTACACAATGAGTGAAATTGCAGCACCTGCTTCTGGCTGGTCAGAGATGGTGAATCACTCAGGCTATTGGGGGATCCAGCCAAGCCTCCGGTGACATCACACCCTGTCCCTTGTCTGCATCATCATTCTGTACTCAGCAAACACACACAATGTGAGACAGAGGCATGGAATTTTTCTCTCCTAAGGTGGGAGAGTAGTATGAGCAGAAGACAATGTGGGTTGACACAGGCCATTTTTCTTCACTTCCTGAATTTTAATCAGCTACCAGTGTGGCAAAAACGTAAAGATATGTTAATACACTGTATAGACACATCTATATAACTTTTAATGTGCTTTTACTTTTCTTATGTGGAGTTTTCCTTTAAAATGACACGTAGGAAAAAGAAACCTGAAATTTACATTTGATTTACCTGCTGTGTGTAAATTTTGTCTAAACACTGTGGGGTTAAAATACTCACTTACCCCCCCCCCCCCCAGATGAATTCCTTATTGGGTCTAGTTTCCAAAATGGGGTCATTTGTCAGGATTTTCTATTATTCTGATACTTATGAGCCTCTGAAAACTTGTCTTGATGCAGGAAAAAGTGCAATTCACAATTTTAAAAAAATAAGATAAGTTTTCAAATTGATTTTTTTTTATTTTTTTCAAAACTACTGCCCAATATATCTGATAATTTTGTTTACAGAAAGTACATATACAGTATTTGTGGCATATTTATAAAGTTGAAGAAAACATTTCCAAAATGTTTCACTTTTTTTCTTAATCAATTAAAAAAAGAGACTGTGACAAAAAAGTTAAATTGTTTGTATGTATGAAACTGTATGTATGAAACTGTTATAAGCAGATAAGGTGAACCATACCAGATTTTCAAAATTTGGCTTGGTCACTTAGGGGTTAAACTTTAACATAGCAAGTACTGTACATATTGAAAAATGTGCTGCAGTGTTGTGGGCCTATTGCAGAGCACCTGTATGAATATGAACATGTAGTGCGTGTGTGTTGATGAATGCATGCATGTCTTAATATACTGTACATATTGTAAAAAGTTTGGACCTTGCAGAGAACACTGATTGTGACAATGTTCTACTAGCTTATGGGCGTGCGTGTGCATGCATGTGTGTTGGGTGTGCACGCAAGCGTTTTAGTTTCGGACCTAAGAGACTGGTAATGTGTGGGGTTTTTTATATTTAATTTTTATTCATTTTTTGGAGGTGTGTGTGTATGTGTGTGTGTGTGTGTATATATATATATATATATATATATATATATATATATATATATATATATATATATAAAAAATTCTCTTCAGTTTGCAATGTCAGGACAAAATCGAAGTCTATTCGGGACTAACACAGAAAAGGCAAACTGGAACATGCAAACAGTGATGCCTTTCCGTCAAAAAGGAGGCCTATTCCATATGAATAAAAAATATTTGCCCAATGACAAAAATGGGCAAAAAAATCCAATTATTCACCTAAAAATGTGTCTATTGATGTGATTGCATCAATATATTTGGAACATGCTTATTACCTTGTGCCTATCAATCAGTCTCACCAAAAGTTTCTGTGAGTGGCAGTTTTTATCCTATTGTGTACATCTACATTATCAGGTCCTGCTGTCCAGAATCTCCTGAGCTCTCGCTGTCCTGTGCCTGATAGCAGCCGGGAACCATGACTCTTATGCTAAGTTTACACGAGGCGATTATTGGCCCGATCGTACGATTAATGATTTTGAAGTAACAATTGTTTTTTTATAACGATCAGTGTTTAGATGGAACGATATATTATACAGAAAATTCGTTTTGCGATCGCTTAAGCCTATCTCACACATAGGTAAAATCAGTGAACAACTGTTTACACGGAACGATCGGCAAATTCTTTGCGAACAACGATTTAAGAACATGTTAAAAGATCAAAATGAACGATTTATCGATCGTTTGCCGCGTTTTCACGTATGATTACTGTTCGAATTCCATCTTTATCGCGAAAATTAGCCCGATAATCGTTCCGTGTAAGCGTAGCATTAGGGTCCGTTTACACACACAGATTATCTGACAGATATCTGCCAGATTTTTTTGCAGCCAAAACCAGAAAGGGATTTGAAAAAAGAGAAATCTCAGTCTTTACTTTATGACCTGTTCCCTGTTTATAGTCTTTCTGGCTTTGGCTGCAAAAAATTTTTCAGATATTTGTCAAAAAATCTGTGTGTAAATGGACCCTAATGGTGCATTTACACAGGCAGATTTATCTGACAGATTTTTGAAGCCAAAGCCAGGAACAGATCATAAACAAGGAATGGGTCATAAGGAAAGACTGAGATTTCTCCTTTTTTCAAATCCATTCCTGGTTTTGGTTTCCAAAATCTGTTAGATAAATCTGCCTGTGTAAACGCACCATAACTGTGCGTTTACACAGGCAGATTTCTGACAGATCTTTGAAGCCAAAACCAGGAACAGACTATAAACAGGGAACAGGTCATAAAGGAAAGAATTAGATTTCTCGTCTTTTCAAATCCATTCCTGGCTTTGGCTTTCAAAATCTGTCAGATAAATCTGCCTGTGTAAACGCACCATAAGGGTCCATTTACACAGAAAGATTATCTGACAGATTATCTGCCAAAGATTTGAAGCCAAAGCCAGAAACAGATTCTAAACAGAGATCAGGTAATAATGGAAAGCCTGAGATTTCTCCTCTTTTGAAATCTATTCCTGGGTTTGGCGGACTTGAAACGGATCCCGCCTCCTTCACTGAGTGGCTGAGCGGACCTGAGCCACCTGGAGTACCCCTTTCAAATCTTTGGCAGATAATCTGTCAGATAATCTTCCTTTATAAATGGGCCCCTAAACTGCACAGATAATCTGTACGAGCTGATTAACCATTTAAATGCTGTTGTGAAAATAGACAGTGACATTTAAATGGCTTGGCATACCTGTCATTGGTGGTCCTGTGGCCATATTGGCTTCCAACAGTGACACTGCATGGAGCCAATCTAATGTCAGTGCTGCATGACCTCTGGGATTGCTTTAGCCTGTCTGCAGTAGACTGAAGCAATCGAGCTTCTATATGAAGGATGGATCAATGCAGTACATAGTTACTACATTGATCCTTATAAGAAATCAGTGTATAGCTCATAGAAGTCCCCTAGGGGGACTACAAAAAAAGTGTGAAAAAAAAAGCTAATGACTTTCAATGTCACAGTGAAATGCAATTATAGTATTGAATGGCTTATCAGGTGTCTGATCAGCATCCCTGCAACATGATTGTGGGGTGCCGATGGGTTACTTAGGAGCAGAGTGTCCGTAGTTGGGGTCCCTGAACACTAGGGCTGGGCGATATTGGCCTAAATCAATATCGCGGTTTATCGCACATGTAGTTGCGGTAACGATAATTGGACGATAAATATGATACGCCCCTTTGCAAGCCACACCCACTTAAGGTAAAAAAAAATGGAACTCACTGAGCAGCAACTCAAGGCAGTGAATTTAGTCTATTATCATTATTATTATTATTATTATTATTATTATTTGTCCTTATTAGGGGGTCTCAGCAGAGTTATACAGCTACATACACACAGGAGGGGGACAGATCTCTATATATACACACACACACACAGGAGGGGGGCAGGTCTCTGTATATACACACAGGAGGGGACAGGTCCCTATATATATATATTAAAGTGTCAAGTGCTGGAAGTCAGAGAGCGGACAAGACGCCAAGGAAATTACAAATTGCTGTTACAGAAGGAGGCTCAATGGACCTTCAAATTAAATACAGTGAAACCGGAAGGACTTAACGATTTTATATCCTATATGTGCTTCAAGTAAGACGTGGACTGTGTTCATAAAAATAAATATAATAAAAAAACATTCTCTCCAGAAGCGCTCGTTCAATGCTGATTAAATGCTGTTTGTAAAACAAGTAGCTTCCTATATACTGCTCTGAATACAAGAAAGAGTCTGAGATACCTTACCTTGCTGAACGAACCACGGATCATCCAGAATAAAACAGCCATGGAAGTCGTAAGCGGGGATTTGGAACGCAAATGCGTTCCAGAGAGATCACATGATTGGAAGTACGTAATGGTCACATGACCGAGACCTCGGACATATTGACGTTGGTACTCAGAAGCGCTCACGCTAATTTCAGTGGAGTGACTGATGAGTGGCTAACGTAGACGTCAATCAAAGGAGGGGCGGAATCATGGACGATATAAGAAGGAGGCTGTAGGACAAAATTCAGTGTGCGGCCATCATCAGAGCTGATCACTACTGAATCCATCTGAGACAGAGCGCAACCAGCCCCTGAGGATTTGTCGCGGAGGAAACGCGTAGGGCTTACAACAATACGACTGAATGGACTCCAAGAAATTTTAACAAAAGGGAAGTCATTCTTTATTTATGTCTAAAAAGTGGATGCATTTTTAAAAAATGGGACGATGCAAGATGTGATTAAGATGGAATTTGCACCTTATCTAAGTGACTTGCAATGTAAAAAGAGGTTATGTGCAATAAGAAATAGAAAATACAATAAAGTGCAATAAGGACATGTGCAATAAAGAGAAGTGCAAATAATACAGTGCAATAGGAACAATTAGCAATATATGCTGGCACTGGAGAAGTGAAAATAATATAACTGATTAAAGAGCGAATATATTCACTTGCGCTCATAATCCTTATAATATTCATAGACAGCGGGATGATGGCCGTGAAGACTACTATGCACATATGAAATTTTGTTCGGTTTAAAAGCCGTTTTTCTTTTGTTTTGTTTAGTGTTTTGTTTTTTCTATTTTGAATATACATTTTTTTCTTGGCACAATTTAAAAAAAAAAAGAAATAAAAGGTATATTTTATACCTTTTATACCTCAGTGATTATATATATATATATAATATATATATACACACACACACACACACAGGAGGAAGAGGGACAGGCTGCTATATATACACACACAGAGGGGGACAGGTCGCTATATATACACACAGGAGAAAGGGGGACAGGTTGCTATATATACACTATGTACACACAGGATGGGACAGGTCCCCCTTCCTCCTGTGTGTACATAGTATATATATATATATATATGTGTGTGTGTGTGTACATAGTATATATATATATATATATATATATATGTGTGTGTGTGTACATAGTAATATATATATATATATATATGTGTGTACATAGTGTGTATATATATATATATATATATATATATATATATATATATATATATATATATAGGGACCTGTCCTCCTTCCTCGTGTGTGTATAGGGACCTGTCCCCCTTCCTCCTGTGTGTATAGGGACCTGTCCCCCTTCCCCCTGTGTGTATAGGGACCTGTCCCCCTTCCCCCTGTGTGTATAGGGACCTGTCCCCCTTCCCCCTGTGTGTATAGGGACCTGTCCCCCTTCCCCCTGTCTGTATAGGGACCTGTCCCCCTTCCCCCTGTCTGTATAGGGACCTGTCCCCCTTCCTCCTGTGTGTATAGGGACCTGTCCCCCTTCCTCCTGTGTATATATAGCAGCCTGTCCCCCTTCCTCCTGTGTGTATATAGCAGCCTGTCCCCCTTCCTCCTGTCTGTATAGGGACCTGTCCCCCTTCCTCCTGTGTATATATAGCAGCCTGTCCCCCTTCCTCCTGTGTGTATATGGACCTGTCCCCCTTCCTCTTGTGTGTATAGGGACCTGTCCCCCTTCCCCCTGTGTGTGTATATATATATATAGGGACCTGTCCCCCTTCCTCCTGTGTGTATAAGGACCTGTCCCCCTTCCTCCTGTGTGTATAGGGACCTGTCCCCCTTCCTCCTGTGTGACAGCTCTGCTATTCCAGGTACAGACAGCCTGTGTGTACATGGGGAAACCACTTTCTCCTTTAGCCTCTGCCTGTCAGTGATAAGAACTGGAGCAGCAGAGACGAGTAAGCGGCTCCTCCGTGCAGTAGCTGCCACTAGTCAGACACTGTCTCTTTCTCTGGACAGCACACAACAGGAGGAGCTACAATGCTGCGGCTGCAGTGTGTTATCTCCTGGAGACCGGTGCCGGCTAGTTACCGGGAGTCACAGGGAGGGCTGTGTGGGGCAGAAGCAGACAGTAGTAGGTTACCTCCTGAAGGCTGCTGCTGTTACACGAAGGGGGATATCTGTGGCAGCGTGACAGTGACTGGAGCCTGGGAACCGCTCTGGCTCCAGGTCACTGCTCTGCTCGGCAATTGCCCTGTTTGAATGGACGGCCCGGCAGTGACTGGAGGGGGAGGGGCAGAGCGGTCACCCCAGCAGAAGCTGTCCGGTCTGTGCTGCGCGCGCTGCCCGGGTAGGGGAGTGCAGGACACCCCGAGGCTGCGGGGCTCAGTGTCTACCTCTTGGGGGGTCCTGAGAGAGATCAGCCAGATCCCTGGGCTGTAGTGTCGGAGCTCAGTGATCCCCCTCCTGTCTGGGGCCTGGGATAAGACTCCTCTCTTCCGCTGCAGCCACGTCCTGCCTGGCTCTGGCATCCCTGCGTCTCTGCACATAAAGCACCCAAAACTGTGAAATACCGCAGATACCGTCTTGGCAAAGTTGAGGTCGGTTAACCGACGCCAGAGACGGTATCGGTATTTTCACGGTATACCGCCCAGCCCTACTGTACACATGCAAATATCAAACAGATTTTTAAACCCAAAGCCAGGAACAGACTATAAACAGAGAACAGGTAATAAAGGAAAGATTGTGATTTCTCCTTTTTTGAAATCAATATTCCTGGCTTTGGCTGCAAAAATCTGTCATATCTGTGTGTGTAAAGGTACCCTTACCTTCCAATCAAAGAGTCCCTGCTGGTAGTGGTTGCCTCAGCCAGACTCCATTAGTGGAGCACTGATATCACTGATCTTTGCAATGATATAGCATTGCATAGATCAGTGTAAAAAAAAAGGTCCTATGATAAAAGTTAATCACTTCCCTTTTCCCATTTTTCAAATAAAAAAAAATGCAAACCAAAAGAAACATATTTGGTATTGCTGTAAAAATACTTAAATTGCTGATTTTTTCTTTTTTTGTCGCATCATATATCAGAAAAGCTGTAAGTTCATAAAAAAAAATAGAAAAGCCTCATTGAAACAAAAATGGGACCATTAAAAATTATAAATCATGGCACAAAAATAAACCCGATTAGATGGAACAATAAAAGCAATTAAAAAGGAATTTTAGGCATGTTACTTTTGAAGAGGTTTTTTTTAAAGTACTAAAATAAAACAAACTGTGTATAAATTGACTGTTGCTGTAATTGCACTCACCAACAGAATACAGAGAGTTGGTCACTTTTACTGTAACTTGCATGGCATAAAAAGAAAATCACCCCAAGTTTTTTCAATTTCAACCCACTAAAAAAAGGGGCAGGTCACATTCTGTACTCTGTACTGCATCTCATGTATTGAAAGTGTGAGATTGAAAAGGCTGATGTGTGGCTTTTTTTACTAGCTAAAAAAGAATATATGAAGGACTAGAATAAAGAAGAGATCCCACAATCCAGATACTAGTCTAAATACATGGAGTCACATAGTGTGGTGCTTGCTGCCATCTATTGGAAGCTACTTGAAAAGTATAGCATAAAGTTCTGTGCCTCACTAGCATTTTTCTCTTCAATTCTCTACAAAATAACTGAATGACACCTATTAATTTCTACTTTATTTTGAGATTTTATTTCAGGTGACATATGTGAACAGTTGGCATGTTACCTATTTGCTCAGGATTATATATAATTGAATTTCTTTTTGCAGAGAGTATAATACTCTTTTGCCAGAAAAGAAATAAATGGAATTTTTTTTTTCATTGCAATCTATTTTGTATGCATATTCCATAAATCTTTTTGGCCCTTTTCACACATTATTGTTGGTTTTTCTGTCCGGGTCTATTATCCTCAATTTTTTGTCTTTTCTGCAAAAAGTAATCTGTAATTAGAGATGAGCACAGCTCAAGCATGCTTAATTTCATCTGAACTTGGAAGTCTCAGCATTTGATTACCTGTGGCTAAAGTAGTTGGACTGAGCACTACTACCACACCACAACTAGTAATCAAATGCTAAGACTTCATGTTTGAACCGCTTCGACTATGCTTGAGTTGCACTCATCTCCAACTGTAATGTATTTTTGTTTTATTTAATTTTTTCGGCAGATCTGCAAAAAGAGGAAACTTGGCTGAAAAAGAGGGAGAAAGAAGGCAACAGATCTACAAATCACAGGGGGGTCAGTCCTTGATATTGATTTCTGTGCAGAGTCGATAGAAATCCTTGAATTGTGCTGTGGTTTTTTTTTGTTGTTGTTGTTAGTCCAGACAGGGTCGGCTCCAGGTTTTTGTGGGCCCTTGGGCGACAGAGCCTCAGCGGGCCCCTTTGTATAGTAAATCATGTGGCATCACTTTTAGAGGGTCTGTATCTCTGCATTCTGTGTAGGTATACAGCTGTGTATTATATACTTATTATCCCCCTGTATGAGTGTGTATATGTATCTCCATTCTATGTAGGTATACAGCAGTGTATTATATACACACTCATACAGGAGGAGGATAATAAGTATATAATACACTGCTGTATACCTACACAGAATGGAGATATATACTGTACACACTCATACAGGGGGATAATAAGTATATAAACAGCTGTATACCTACACAGAATGGAGAGATACACACACTCATACAGGAGGATAATAAGTATATAATACACTGCTGTATACCTACACAGAATGGAGATATACAGTATATATATATATATATATATATATATATATATATATACACACACACACTCATACAGGAGGATAATAAGTATATAATACACTGCTGTATACCTACACAGAATGGAGAGATATATACACACTCATACAGGAGGGGGATAATAAGTATATGTCTCTCCATTCTGTGTAGGTATACAGCAGTGTATTATATACCTATTATCCCCCCCCTGTATGAGTGTGTGTGTGTGTGTGTGTGTGTATATTATATATATATCTCCATTCTGTGTAGGTGATCAGCAGTGTATTATATACTTATCCCCCCCTGTATGAGTGTGTATATGTATATATATATTATATATACTTATTATAATACACTGCTGATCACCTACACTAAATGGAGAGAAAAAAATAGCAATACAACAGTGGATTTATTGCATATTGTGACTCCCCCATGGAAAGTAAAGGGGAAAATCTGCAATAAATCCACTGCAGCAGATATGCCACAGGTGACCCTACCTTCCTACTCCCAGCACACATAGACAGATACTCATACACAACACCTGCATAGACTTACACACACACACAACACCTGCATAGACTTACACACACACACACAACACCTGCATAGACTTACACACACAACACCTGCATAGACTTACACACACACACACAACACCTGCATAGACTTACACACACAACACCTGCATACAGACTTGCACACATATGCATGTATACTCAGTCACACATACACTCACCTCTGTATCTGGCAGTCCTGTTACACTCACCTCTGTATCTGGCAGTCCTGTTACACTCACCTCTGTATCTGGCAGTCCTGTTACACTCACCTCTGTATCTGGCAGTCCTGTTACACTCACCTCTGTATCTGAAATGAAAAGAAGGGAGACAGGGTGATAAAGGCCCATGTTGGATAATATAGGGCCGAAACGCGTTGCAATAAAAGAACATATGCCTATTACGCCATCTAACCTTGGATGATTCCTGGCTGCACCGCTGTGTGCAAATTTGTATACTCCTGCGCTTACCGTATTCTGGTGTGGATTTGACCCTTGGTCCTGTAGTCGCCTGATTACACATCTGCACCTCTGTATCTGGCAGTCCTGTTACACTCACCTCTGTATCTGGCAGTCCTGTTACATCTTCTCCCTCTGCCGGGGCCGCTGTGGAGGGGTCAGGAGACCCAGGAATACAGGAGGGGGCAGGGAAGCACAGCACAGGCAGCACTGTGGAGAGGCTTCTGGGCCCTGACCTGCTGTTTGGCCTCTACAGGCTGCCGTGCAGTGAGCCCCGCCCCCTCTCCTCTGGCCCGACGCTGAGAGACTGAGGCCTGGAGGAGCCACAAAATGACTTAAGTGGCTCACCAGCGCCCCCCTCATCCCTGCGCCCGGCTCATCCCCCCTCCCCCCACAGCCTCAGGTAATGATTGTGTGCGCTCACCACCTGCACACAGTGCGATGTGTGTCAGTGTGTGAGCGCAGTGAGAGGGGAAGAAATGGTGTGGGCAAGTGCAGGGGGGCCCCTTGAGGCACTGTGGGCCCCGGCACTTGCCAGAGTATGCCTGGTGCTGACGCCGGCCCTGAGTCCAGACTAAAGTGATGGGAAATATAAAGGGAGGACCTATACTATTACGAAAACATCTGTACTTGAACCCCTTCATGTCCACAATATGTATATATACGTACTTGCTGCTGATGCCCCTTGCAGTAAGAATGTGTATACAGTAATCCCTCTACTTACAATGGCTTCAGGATACAATCTAAACATACAATGGTAATTACTGGTAATTACTGGACCATTCTAACATGAGATTCAACATACAATGCTACAGACAGTCAAGATCTGCAGCACATGTGAATGTGCTGCAGATCCACCAATGAAAGTGGCCGTTTTACTGGTAAAAATGTAGTATTACTGAAGTGCCTGCACTGATTGGCTGTTTAGTATCTCCTCCCTACCGTACAGAGATACTACATGTATATGGCTCTTTACCTGTGTGAGGATTAGCTGCTCCTTTGTGCACTATGTGAAGGCGTCTTCATTTTATTTTTTGGGGGCCTTATGTAATTTGTACAGGACTATGAACACGCTCCAGTCCTGTACATAAAAATAATTCACAGTCTCCAGTAGCTCTTGCTTATTGTTGTATAAAAGGACTTGATTTATCCATATTAGCTATCTTCTATTTATCCTTTAAATCCTCTTTTTTTACTCAGTTTGCGAGGACACTTTGGGGGCTTCTGAACCAATTACCAGTTTTCCACAGCGTTTTGGTCTCAATATGCAATGGTCATCCTGAACCAATTAATGTCTGCCCAGAGCGCTAATCCGCCCCGTCTGTCCCGCCTCTTGCAATGATTATCATTAGAGCAGGTGGGCCGGGGACTGAAAGGATTGGTGTTCTGGGGGAACACTACAAACTGCATGGGAATGTCTCTGAGGATAAAGGTAAGAGACATACGGTAATTTCATTCTCAGCGTCCTGTAAGCAATAGGCCGCTATGCGCAGGTTAGCTTTGTCTAACCTGCTGATAGTTTCCCTTTTAAGGGTGTCAGTGACAGGATAAGTCCTTGTCACTGACTGATTGAAACCCCAGCAGTGTAACTGCAGATGTGCAGGTTGATGATAATATTGATCAATGCTATGCAATGGCATAGCACTCAGTATGTGGAATCTAATGAGTGCATATAAAATTCAACAATATAATAAAGAATACTGCCCTACTCTTGTGTGACCAAGCTTGCCAACCCGCAACACAAGTCCATTATTAAAGCACACACGTGTCTTTTTTTTCCTGTGATTTATATGCAAAATGTAAATACAGTCTTAAAGGGAACCTGTCACCGGGGACACGGGCACACAAACATACAAAGCCAGAAGGTGGCAATCAACAGTGAACAATGAAAATGTCATATAAAAACATATGCCCAAACAGGACAAAGTTATAAAATTCTTCATCCACTTAACATCAGAAGAGAGGTAGGCACGTAGTGTCATATGAAAAATATAGTACGGTAAAAGTTAAAGGGGAACTCCAGGTAGAGGTTAAAAAAAATTAAACTTCTGAAGAAGCATAAATCATTACTTACCTATCTATTCCAGTTTTGAAACTACCAAAAATCCATTTGTTTTGGGGAGTTTTGTTCTGTTTTGTGTTTCTGCACTTCCTGGTTTATCAGTTGTACACAGTACTACAGGTTCCAGAATGCAATGCTTTCCCTCAGCTGTTCATCACCGTCCTCCACCCTGCCTATTCCCCGTCCAAAGCTGTTGCAGAACATCTAGGCTGTGTTCACACATTGCAGTTTCATAGTGTTACTGAATTTGCAGTAATTTATGATTTCATTGTGGTCCCACTCACACAGCACACTGCATTCTCTACCTGTAACACCACACAGCAGGCTGTATTCTCTACCTGTAACACCACACAGCACGCTGTATTCTCTACCTGTAACACCACACAGCACGCTGTATTCTCTACCTGTAACACCACACAGCACACTGTATTCTGTACTTGTAACACTACACAGCATGCTGTATTCTCTACCTGTAACACCACACAGCACGCTATATTCTCTACCTGTATTACCACACAGCTCTGTATTCTCTACCTGTAACACCACACAGCATGCTGTACTCTCCACCTGTAACGCTAATATTGGAATAAAGAACTTTTTGATTTTTCTTTTCTTTTTATTTTCACACGCATATTATGATCAAGAATTTGTTATCTTTGAAGTTTATCCCCACAATAAAGCTCTGATCCTCTCTGCCGTTTAACATAATTTACTTGTGTTACTGCATTATTTTTGTGAATACGCTGCAGTACTGCAATAACACTCCAACATGTGTGAACACAGCCCTAATTTCACTGCACACTTCCGCACAATTAGAGAAATCAGTGCAACACCTTCTTCTGGCTGTTCAGAGATGGTGAATCACTCAGGGCATTAGGGGATCCAGCCAAGCCTCCTGTGATATCACGTCCTGTCTGCATCATCAGCCTGATCTACACAAACACACAATGTGAGACAGAGGCATGGAAGATTTGTCTCCTAAGGGGGTATAGCAGAAGGAGCTGGAGACAATGTGGATTTGCTCAGAGGCCATTTTTTTTCACTCCCTATCAGCTACCAGTGTGGCAGAACCGTACAGATACGGTAATATATTGTATAGACACATATTTAAATTTTAATAGAAAACAAGTTTTTCTTATCCGAAGTTCCCCTTTAACCAAGCAACATATGCAACAGGGAAACACCCTAGTAACAACATCAGTATACTGATGAGAGTGCCCACTTGGTGTACAGATTTGGTGGAGGAGATGCTACTATGTAGAACGTGAACGAACTAACATATAAAACAGACGGACAAACACAAGACAATCAACTACAGGAGGGTAGAAGATGGGGGGGTTGCTATTGTCGCATGAGAGAGGAAGTGAGAAGTTGTAAGGTTCCGTTCCATGAGGTCAGTCCGGTTTACCGTGTCACTTGGTGAGCTTGGATATATTGTAACCAAGGAGTCCAAAGCTTTAAGAAGGTAGTATGTAGAGATGAGCGAATCTTGAGCATGCTCGAGTCTATCCGAACCCGAGCATTCGGCATACCGGGGGCTGCTGAACTTGGATAAAGCCCTAAGGCTATGTGGAAAACATATCTATGTATTAATGTTTTCCAGACAGCTTAAGAGCTTTATCCAACTTCAGCAGCCCCCACTATGCCGAATGCTGGGGTTTGCTCATCTCTAGTAGTATGGGATCGTAGTGTCCAGCTTGCTAGTTCTTCCATGGTGCGTATGTGTTCTATTTTGGCATACCATTCAGATATAGATGGCGGTGTAGTCTGTTTCCAATGTATTGGTATGAGCAACTTGGCGGCAGTGAGATGAACCAAAAGGTTCTGTTTGGACAACTGAATATTTGCGGAGAGTAACCATAAAAGTACTAATCGTGGGGTTATGTCAATAGACTGACAACACATTTCTGCTATAGCCTTGATCACTTGCGTCCAGAAAGAGGTAAGCACAGGGCACGTCTAAAAAACATTTGTTAGTGTACCTCCCAAGTTGCCACACCTCCAACATGAATCTGTGGGTATAAGTCCCCATCTATAAAGCTGATAAGGCATTTGATACCATCTAGTTAAGAGCTAACAATTCTAAAACATCTTTAGTTAGAACTTTATCAAACATGGTGTAAAGTGAAACTGGCTCAGTTGCCCCTTGCAACCAATCAGATTCCTCCTTTCATTCCTCACAGAGGAAGAGAGAAAAGGTTGGATCTACAAGGAGACTTTTAATCACACAATAATACTACTCTAAGTGTGCCAGACCTGACTTGACATCTGGGTGTTACCAAACCTCTGCTCAATAGGATCTGTCCTTTCATAGTCTGATACTGTTAGTAATAGATGGATAGGGTTAGTCCCACCCCTGTCCTGAGGTTGTGTGTGGTATTGCATCTTAGTTCCACTGAAATAAAGGGAGTTATAATACCTCACACAACCTATGGGCAGGGGTGGCGCTGTTTTTGGTAGAAAGGAACTACATTTTTTTTAATATTTTAATACTGGAGAACCCCTTTAACCAGACTATCTTTGCCTGCAAATAATGGCAGTATAGGTAACAAGCTTTTAGACATTAAAATGGGTCAGCTGGTTGTGTTCTCATGTTGGGATCAAACATATGTGTTGTAATCCAACATATGTGATGAGCTATTAGATATCTGAGCTATTGGATATTTCCTACTGGATCTATCTACCTCATATTTCCACAGTATTCCATCTACCATCTTCTATCTATCTTTCTCCTATCTATCATCTCCTGTTTTATATATCTATCTCCTACCAAGCGTAGGTGGCCCCCTCCTGTATATTCTCCATATTGTAGATGTCCTCTGTTGTCTCCCTATAGTAGATGGCCCCCTTTTGAAGTCCCCATTTAGTAATGGCTCCCCGCTCTGTGGTCCTGTAGTCACCCTATTGTAGGTGGTCCCCTCCTGTGAAGTCCTTTAACCCTCTATTGTATATGGACCCCTCCTATGTAGTACTGTAGTCACCCTATTGTAGATGGCCCCCTCCTATGTAGTACTGTAGTCACCCTATTGTAGATGGTCCCCTCCTGTGTAGTTCTGTATTGCACCCATTGTAGATGGACCCCCCTACTGTGTAGTCCTGTAGTGCCCCCATTGGACCTAGCCCCCTACCCCGTAGTCCTGTAGCCCCCCTATTGTAGATGGCCCCCTGCCCATATAGTCCCCCCTATTGTGTAGTCTTGTAGTCTCGCTATTGTAGATAGCCCCCTCCTGTATAATGCCCCTAGATGGCACTCACATGTATAGTCCCCCTATTGTAGATGCCCATCGTGTAGTCTTCCTATAGTAGATTTCACCCTGTGTAGTCCCCCTTTAGTAATGGACCCCTACTGTGTAGTCTCCCTATAGTAGATATCCCCCTGTGTACTCCCCCTATTGTTGAGCCACCCGCTCCTGTGTAGTCCTGTTGTCCCCCTGTAGATGGCTGCCCTTCAATGTAGGTCTGTAGCCCCCCCTATTGTAGATGGCCCCATCCTGTGTAGTCCTGTACGCAGCCCCCCCCCCCATTGTAGAGGGCCCCCTGCTTTGTAGTCCCTATTGTAGAAGGCCCTCTCCTGGATAGCTCCCCCCCATGGTAGATGTCCCCCTCCCTTATATTGCCCCCTATTGTAGACGGCCTCCTTCCATATAATTTCCACTATTGTAGATGGCCCACCCCTGGGTAGTCCTGTAGTTCTCCTATTGTAGATGTTCCCCTCCTTTATAATCCCCACATACCAGTCCTGCCCCCTCCGTGCTGTGCCCCCACAGGAAAAACAACATTTAACAAGCTTTGGGGGGAAAAAAAAATAAAAAACTTCAATTCACCTGTCACCCGTTTCCCAGCAGCTCCTTTCTCGGCAGCACATGTTCTTGGTTCAGAGACACTGCCTGCGCTGGATGTCCCTGAAACCTCTCTATCTTTCTTCTGTAAGTGTTCATCGCACACATACAGATGAAGGTAGAGGCTGCATGGACATCCTGTGTCTCTGTACCACGCTGCCTGCGCCAGAAGATGAAAGGAGAACATATGCTACCGGAAGAGGAGCTGCTGGGGAACAGGTGACAGGTGAGTTGATTTTTTGTTTTTCTTTTGCCCCAAGCTTGTTAAATGTCCAGCTCAGACTTCAGCAGCCACCCCCCTACCCCCAGCCCAACACACACACACACACACACGTTTCTCTTCTGCTTGGTATCAATCATATTGGTCCCTAAATCCTTTTTTTGTTAGTTTTGGAGTGTGGCAGGACACCAAGGTACCTGGTGGAAACCTTTGAAAACATAGGGAGAACATACAAACTTTGCAAACACCCAAAAAAATGCAACATCCAGTGGAGGATTAAATGTACCCTGGGCCTTGGGTTGTCCACCCACCCTGGGCCCCCCCCCCCCCAGTCAATCCGCCCACATTATGATCCGCTACTGCCTCCCCCCCCCCCCCTATGCTGTCCCCAATACTGCCTGCCTCCCCTTCCTGCTGACCCCAGTAAACATAATGTTTGGTCCCTTGCTGCTAGCCCCAGTAAGCATTGTCCACCCCACCTCCACTGCCCCCAATAAACATATTGCCAACTCGGTCCCCTGATGTTGCCCCTCCAAGGTCACAGCAGCACAGAGGATGTCAGGAGAGGAGGGGGCTGATCTTATAGAGGAGGTCACAGCAGCACAGAGGATGTCAGGAGAGGAGGGTGCTGATCTTATAGGGGAGGTCAAAGCAGCACAGAGGATGTCAGGAGAGGAGGGTGCTGATCTTATAGGGAAGGTCACAGCAGCACAGAGGGTGTCAGTAGAGGAGGGTGCTGATCTTATAGAGGAGGTCAAAGCAGCACAGAGGATGTCAGGAGAGGAGGGTGCTGATCTTATAGGGGAGGTCACAGCAGCACAGAGGGTGTCAGTAGAGGAGGGTGCTGATCTTATAGGGGAGGTCAAACCAGCACAGAGGATGTCAGGAGAGGAGGGTGCTGATCTATAGAAGAGGTCACAGCAGCACAGAGTATGTCAGGAGAGGAGGGTGCTGATCTATAGGGGAGGTCACAGCAGCACAGAGGGTGTCAGGAGAGAAGGGTGCTGATCTATAGGGGAGGTCCCAGCAGCACAGAGGATGTCAGGAGAGGAGGGTGCTAATCCTATAGGAGATGGTCCCCCTCTTTCCCCCTTTATAGATGGTCCCCTTCTCCTCCCCTCTATACATGGTCCCCCTCTTTCCCCCTTTATACATGGTCCCCCTCTTCTCCCCGTTATACATGGTCCCCCTCTTCTCCCCGTTATACATGGTCCCCCTCTTTCCCTCTTTATACATGGTCCCCCTCTTTACCTCTTTATACATGGTCCCCCTCTTTCTCTCTTTATACATAGTCCCCCTCTTTCCCCCTTTATAGATGGTCCCTCTCTTCCCCCTTTATAGATGGTCCCCCTCTTCCCTCTTTATACATGGTCCCCCTCTTTCCCCCTTTGTACATGGTCCCCCTCTTTCCCCCTTTGTACATGGTCCCCCCTCTTTCCCCCTTTGTACATGGTCCCCCTCTTTCCCCCTTTGTACATGGTCCCCCTCTTTCCCCCTTTACACATGGTCCCCCTCTTTCCCCCTTCATACATGGTCCCCCTCTTTCCCCCTTCATACATGGTCCCCCTCTTCCCTCTTTATAGATGCCCCCCCCCCCCCCCCCCCCCCTTTGCACAGCAGTCAGTAAATAAAACAAAAAAAAAACACAACTCACCTGCCATCCATTCCCTCGTCGATCCTCTCTCCTCCTGGTCTATCCCCGGCTGCCGGGGGTGTCCAGTCCTATCCTCGGCAGCGCGCGCATCACACAGCTCACTGTGCCGCCTGGTCCCTGACTTCTGGTACAGAGTGTCTCTAACGTGCGCTCCCAATACCGGAAGTCAGAGCCCCAAGCGTACAGGGAGCTGTGTGATGTGCGCGCTGCCGGGGATAAGACGGGACACCCCCAGCAGCCGCACATCAGCCGGAGGCAGACGGGGACTCTTGTGACCGCAAGCAAAATAATGCTTGCGGTCACAAGAGTGCAGTGGCCGGCTGGGCCGCAGCGGCGTGGGCGGATTATAATGTGCCCAAACCGCCCACATTATAATCCGCCACTGGCAACATCTCACTACTAATGGCAAGATACAAACACAATACACATGAAAATCGCTAATTGGTAAGCTGTTGCTTTTTTGTGTTTTTGTGTGTTTGCAATTTCAGCCATAGCAACATGATCCTGCCTAGTCTGAATGGTGTTGTAGGAGAGCTTCCCAAGTTTGTCTTTTTGCCTGTATACAAACTTTGCAGTGGGATTTGAACCCAGGAAGCTGTATATATTTTTTTATAAAACAATTTTCTAGGCACAATAATGCTGTATTGCAGCGGATTTTATGTTTACTTTTTTTTTTTTCTTTCCAGCAAACTAGGCAACATTTTGTACTGCACTCTTCTGAGCATTACCTGAGATTACTTGACATTGTTATGGCTGTTATATATTTTAAGTATAAGTAGATCTTATTGTACAGGGATAATTGTCTATAATGGTAAACAAGGGAAATCAGCTCACCTCTTGGTGTATTGTTCGGAGTCTCCAGCGTATGCGAGAGGGTGCACGGTTCCAGGCGGTGGCTGTCCGTCAGGTAAGTAAATAGTTGCAAGAGGGTGATGAGGATCCAGCACTCCAAGAGGTTTAAAATTCAAAAACTTTTATTAGAACATATCTAAAAAACAGCTGAGCAGCTCATGCTGTGTGGCCTGAAAGACTGACGCGTTTCGCGCATGCGCGCTTAGTCATAGTCTAATGGTCAGTGTGTGACTAGAGATTTAAAAACAAGTAATGGCCAATGAGAATGTTTCCCCATGCACGTGTGTGCAGGTGGGGTGAATGAGTGCAATCAGTGATGTACTCGCTTGAACACTGTTAAGTTAGTTCAGTGGTCAGTTAGTATTACAAAGTATAATGAGTGTTTGATTTTACTAGACATGATGTTGTAAATTATAAATAAGCTATGATCATACAATACAGATAAAGGGAGGTGGAGTGTGATGACACATTGTCCACATAGGAGCGTGTTTGGCGATCAGGTCGTATTTTTTTTAAATAAAATGAAAAAATGTGTAACTCTATCGCATATGAAACGACCAAGCCGCACAGTCTGAACTACGCTCTAAAAATGGATATCATGAAGACAAATAAATGATTAAATTATAAAAATAATACTTGTGTTTAGTTGGCATGTTTAAATGGCAATTTTTTGGCGTGTCTCCATGATGGTTCTAAACATGTGTTGAAAAATGTAACCCTTGACGATGGATGAAAGAAACATATGAAGTGAAAATGTATATGTTTATGTATCCTGATGATTATGCCATGTCCGCATATGAATGAAGGCTGAAAGCTGAAAGCTGAAAACAGGTGTGTAGCCTGATGGCAAAATCTAACTGTTTGAAGGTATGGAATTGTATATACAAAAAATATGTGTCTAATGAATAATGATAAATGAATAAATCATAAATAATAAATATTAAATATTGAACATTAAACATTAATATTAAACATTGAATATTAAATATTAAATATTAAATACTAAATATCAGTGTGTCCCACCCAGATTACATGTTAATGCATAATCCGATGGTGGAATCTAAAGTGTATATGTCAATAATAGATATATGCATAACGACAAACACATGTATATGTGAAAAATGTGGGGGTGTATACACAATGATTAAGCCACGGTACTCAATAATAAAGAATTATGAATGTTCTAAGAAACAAATAAATAATGATGATAAATAAATAACAATAATAAATGGGAAAACTGTGAATGTTCTGAAAATTAATAAATAAATCATAACAAGTAATAACTTATAATGTGTCCATGGTCAAGAGAAAACATGCTAGTCAGTTCACATAGTGATACAGAAGATCATTCTTGTAATTGAGGCCAAGTGGGCTTCTTGTGTCCAACTTGAATATGTATTCAGCTTCCTTGTTGCGGAGTAGTTCTTGTCTGTTACCGCCTCTCTGGGGTATGGTGATATGTTTAATCCCGTAAAAGATGAAGCTTGAAGTATTTCCATTGTGTGCATCTATAAAGTGCTTTGTCGCACCGGAGCAGTTCGAGTTGGAACCCTTTTTGATGTCGGTTAAATGTTCGCTGATCCTTTTTTTTAATTTTCTTATCGTGCAACCGACATATTTTAATCCACACGCTCCACACTCTATGATATAAATGACATGATCCTTTTCGCAATTAATAAAGTCACTTATGTTGTATGTTTTTGTATTGGTACTGTTGGTGTATTCTTTGGTGTTTTTGCAATATTTGCACATATTGCACCGAGGTAAACCACACTTATAATTTCCTTTGGGTTTATTTTTTTCATTTGTGTGTGTTTTAGCCACAGGTAATGTGCTGGGGGACAATTCATCCCGTAAGGTGCGTCCCCTACGTGCTACACAACGTATCCCTTCATCCAATATTGTATTAAGTATTGAGTCTTGTCTTAGGATGTTAATATTCCGCTGGACTATTTTAGTGATTTCCTCATATTCCATGGAAAATCGTGTGGAGAAGGTTATGGGTGTATGAGTTGTTTGTTCTTTATGTTGTTCCTCTTTCTTTCTTTCTTTTAGTAGGTTAGATCTATTTTTCTTTTGTACAATTTTCTTTGCTCTTTCCAAATAATGTTTTTTGTAACCTCTATCTTTCATTCTAATGCAGGCCTCTTTAGATTGTTTCAGGTACACATTAGGTTCCGAGCAAACCCTCTTTATGCGGGTGAGTTCACCTACTGGTATTGCTCTAACTGTATGTGAAGGATGACTACTTTCCGCGTGCAGTATTGTATTGCCCGCCGTGGGCTTGCGGAATAGGGACGTGTGAACCAAGCCTGTGGTCTTATCCGCTTTTAAATGGATATCCAAAAATGATATATCTGTTGGATTTGTAACATAGGTAAATTTAAGATTGTTATCGTTTTTGTTACAATAATCAACAAAAGCGGTGACATCTGATGTGCTCCCCTGCCACACGATGAGCACGTCGTCGATGAAACGACCGTACCACCGTATGGCAGGGGAGAATGGATTGGAGCTGGTGAAAATGTATTTCTCCTCCCACCACGCAACAAACAGTCCAGCCAGAGTAGGTGAGAATTTGGCCCCCATGGGGGCGCCTCTGGTTTGTAGGAAAAATTCGCCATTGAAGGAGAAATAATTGTGTCGCAGGAGGAATGATGTGGCTTCCAATATGTATTCTCTCAGGTCGCAGCTGTAATTACTGTACTTATATAGATGATGGGCTAAAGCCTCCAGGGCTTGATTGTGTGGTATGGAAGAATAAAGTGCTGTAATATCACAACTAAGCCATTGGTGCTGATCCGACCAAGTGTAACCATCAAAGGCCCGGAGGACCGTGCCACTATCCTGAAGATAGCCTGGAACCCGCTGGACCAACGGTTGTAACAGGCTATCCACCCACTCGCACAACTTTTCTCCTAATGATCCCACCCCTGAGATGATGGGACGGAGTGGAGGAGGAAAGATCTCCTTGTGCACCTTGGGGAGTCCATAGAAGGTGGCAATTCTGGGACATCCCGGGACAAGGCCTGCCACATCCCTGTCGCGCAGTATGCAGTATTGTATGATCATAGCTTATTTATAATTTACAACATCATGTCTAGTAAAATCAAACACTCATTATACTTTGTAATACTAACTGACCACTGAACTAACTTAACAGTGTTCAAGCGAGTACATCACTGATTGCACTCATTCACCCCACCTGCACACACGTGCATGGGGAAACATTCTCATTGGCCATTACTTGTTTTTAAATCTCTAGTCACACACTGACCATTAGACTATGACTAAGCGCGCATGCGCGAAACGCGTCAGTCTTTCAGGCCACACAGCATGAGCTGCTCAGCTGTTTTTTAGATATGTTCTAATAAAAGTTTTTGAATTTTAAACCTCTTGGAGTGCTGGATCCTCATCACCCTCTTGCAACTATTTACTTACCTGACGGACAGCCACCGCCTGGAACCGTGCACCCTCTCGCATACGCTGGAGACTCCGAACAATACACCAAGAGGTGAGCTGATTTCCCTTGTTTACCTTTGTTCACCACTCCTGGCTGCATAGAAATCGTGCTCTCTCAACATATGTTGTGGGAACCGTATATCGTTACTAATTAAGAAACACAACAACATCATTAGATACGAATACAGGGGTCCCGGTTTGTCTGCATCATAGACTATATTCACATACCGCAAGTGAAGTGCATGTACAGTTTGTTACTCAACGCTTGGAATAAAAACTACAATACAACATACAATGGACAGTGATCGTACTAACAGTGGGGAAACCACACAAAATACCAACGACACAGGATCACAAAACATGGAAAACGACAGAGAAAGAAAACTGAATTCTGTCTTTGATTTACTCACTAATGCTAACCCTGAATGCAAGACCTTGTTCCAAAAATGGGAAGAGTTGTGCATACAGGAGTTAAAACTTTGGTGGGACTATAGCACATTAAAAACTTACCTTGAGAAGAACATGATCCCACGGGGGCTAAGAATTTACAAAACATCTACAACCATATTCTGTGATGAATTTCAAAAAGAATGGGAAGAGGCACTCACGGAGTGCTCTCTGAAATTAATTAAAGCCATCACAAAATATGAAAAATTAAAATTGGATGAACTTCAACCCCAACTAGAAGAGATAAAAAACTCTGCACAGGAACATTCGGACACCACAGAATATCAGAATCTTAATGATAAAATGCAGCAAAAGATTCAAGAAATGGAAAACTATATCATCTCGGTAAAGAAAAACAAATTTAAACGTGATAATGAAGATTATTCTATGAATCAGGTCTACACATGGAAACAATTCCGCCCCTTCAGGCCACGGCCAATATTAAAAAATAAAAATAAAACACCGGAAAAAAATTTACATGTTAGTTTTTCACAAACGGACTCAGAGAGATCGGGGGAATCCGACAATGATTTAACATCAGACACAAGCACAGAAAGCACTACCATTACTAAAAGAAAGAACCATAACTACAAAGGAAGAGGGGAGGGTGCACGGTTGAACATTAACGAGTTTACTCCGACTAATTCACGTACAAGACAGGGACAATTACACCAACAACAAAACAGAGGACAAACGTCAAAAAACGATGTAGGAGAGGAGGAAGAAAACACAAGAAAAAAAAGCACCAAAAAGACACCAACGAACAAGAAGCATTAAATATACAAAAAGCAAACAATATGAAAGATGAGGCTAACCTAGACAGTATCATAAATTATTCAATGAAAACATTGACCACAGACCACATCAGAGTTCTCTCCAAAGGACTTTCCTTTGTTCCCTCCACCCATTTTGATTTATTTGATACATTGATGGACATAAATCGCCTAGCAAGAACCCTTACAGTCAGGAGACATTTCTATACAGATAATGAAGACCACGCCAATGCAAGTAACCACATTCCACCAAATGAGTTCGCCAGTCTTACCTTTAGAGAACAGGTGGGACTGGCAGAACTACAAGACATGGAATATGAGGGTAGATTAGGAACCAATGAAAGTATACATAACATGCCCACTCATTATTCCAATCCCAACTTCTACCCTCATAAATCCAGAGTTCCAGCATTAGACGATTTTCAACACACAATGGAAAGGGACCTTCGGAAACTATTTGATGTAACCAAGACAACAATGACACAATTTAATGTCACCTCAAGAGAACGTGAAGCCATACGTGATCTTAAAAATGATGAGCAATTGGTCATCAAAATGGCCGATAAAGGGGGGAAAATTGTCATCTTGGATAGGGGCTTATACATCAAGTTAGCCTATGACATATTAAATGATTGCGAAACATATCGCAGACTCACACATGACCCTACCCCCTTGTTTAAGACCTCCCTGTGCACATTGGTGGAAGAGGGGGTGGCCCTGGGCATACTGCGCGACAGGGATGTGGCAGGCCTTGTCCCGGGATGTCCCAGAATTGCCACCTTCTATGGACTCCCCAAGGTGCACAAGGAGATCTTTCCTCCTCCACTCCGTCCCATCATCTCAGGGGTGGGATCATTAGGAGAAAAGTTGTGCGAGTGGGTGGATAGCCTGTTACAACCGTTGGTCCAGCGGGTTCCAGGCTATCTTCAGGGTAGTGGCACGGTCCTCCGGGCCTTTGATGGTTACACTTGGTCGGATCAGCACCAATGGCTTAGTTGTGATATTACAGCACTTTATTCTTCCATACCACACAATCAAGCCCTGGAGGCTTTAGCCCATCATCTATATAAGTACAGTAATTACAGCTGCGACCTGAGAGAATACATATTGGAAGCCACATCATTCCTCCTGCGACACAATTATTTCTCCTTCAATGGCGAATTTTTCCTACAAACCAGAGGCGCCCCCATGGGGGCCAAATTCTCACCTACTCTGGCTGGACTGTTTGTTGCGTGGTGGGAGGAGAAATACATTTTCACCAGCTCCAATCCATTCTCCCCTGCCATACGGTGGTACGGTCGTTTCATCGACGACGTGCTCATCGTGTGGCAGGGGAGCACATCAGATGTCACCGCTTTTGTTGATTATTGTAACAAAAACGATAACAATCTTAAATTTACCTATGTTACAAATCCAACAGATATATCATTTTTGGATATCCATTTAAAAGCGGATAAGACCACAGGCTTGGTTCACACGTCCCTATTCCGCAAGCCCACGGCGGGCAATACAATACTGCACGCGGAAAGTAGTCATCCTTCACATACAGTTAGAGCAATACCAGTAGGTGAACTCACCCGCATAAAGAGGGTTTGCTCGGAACCTAATGTGTACCTGAAACAATCTAAAGAGGCCTGCATTAGAATGAAAGATAGAGGTTACAAAAAACATTATTTGGAAAGAGCAAAGAAAATTGTACAAAAGAAAAATAGATCTAACCTACTAAAAGAAAGAAAGAAAGAGGAACAACATAAAGAACAAACAACTCATACACCCATAACCTTCTCCACACGATTTTCCATGGAATATGAGGAAATCACTAAAATAGTCCAGCGGAATATTAACATCCTAAGACAAGACTCAATACTTAATACAATATTGGATGAAGGGATACGTTGTGTAGCACGTAGGGGACGCACCTTACGGGATGAATTGTCCCCCAGCACATTACCTGTGGCTAAAACACACACAAATGAAAAAAATAAACCCAAAGGAAATTATAAGTGTGGTTTACCTCGGTGCAATATGTGCAAATATTGCAAAAACACCAAAGAATACACCAACAGTACCAATACAAAAACATACAACATAAGTGACTTTATTAATTGCGAAAAGGATCATGTCATTTATATCATAGAGTGTGGAGCGTGTGGATTAAAATATGTCGGTTGCACGATAAGAAAATTAAAAAAAAGGATCAGCGAACATTTAACCGACATCAAAAAGGGTTCCAACTCGAACTGCTCCGGTGCGACAAAGCACTTTATAGATGCACACAATGGAAATACTTCAAGCTTCATCTTTTACGGGATTAAACATATCACCATACCCCAGAGAGGCGGTAACAGACAAGAACTACTCCGCAACAAGGAAGCTGAATACATATTCAAGTTGGACACAAGAAGCCCACTTGGCCTCAATTACAAGAATGATCTTCTGTATCACTATGTGAACTGACTAGCATGTTTTCTCTTGACCATGGACACATTATAAGTTATTACTTGTTATGATTTATTTATTAATTTTCAGAACATTTACAGTTTTCCCATTTATTATTGTTATTTATTTATCATCATTATTTATTTGTTTCTTAGAACATTCATAATTCTTTATTATTGAGTACCGTGGCTTAATCATTGTGTATACACCCCCACATTTTTCACATATACATGTGTTTGTGGTTATGCATATATCCATTATTGACATATACACTTTAGATTCCACCATCGGATTATGCATTAACATGTAATCTGGGTGGGACACACTGATATTTAGTATTTAATATTTAATATTTAATATTCAATGTTTAATATTAATGTTTAATGTTCAATATTTAATATTTATTATTTATGATTTATTCATTTATCATTATTCATTAGACACATATTTTTTGTATATACAATTCCATACCTTCAAACAGTTAGATTTTGCCATCAGGCTACACACCTGTTTTCAGCTTTCAGCTTTCAGCCTTCATTCATATGCGGACATGGCATAATCATCAGGATACATAAACATATACATTTTCACTTCATATGTTTCTTTCATCCATCGTCAAGGGTTACATTTTTCAACACATGTTTAGAACCATCATGGAGACACGCCAAAAAATTGCCATTTAAACATGCCAACTAAACACAAGTATTATTTTTATAATTTAATCATTTATTTGTCTTCATGATATCCATTTTTAGAGCGTAGTTCAGACTGTGCGGCTTGGTCGTTTCATATGCGATAGAGTTACACATTTTTTCATTTTATTTAAAAAAATACGACCTGATCGCCAAACACGCTCCTATGTGGACAATGTGTCATCACACTCCACCTCCCTTTATCTGTATTGTATGATCATAGCTTATTTATAATTTACAACATCATGTCTAGTAAAATCAAACACTCATTATACTTTGTAATACTAACTGACCACTGAACTAACTTAACAGTGTTCAAGCGAGTACATCACTGATTGCACTCATTCACCCCACCTGCACACACGTGCATGGGGAAACATTCTCATTGGCCATTACTTGTTTTTAAATCTCTAGTCACACACTGACCATTAGACTATGACTAAGCGCGCATGCGCGAAACGCGTCAGTCTTTCAGGCCACACAGCATGAGCTGCTCAGCTGTTTTTTAGATATGTTCTAATAAAAGTTTTTGAATTTTAAACCTCTTGGAGTGCTGGATCCTCATCACCCTCTTGCAATTGTCTATAATGTTTGTCTTTCTGTGAATGTATATTTCCTGACTTATCATTAATATTTGAAACATACACATTCTGAACGTCAGATTATCATAGGAGAATAGGCATATGAATGTAGGATGCATGTCTCAGAATTGACCACTGCATGGTGCTACAACGTAAGGCTTGACACTTTAACATGTGTGCTGTTTAGGCTGAGATTTATTGTAATGTGTTTTGTGTTATTATACACAGTAATATATTGGTGCATGTATATATTCTTACAGAAAATATATTTGTTAAGTTATAATGTAATACCTTTTTAGTAATCAATAGGAAAATGTGTGCAATGATGATGATTCTAAACCCAACTAAATTAAAGGACTTTTTCCATGATTTAGAAATAAGGATTTCATCTACCTAAAATAAGAATAAAAAATGAAATGCAACATTATCCTGTTGTATACAATTCCCATATACACTCACCGGCCACTTTATTAGGTACACCTGTCCAACTGCACGTTACCACTTAATTTCTAATCAGCCAATCACATGGTGGCAACTCAGTGCATTTAGGCATGTAGACATGGTCAAGACAATCTCCTGCAGTTCAAACCGAGCATCAGTATGGGGTGAAAGAAAGAAAGAAAGGTGATTTGAGCGCCTTTGAATGTGGCATGGTTGTTGGTGCCAGAAGGGCTGGTCTGAGTATTTCAGAAACTGCTGATCTACTGGGATTTTCACGCACAACCATCTCTAGGGTTTACAGAGAATGGTCCGAAAAAGAAAAAACATCCAGTGAGCGGCAGTTCTGTGGGTGGAAATGCCTTGTTGATGCCAGAGGTCAGAGGAGAATGGGCAGACTGGTTCGAGCTGATAGAAAGGCAACAGTGACTCAAATAGCCAACCATTACAACCAAGGTAGGCAGAAGAGCATCTCTGAACGCACAGTACGTCCAACTTTGAGGCAGATGGGCTACAGCAGCAGAAGACCACCCGTTACTAGCTTGGTGTACCTAATAAAGTGGCCGGTGAGTGTAGATCTGCAGTGGTTCTTTTTTCCCCAATCTGAACATTATGTAATAATAATACATTGAGAAAGGAAGGATATGCCTTCAAATGTACCGTGACCATGCTAGCTACTGGCTGGAACTGAGGTTTTTGCCTTGATGGATGCATGGACTTTAAAGCGTCCATGTAGCACGTGAAGACGGGCCCATTTAGTTCATCTTCACTCGTGGGTGTCCCCACATGCTTTACTTTTTAGCTGCAGTCAATTGTTGTGTTTTTTATTGGAATTTTACTGTATGGAGTGGTAAGATACAGCCATCCCTTTATTGGCACAAACACCCTGAGCATATACATATGGTGTATACAGGAACTATTGGATAATACTACATGTACATCTTGTGGGAAATTTATCAAGCAGACTTGAATGTCTTTTGGTCATAGCTACCAATCACAGCTTGATTCAACAAAGAACATACCTTAAATAGTACAACTAGATAAATGCTCTCCCTTATTTTTAGGGTCCATTTACACAGTAAGATTATCTGACATTATCTGCCAAAGATTTAAAGCCAAAGCCAGGAACAGACTAGAGAGATCAGGTCATAAAGGAAAGCCTGAGATCTCTCCTCCTTTCAAATCCATTCCTGGCTTTGGCTTCAAATCTTTGGCAGATAATCTGTCAGATAATCTTTCTGTGTAAATAGATCCTTAAGTGGCCAGTCTGTGCCAGACACAGATATTTACATGGATTTCCCAGCAAAGAGTGTTAAACTGCTTGTGACAGTTTGCCTTTTTTTTATAGTGAACTCTGGTGACATCTCTGGCAACGTGCACACACATGCTTTCAACACATTAGTGTCAATAACTTACTGTTCACATGGTGATACACTACTATAAAATAATGTAATAAATCCCAATTCTTGACAAGTCCATTAAAAGAAGATAGCCCAAAGCACCTGCAATGGGGCGGGTGCTATCAGAACTAGACCATACAGCAAAGGACGAAGGCAGCCTAGTCTAATGAATTAGACTTTATTTACCCTCACGCCCTATGACCGTACCCCTGGAGAGGACCTTATATCACAGAACAGGAAGGCTGAGAAGAACTTGACACTCCACACCTCAGTTCAGGTTTCTTATCCTGCACATAGGTGGCCTGTAAAGTGTGTTCGATCCTTGGGATGAAGCATGATGTATCTCTTCTTGCAGGTCCCTCAATCATGATGCTTAGTGGGGCTCCCTGATGGCATAAATCTGCTTCCGAGCAGCAGCCTGAAGTTCGGTGCGGGGATGGGGCGCTGCTGAGCATTTTCTGCTGCTCTCTCTTCATCTCATGCTTGCTGCTAGTGGCGTGTTCCATGTGTCTGGTAGAGTTGGAGAGAGCGGTGAATACAGGTAGGCCACATCCTGCCTCTCCAGCTGTTCAGGAGTGTGTGTGTGACCCATGCTGTATCTGTCGGGATGTGGATCCTCCAGCATGTAGCCCAGCAAGCTGCTTGCTCTCCCCCCAGTGTCCGGAGACCTCAAGACTCGCACCAGTAAGCCATCAGCTGACTGGTAATTGATCTACCAGATGCATGACACAAACAAAGGAGAAAAAGGATACCATAACAAATCACAGGGGTCAATTATTGGTAGTAATTGACCAAGTCAGAAACACCAGGAATAGACAATTTAGCATATAGAACTACAAGCATGAAAGGCCCTCAGGGTTAAACATCTCATATCTTCTTATAGACCAATCAGGTCTTTCTTGAGTAATGATGCTCTTTTCACAGTGAATTCTGAGGTAGAGAACACTTTCTTTTAGAGCAAGTTTGTGCCCAAACCGGAGGTGGCGGGAAATGTATTGCAACCACCTCGTAGTTACAGTAGGTAGTGAGGGAACAGTGAGATCCAAAGTCTCCCAAAGGGTTTCAAAATCAGAGGTAGACCGCAGTGTGGCCATTTTGCCATTTCTTCTGGCTGAGAGACTAAACAGGAACAGGATAAGCTGAACGAGGGCGAGAAGAAGCCTCTGTTTTTGGAGAGTGACCCACAGAGGAGCTGTATCTGAGCTGTATTCTATGTACCCAGAAAGTCAATTTGGCGTAAATTCTGTGCTTTAGCTTCTTTCAGTTGGAAGTCTGTTACACAATATATAATATCCTGTAGATTAGATAAATTATGTTTAGGTTTCAGGGCCCTATAAACAAAATAAAGTTGGATTACGTGATCCAGTGGTATATCCAGGACTTGGTTAAAGTGCCGTAAGAGTGCTAGGCTAGTCCTCCTCATGAGGGCTTTCAGGCAGATCTCATACTCTTATGTTAAGCAGGCATCTCTATTATCTAGGTCTTCCGGGTGACGCTGATAAACACATACAGTGCTGGCCAAAAGTATTGGCACCTCTGCATTTCTGTCAGATAATACTCAATTTCTTCCAGAAAATGATTGCAGTCACAAATGCTTTGGTAATAATATCTTCATTTATTTTGCTTGCAATGAAAAAACACAAGAGAATGAAAAAAAGTCAAATCATTGATCATTTTACACAAAACTCTAAAAATGGGCCGGACAAAAGTATTGACACCCTCAACCTAATACTAACACATGAGCATGGATGTATGTAGAGAGGGATCAGCTCACCCGATAGAGATGATTATGCGGCTCCAAGTGAATAGACAAGATGGGTGGGGTGCACGAGTCCTGGCGTGTGCTAGACGCTGGATTCAAGGAATAATGGATAGGCTGTGAGTAGGTCGGCACTCCCCGGACATAAAGGTGAGATTATAACATAACTTTTAATTTATAAAAATTCATTAAAACCAACGCATTTCGCGCTACCGCGCTTAATCATGGTCACATGTAAGAATAGACAAACTCTTGAGATTAAAAGCTATTGTGGACCAATCCACACTCCGTACGTCATGGCATGCAAATTGGCTTGATTAACCAGGTGTCAGATTAACCTTACTGCATACTGGCATGGCTGGTGGATGTAATGTATAGACAAATGGGTAAGTCAAAATAAATCAATAATACATGATGGTATATCATAATGGATCAAAAAATAAGTGCATAAAAGTTTAAAGATAAACACGATAATAAAACCAATTGCACGTGAACAGGATATACCGCAAAGCATGGATAGAACATGGTTCACACCAGAATCGCACTGAGTTATTTGTAATGAAAGAGCAAGTCATTTTTGTAATTTAATCCGTGCGCTATTCTGGTGTTCAACTTGAAAATAAGTTCTGCTTCTTTGTGTAAAAGTTTTTTCCTCCAGTCACCCCCACGTTGTGGTTTATGTACTTTCTTGATGCCGTAGCAGGTTAAGGAGGATGTGTTACCGCCATGTTGTTCAATAAAGTGTTTTGCAGCTCCTGATGAGCTGAGACCCACATTTCTGCTGATGCTGAGGAGATGTTCTCCAATTCGGGTTTTCAGTGGTCTAATCGTGCAGCCCACATATTTGAGCTGACAGGTTGTACACTCAATCACATATACGATGTGGTGGGATTTGCAATTGATGAAGTCCTGCACTCTATACGTGTAGTTGTTGCCGCTGTCTGTATAAGAGTTCCTGGTGCTCATGTATTTACAAGTTTGACATCTGTTTGCCCCGCACTTGTAGTTTCCTACAGTGTTGCGTGTGCCAGTCGGAACTTCATTTTGTAACATACTCGGGGATAAAATGTCTCTCTTTATTTTTGACTACGTTTTTTACCTGCAAATCCAGGGAGCCCCGATGGGGGCTAAATTCTCTCCAACCCTGGCCGGCCTTTACGTTGCATGGTGGGAGGAATGCTACATTTTCAGCCCTCGTAATCCATTTATCAGCAACATAAAATGGTATGGTCGTTTCATAGACGACGTTCTGATCATCTGGCAGGGCAACAAGGATATCATCAAGAACTTCTTGGATTACATCAACAATAACAGCAATAATCTTCTGTTCACAGCAAACATACAGGATGAGGCTATATCATTTTTGGATCTTAATCTATACCCCTCAATAGAGACTGGTTACATAACTACTTCATTGTACAGAAAGCCCACCGCAGGCAATACAATTTTGCATGCCAGCAGCAATCATCCACGCCATACTATCAGATCCATCCCCATTGGGAAATTCACTCGCACAAAACGCTCCTGTTCTAACCCAGAAGAATATAGGAAACAATGCAAACAGGTATCTACACTTCTCAAACAAAGAGGCTACAAAACATCACTAATTAACAGAGCGATAAACATAACGCAACATAAAGACAGATCAACACTACTGCAAAAAAAGGAAAAAATTACAACTATGCACCCAAATAAGGAGAACAATCCCTTAACCTTCTCCACCTAGTACTCTGTGGAATATCAGGAAATAATAAGTATATTAAACAGAAATTTCCCGGGGGGGCGGGACCGGATGTTGGAGTGAGCTCTGAGCTCCGCCAGGGGGACGCTGGAAAACGGGGGATAACCTTGTAGCCCGCACTCTGAACTGCTCCAAATATGTCCAGGAGGGGATCGCAGAAGTCCCGGACCCGCTCCTGCTCCGCAGGTCCGCTTTCCACAGGACCCTAGACGCTTTTCTGACAGGAGACGGAGGGAGCCGAAAATCCAAGATGGCGCCGGTAGCATGGCGCACAGCGGCGCTCCCTGAGGGCTCTCCCTCTTCATCCCCGGCATACTCTGGCGGCAGTCAGGACTCGCAAAGGTCAGATGGGAGACGGGAGGGATTGGAGAGGGACCCCCCTATCCACTCTGCATCGCCACCACCGAAGCAGTCGTATTCGGCAGCAGTCCGCTCCAACATGGAGCAGGAGGTAATAGCTGCCTCACCAGGAGCTGCAGGGGCTGCAGCCCCCCAGCCTCATCTACTCCTGTATCTGCAGACCCCCCTTCAGATAGGGAGCTGACTCCACTCCCTCAACGGCAGCAAGGAAGAAACAAAGGTAACCCTGTCTTTCATCCATCTAAACCCCTTTCCCCGTTGCCTCACTGGTTCTTACAGAATACAGGGGATGGTGCTCATATGTCCAAACATGCTAAACTAACAGGGGCACAGACTGCTTCTTGGGGGTCTAACAGATCCCCTGCCTCAGATCCAGAGGACTCCACCACACCTCTCCCTGACCCATCTATGGATCTCACTTGGCGCCAATATTTGCAAAATATACCTACTAAAGATGATTTTAAGTCCCTCATACAAGAGGTTCAGGCATGTAGATCTGAAATAACAGCAGTCAGAAAGGACCTGCACCATATTGCACAAAGAGTGGACAATATTGAGGAAGAACATGATGCTACCAGAGCATATGTGGCGGATACTACTGTAACAGCTCAACATGATGCACTTTGTGATTATCAGCGCCACCTGGAAGACTTGGATAACCGGGAACGCAGGCATAACATCAGAGTGAGGGGGGTGCCCGAGGCAGAGGGAGAAGAAGATGTGCACGCAACCCGTACAACCCTTTTCAATACTGTCCTTTCAGCCCCTGCAGATAATGTTATTAAATTGGACCATGCGCACAAGGCCCTGCGCCCGAAGGATAAAACGTCACAACCCAGAGATATAATTTGTTGTGTAACTGACTATGCACTGAAGGAGGCTATAATGGCGAAAGCGAGGGGCCTGGACCGCATTGAGTTTGCAGATGCCCCTGTTCAACTAATGGCTGACCTCTCGTGGGTCACTCTGCAGAAAAGACATTTGCTACGCCCCCTTTTACAATTGCTCAGGGATGTTAATATCCCATATAGATGGGGCTTTCCGTTTAGCCTCATAGCCCGCAAGAATGGCCGTTCAGCCACCCTCCGCACCGCCGCAGATCTTCAAGACTTCTGTGAATCCTTGGACTTGCCGGTCCCTAATTTACCTCACTTGGAGATGGTTCCTCTCCCCCCTCCACCACCTCTGGTTTGGTCACAAGTCCGATCCAGGCGTAAGAGATCCCAGGCGAAAGACACTGCCCAGCTGGAATCCCGAGCCTCCAGACGTCAGATGCCTTGAACTACCTGGACTTAGTAGGGATGCCCTTATTTGCGCAACCCTGCATTAAGATTCCCCTCCACGTTACTGCTTTCTGGTTATTATGAGTGCTTGTATTTTACAGTTTCCTTTCTTCCCCCCTCATGCTTTATAGAAAGTGATCTTGTCTGTATATGGCGTTCCCCCGGCGCCGCTGTTCATCAAAGTTACCCTTGGTTATCACCGATGAGATTAACCCGACTCTCCCCCCCCCCCTCCCCCACTCCCCCTGCTAGGGAGTAATATATCTCTTTGAGGTTAGGATACGTACCTCGGAGAGGAATACTTTTCTTCTGATCCTCTTTCTTCCTTCTCACCCCACCCCCCCTTCTGTTCTTTGACCCAGTTTCTTTAGTTTTCTTCTCCTTTTCCTTCCCCCTCTCTTTCTGGCGCCCCTTGTGCCACAGTTCTATACCCTAGCCCGTTTCCCTGGCGGGAGCTGTTTCATAGGTTTATAGATGCATACTTACTTTAATTCCTACAGCTATATGGAAAAGACTTTTGTAGTCATTGTTCTGTTCTGGTTTGTGTTGTCTTCCCCTGTCTCCCGTATGTGTCTCCCAATGTGTACCCCCTTCACCCGCTGTGTTTTCTATTTTAGTCTTGATGGAAGCTATAGCAGGGCCCTGAGAATTGTCGCTGCGAGGACACGATCATCTCTAGAGGGCCTGGACGTGTTCAGGTTTGAGTTCTTCCCTCCCCTGAGTAGGGGATATACCTGCTTGACTGCTTTGCTGTCTTTGTCCCTAATAGACTGTCATGGTGCGCTTCCTTACGATTAATGTTAAAGGGTTGAACTCCAACCGTAAACGTAGGCTCCTGCTGAAGGAGTTGAAGTCTGCATGCCCTGATATTGTATATGTACAGGAGACGCACTATGACAGTTCGGGTTCATTTAATTTCATTAAGCACAATTTTCCCACAACTTATTCGGCCTATAGAGAAGATAAACGGGGAGGTGTAGCCATATTAATAGCTAAAGATTGCCCACTCACAGTCTCACAGATGGTCATTGACCCTCAAGGCCGCTATGTGATCCTGGTGGGATGTCTCAAGGACTCCCCCATTATGCTCTGCAATGTGTACTGCCCTAACTCTGGGCAGATTCCTTTCCTCACCCATGTGCTGTCGAAAGTCTCCAAAATTCAGCATTCCTTAGCCTCCCCTGTGCTCCTGATCGGGGGAGACTTTAATATACCATTTTCTCCTGGAATGGATAGACTATCTGTCCAGCAGGGACCCCCTTCATCCCCTCTAGCCCAGCTCTCCCAGCGGTTTCGGCAGCTTATTCGTAGACATCATCTGTATGATCTATGGAGGATTTCCAATCCCTCGGATAAAGTGTACACATTTTATTCCCCAGTCCATTCTACGCATACGCGCATTGACTATTTTTTCAGTAATATACTGGGTCTGAGGCTATTGGAATCCTCTGAGATCACAGGAATTACGTGGTCAGATCATTCTCCAGTGGTCCTATGCCTTAAATCTCTACATTCCCCCCGGAGAATATGTCAATGGAGGCTCAATGAATTTCTAGTAAAGAATCCCATACACCTTGAATCACTGAAACAGTGCCTCCGCCATTATTTAACCGAAAATGAGGGCAGTGTTGGGTCCCTCTCGATCCTTTGGGAAGCCCATAAGTCAGTACTCCGGGGGCACTGTATAGCCCTTTCTTCTAAATTAAAAATTCATGCTAACATGCAGAAGCAGGAGTTTCTGGTCCAGATGCGGGCCCTTGAACATAAATTGGCCGTCTCCCCCTCTGTCGCTGTCCTGCGTAAGTTAGTAGCAGTATGGGCTCAATTGAAGGACTTGATGGTACTTCACGTGGATAAATTATTAGTATACTCTAGACATAAATATTACGACAAAGCCAATAAAGCGCATACCCTACTTGCCTCGCAGCTGAGGGATGCTAAGGTCCAAGCCTCGCCCCAAGCAGTAAAGGACGCAACAGGTTGCTTACTGTATGCTCCCGATCGCATAGCTGAGCTGTTTGCTGAGTATTATACTCGCCTTTACTCCCTTCCCTCTGAATTACCATCAAGTCCTGCTGCCCGACAACAAAGTTTGGACCAGTTCCTGACATCCTGCCATTTACCCACTGTCACAGCGCGCGATAGGGAAGAACTTAACTCCCCGATAACCCTAGAGGAGTTGCTGGCGGTAATAAAAGAGCTGCCGAATGGCAAGGCACCTGGCCCTGATGGGCTGACGTATATTTACTATAAGTCCCTCATAACCGAACTGGCACCCCATCTCCTGCCCCTCTATAACTCCTTTTTGTCTGGTTCTCCTATACCTGAAACTATGCTGGAGTCCTTCATCACAGTAGTACCTACACTGGGTAAAGACCCGGCAGACTGGTAGCTATAGACCTATTTCACTGCTTAATGCCGAACTTAAGATTTTTACCAAATTATTAGCAAATAGACTGGGGTCACTCTTGCCGACACTCATTCATAAGGACCAAGTAGGCTTTGTAGCCTCCCGACAAGCGGGAGATAATACTAGACGCACCATTGATCTTATTGAGGTACTCAACAAAACTAGATCTTCAGGCCTTCTTCTGGGCTTAGACGCAGAGAAGGCCTTTGATCGACTTAGCTGGCCCTTCATGCAGGCCACTCTTCAAGCTTTTGGTATTTCTGGCCCGTTCTTAATGGCCATTACTGCACTATATTCCACTCCTAAGGCGATGGTGAGTCTACCACATGCAGTTTCTAGTAAGTTGTCCATTAGCAATGGGACTCGGCAGGGGTGTCCCCTGTCACCCCTTCTTTTCGACCTCTGTATAGAGCCGCTGGCGGCTCAGATCAGATTATGTCCCGATGTTCAAGGGATCTTGGTGCAAGATAGAGAATTTAAGTTGTCCTTATTTGCAGATGATATTCTCTTAACGCTGCAAAACCCACATACCTCTCTTCCCAATCTCTATAAAATCCTTGAACACTATGGGAAACTTTCGGGCTTTAGGATTAACCAGACAAAAACGGAGGCACTCTCTATTAATCTACCTGCAGTAGTTGTGGATACCCTGAGGGGTTCTTACCCATTTCTATGGCAGGATAAATCGCTAAGGTATCTGGAGACTAATATTACTGCAACCTTTAGTACCCTATACAAGGCCAATTTTGTCCCTCTTTTTAAAGACATTTCCGGCCTAGTCGCTAAATGGGCATCTCTCCCTCTGTCGTTAATCGGTAGGATAACGGCAGTGAAAATGTCCATCTTACCCAAAATTCTATACCTAATGGAGACCCTCCCCATACCTATTGCCCGATCCGCTCTAAAAAAAAGTCCAGTCTACTTTGTTCAGGTTTATTTGGAATAAAGGTCGGCATAGGATCCCTAACTCAGTTATGCTCTCCAAAACCATTAGAGGGGGCATAGGAGTGCCGGATTTGTTCCGCTATTATTTGGCGACACACTTGCGGCGGGTTCCCTCCTGGACGGGCCTCCAGGCCTTCTCGAGATGGTTTGAAATTGAAAAGTTGTGGCTAGCCCCGATCCATCCAGGCGTTTTGCTGTGGGCTCCGTCAGTGGAATATTCTGGGCCCGCGCTTTTAGGCCTTATGAAACTCACGAGGGAGGTCTGGATTCGAGCTAACGGTTTGTTCCCATTGAGATCCTTCCGAACACCGCTGGTCCCTATCCTCTACAACCCTTCTATTCCTCAAAGTATGCTAGGCCACATGATTAGACCCTGGCAGGCAGCTAAGCTCTTCCTTCTGGCGGATGTGGTCGATGTCTTTCAGAGGAAATTGCTACCTTGGGACAAGTTGAGGGATAGATATTCTCTTCCTCCTCAAGCACGTCCCTATTATACTGTGCTGGCCCGCTGGGTGGAGGATCTCTATGGGACTGAACCGGTCTCTAAGCCAACTTCGTTTGAATGGTTATGTAAATGTGCAGTGTCCACCAGAGGCATGATCTCTGATATCTACACTCTTCTTGCACCTCCGCTGAATGCCCCTGCTTCCAAACATAATATATGTCTACATGAGAGGCCTATTTAGGGAGGGAACTCCCAGGCGAGGTATGGAGTATAGTTTGGTCCAAAGCGGCCAAATCCTCATCGTATGTGGCTTACAAGGAAAATCAATACAAGATATTGCTATACTGGTATCATACTCCTCACTTATTACACCGTATCTTTCCTCAGGTTTCAGAGGTCTGTTGGCGGTGCTCTAGGGACCGGGGGAGCCTACCCCATATATTCTGGGACTGCCCGATTTTGCTAAATTACTGGCGGATGGTTAAGGACCTTCTTATGACGGTTCTATCATTGGACCTACCCTTACATCCAGCTCAATATATACTGAATATTCCTCCTAAGAATTTAAATAAGCAAAAGGCTAAATTACTTCTACATGTTTACAGCAGCTAAATGCCTGATAGCAGGTATGTGGAAGTCAGTGGTCCCCCCGTCCCGAGAGCAACTCTTGGCTAAAGTTATGGACATCTGACGCATGGAGTACTTAACGGCCCCCATGTAGACAAATTTAGGAAGATATGGGATCCGTGGGATGTGGCCTTCCCTTCATCTTCTTAACACAGCTCGGGTGACCCCCTCTCCCCCTTCCTTTCCTTCCCTGGTTTCCCTCTCTGTGTATTGTTGTCTTGTCATGTGTGTTGGTCTTTAGTTTCCCCAGTTGGTTTGTATTTTAAGATAGTATGTTCTGCGAGGACCCACGTTCGGTGTCCCCCAATAAGTTGTTAAAGTTTAGGTGTATGAGCTCACCAGTCCTGACACTGAATGCATCTCTATGTTTGGGAAGCTTATCTTGGCACATAAGTTCCTCGGTTCCATCTGTTGAGGTGCATCATATATATTTGATAAAATTGTATCGACATTATCATTGCTGATGTTTTAGGATGTGCTTATACTATGATACTTTGTTGGCAGGATTACTTGGACTGAATGTTGTTTTTGTTAATATGCTACCTGGAGTGTGCCCTCCGGGAATCTGCCTGACTTTGTCAGTGTCTTTTGTGTTGTTATATTAATGTCATAAAATGGAAAATGTTAGAATAAACAGTTTAAAAAAAAAGAGAAATTTGCCTATCCTAAGGCAGGATGCTATTCTTGCTGAAATTCTGGATCAAGGACACCGCTGCGTGCAGGGCCGTTCCCAGGCTTTCTGCCGCCTGAGGCAAACCTGGGTTGCCGCTGCCCCCAGCCCACTGCGCGTTAATTGCAAACACATCCCCCCCCCGCGCGGCTTGACACCACTGCGCAATCACTACTCGCCCCCCCCCCCCAGTCGCTACACACTGCACCACTGCGCACCCCCCCGGAACTTACCGGAGCGCAGGGCAACACTCCTGGTACCTGGTGGGCGGCTGCGGCGCACGCACGCGATGGATGCTGGGCGACGTAGGACGGAGAGCCCGGCAGTACGTGGGGACGCCGGGGAACGTGGGCGGCAGGATATGTGGTGAGGCTGTGACTGCTGCTGTAATTTTAGCTAAGTTAAACTTAACTAAAATGACAGCGGTGAAGATCTTGCCGCCCCCTGCAGGGATGCAGAATCTGCCGCCTGAGGCGGAATACTCATTCCGCCTCATGGCAGAAGCGGGCCTGGCTGCGTGGCACGCAGGGGTCGCTCCTTGAGAGACATTTTATCCCCGAGTATGTTACAAAATGAAGTTCAGACTGGCACACGCAGCACTGTAGGAAACTACAAGTGCGGGGCAAACAGATGTCAAACTTGTAAATACATGAGCACCAGGAACTCTTATACAGACAGCGGCAACAACCACACATATAGAGTGCAGGACTTCATCAATTGCAACTCCCACCACATCGTATATGTGATTGAGTGTACAACCTGTCAGCTCAAATATGTGAGCTGCACGATTAGACCACTGAAAACCCGAATTGGAGAACATCTTCTCAGCATCAGCAGAAATGTGGGTCTCAGCTCATCAGGAGCTGCAAAACACTTTATTGAACAACATGGTGGTAACACATCCTCCTTAACCTGCTACGGCATCAAGAAAGTACATAAACCACAACGTGGGGGTGACTGGAGGAAAAAAATTTTACACAAAGAAGCAGAACTTATTTTCAAGTTGAACACCAGAATACCGCACGGATTAAATTACAAAAATGACTTGCTCTTTCATTACAAATAACTCTGGTGTGAACCATGTTCTATCCATGCTTTGCGGTATATCCTGTTCACGTGCAATTAGTTTTATTATCGATGTTTATCTTTAAACTTTTATGCACTTATTTTTTGATCCATTATGATATACCATCATGTATTATTGATTTATTTTGACTTACCCATTTGTCTATACATTACATCCACCAGCCATGCCAGTATGCAGTAAGGTGAATCTGAAACCTGGTTAATCTAGCCAATTTGCATGCCATGACGTACGGAGTGTGGATTGGTCCACAATAGCTTTTAATCTCAAGAGTTTGTCTATTCTTATATGTGACCATGATTAAGCGCGGTAGCGCGAAACGCGTTGGTTTTAATGAATTTTTATAAATTAAAAGTTATGTTTTAATCTCACCTTTATGTCCGGGGAGTGCCGACCTACTCACAGCCTAATACTAACACAACCTTTAGACAAAATAACTGCAAACAGCCGCTTCCGGTCTGCTGGAATTTTAGATCATTTTTCTTTGGCAAATTGCTCCAGCTCCCTGAGATTTAAAGGGTGCCTTCTCCAAACTGCCATTTTGAGATCTCTTCCCAGGTGTTCTATGAGATTCAGGGCTGGACTTATTGCTGGACACTTTAGAAGTCTTCATTGCTTTCTCTCAAACCATTTTCTAGTGCTTTTTGAAGTGTGTTTTGTGTCCTGCTGGAAGACCCATGACCTCTGAGGGAGACCCAGCTTTCTCACACTGGGCCCTACATTATGCTACAAAATTTGTTGGTAGTCTTCAGACTTCATAATGCCACGCACACGATCAAGCAGTCCAGTGCCAGAGGCAGCAAAGCAACCCCAAAACATCAGGGAACCTCTGCCATGTTTGAATGTAGGGACCGTGTTCTTTTCTTTGAAGGCCTCCTTTTTTCCCTGTAAACTCTATGTTGATGCCTTTTCCCAAAAAGCTCTACTTTTGTCTCATCTGACCAGAGAACATTCTTCCAAAAAGTTTTTGGCTTTCTCTGGTAAGTTTTGGTAAACTCCAGCCTGGCTTTTTTATGTCTCTGGGTCAGAAGTGGGGTCTTCCTGGGTATCCTACCATAGAGTCCCTTTTTATTCAGACGGGTATGGGTTGACACTGTTGTACCCTCGGACTGCAGGGCAGCTAGAACTTGTTTGGATGTTAGTCGAGCCACCATCCGCACAATCTTTCGTTGAAATTTCTTGTCAATTGTTCTTTTCCGTCCACATCTAGGGAAGTTAGCCACAGTGCCATGGGCTTTAAACTTCTTGATGACACTGTGCACGGTAGACACAGGAACATTCAGGTCTTTGGAGATGGACTTTTAGCCTTCAGATTGCTTATGCTTCCTCACAATTTGGCTTCTCAAGTCCTCAGACAGTTCTTTGGTCTTCTTTCTTTTCTCCATGCTCAATGTGGTACACACAAGGACACAGGACAGAGGTTAGGTCAACCTAAATCCATGCAAGTGTGATTTAATTATTGCCACCACCTGTTATGTGGCACAGGTAAGTAACAGGTGCTGTTTATTAAACACACCAGAGAAGCATCGCATGATTTTTTTAAGGGTGCCAATACTTTTGTCCAACCCCTTTTTTATGTTTGGTGTGAAATTATTTGACAAAAAAGAAATCTACACCTTCCCCAGCAAGCATAAATCATAAATCAGATGCTAGAGGAGGCCATGCCCCCTTCCCGCCTTTCCGCACCCTCCTGCCCAACCACCAGGCAAACAAAGGATATGTTGGGGGAACTAAGTGGTTTGCACAAAAATCTGCACCTTTTCCCTGGCATATTTTGGGCACAATATTAATACCCCCCCCCCACACACACACCCACACAGTTTACTGAGACAGCAATCAGTGTTCTTCGATTGACATTGAGATCAGCATTATGGGAGAAAATTACGGCAATCATAGAGTGCGGCTGCCATCTGTTGTAATTCACACTTTAACCCATAGCTGCACCAGGACGTTACTGAACGTCCTTGTGCCGCTATGGGAGTTCAGAGGGGGGTCGCACGGCTTCTAAATACTTGCTCAAATCCATCCCTGGTGGTCTAGTGGGGGGATCGCCCCCCTGCGGCACGATTGCGGGGGGGCGATCCCCGCATCCATCCCGGGCCGGGGTCTGCGCCGTAATGGCGCTGATCCCGGCTCGGCATTCTATTGCTTTTGGCTGCAGCAGCCAAAAGTAATAGAACACCGATCTCATGGATTCATGCAGTATAACTACTATAGTATATAGTATAACTATAACTGCATGGATCTCTATGAGAGATCAGAGTGCATATACTAGAAGTCCCCCAGGGGGGCTTCTAGTATATGTGTAAAGTAAAAGAAAAATGTATTTTTAATAACACAAAATCCCCTCCCCTAATAAAAGTCTGAATCACCCCCCTTTCCCCATTTTATAAATAAAAATAAATAAATAAATTAATAAACAAACATGTTTGGTATCGCCGCGTGCGTAATCACCCGAACTATTAATTAATCACATTCCTGATCTCAAACGGTAAACGGCGTCAACGCAAAAAAATCCCAAAGTGCAAAATTGCGCATTTTTGGTCGCATCAAATCCAGAATAATTGTAATAAAAAGCGATCAAAAAGTCATATATGCGCAATCAAGGTACCGATGGAAAGATCACATCATGGCGCAAAAAATGACACCTCACACAGACCCATAGACCAAAGGATAAAAGCGCTATAAGCCTGGGAATGGAGCGATTTTAAGGAAAATATATTTTCTTTAAAAGGTTTTAATTTTTTACAAGCCATCAAATCAAATAAAAGTTATACATGTTACATATCGTTGTAATCGTAACAACTTAAGGAACATATATAACGAGTCAGTTTTACCCCAGGGCGAACGGAGTAAAAACAACTCCCCCCCCCCCCAAATAAAAAAAAAACATCTTTTTTTTCAATTTCACCACACATACAATTTTTTTTTGTTTCCCAGCACATTTTAGGCAAAAATTACATCTGCCATAGCAAAGTACAATTAGTTGCGCAAAAAATAAGGGCTCATTTGGGTCTCTAGGTGGAAAAATGCAGGCGCTATGGCCTTATATACACGAGGAGGGAAAAACGAAAACGCAAAAATGAAAACTGGCTGTGTCCCCTAAGGGTTAAAGTATAGACTTACCTACAGTATCATGACTATAAATATTTAAGGGCCTTATGCTGCTTTTATACGGAACGATTATCGTGCAAATTTGCACGATAACGATCGAATTCAAACGATAATCATACGTTTAAACGCAGCGAACAATCAAGTGACGAGCGATAAATCGTTCATTTTGATCTTACAACATGTTCTAAATTCGTTGTTCGCAAAAAATTCACAGATCGTTCCGTGTAAACAGTCGTTCACTGATTTTAACTATGTGCAAGATAGGCTTAAGCGATTGCAAAATGATTTTTCCGTACGATATATTGTTCCGTCTAAATGCTGATTGTTCTAAACAAAACATCGTTCTTTCAATATCGTTAATCGTACGATCGGGCGAATTATCGCTCTGTGTAAACGCAGCATTAAATGTTTTTATAAAATGACTAAGATTTTCATCTTGGGGATTTGACAACAAAAATGATCATAAACTGCAATATACAACATACATTATAAGTAGCTTTTTTTATTCCTAGACGTGCTCTGGAAACAAATGTTAGTGGTGCTGTTAAAAAAATTTATTAAAATATAATGACTTTGGAGAATTTGGTTATTAACATTACGAATCAGGATATCAATGTATATCTCATCTGACTCGAGAGAATTTTTCTGTGAACTGTTATGCATACAATAGAGAGTGTAATCCTAATATTTTGTAGAATTAAAATAAAATAAAATTAAACTGTTAATTAGCCAAAATGCCAATGAATTATCCATGGAATTTGAGGCAAAACTTTTATGTTGAAAAATTATTCCTAAGAGTATAATTAATTAGTTCACTTGTTAGAAAAAAAAAAGAAATAACACTTAGTACCTCCTAACTTTTTAATTAGCAGAGAACTCCCAGGACTGAATTTATGACTTATGCCAAATATTTTTTTATATATAATTCCCTACATGTTTATTAATTTGTGTGACTAGGCATGTTTATGTGAATTATTATACTACCATACAAAATATTACAATATGCATTTAAAAAGTTTTAGATTATAATAACTGTATGGAGATTAGATAAAAGAGATGATAAAGCTCAGTCAGGACCAATAAATATAGAAGGGGAGATTTATCAAACATGGTGTAAAGTGAAACTGGCTCAGTTGCTCCTAGCAACAAATCAGATTCCACCTTTCATTTTACAAAGAGTCTGTGAGGAATGAAAAGTGGAATCTGGTTGCTAGGGGCAACTGAGCCAGTTTCACTTTACGCCATTTTTGATAAATCTCCACCATAATCCTTATTTCAGTAACAATTTATAAACATGAACCAATGCAAAGAAAGAACATGGGGCTAATCAAGAATTAAAGGGATTTTCTGGGGAACAGAATATGGCTAAAGCCTTCTGCTGCTCGGGCCTGAAGCTTTTTCGACACTGTGCAGCTAAGTGACATCATGTGCGGGCATAGTTTTGCCCACACACAATAATTGTGATATGCCCAAAATGTGTTGAATGAACTAGAAATACGTAAAGTTACGCTGTCTTGTTCTTTCCCACTACTGTATAGTATAAATATATGGGACGCCTCATTTAGTTAACATTTATATATTTTTACTTAATCAAACTGTAAGCACCATACTCAATTTACTAGAAAATAAAAAGTTTCTATATTTGAATATTTGTGTATTCGAATACTGGAACAAACAGTGTTTCAGATGAAGCGTGCGAGTAATACTGCAGTGCTGCATTATTTTGTTTGTGTATATAGAAGAATGAACAGATGGCAAGATTATTACTTTTCTAACAAGAAATTCATCTCCATCTTCTGCTTTCAACTGAAAACCAAGACAAAATTTCTTTGACTCATACAGTCTCTCTGGTAATTAGAATGTTTTGCTTGCATTAATTGCAATTAATAATGAAACATTACTGAGGAAACATTTAGTGATGATCTTACAGATTTGTTGCCACTTTAAATTTTTCAAATCAGTTTCTGCGTTTACAAAATAACAAGACACAGAGAAAAATTACAAACCAGCAGTAGAGAAACATGCAAGGTGACAAGTTGCTTGTTGGTGCTACAGAGTACTTAAAAACAAAACCAAAATATGGTGGTGTTTCAGTTACCATATGATAGACATTCACATCTTGTGTGGTTCTACTGAACTGAGTTTAATGTTTTTCCACAAACAATTGTGAAACCATCTACCATATAGAGAGGTAAATGCCTAAGAAGAAACAATTCTCTAAGCTATCCAATTTTGATTTGCAAGGTTGGAGTATGAAAGCTAGAGTTATAGAGAAAAAAATCTATCCTGATGGCATTGTGAAGACTGCATTTAGGAAGGACAGGGTACTCATTCAGTAGGGTTGCATGGTACCCAGAAAAAGAAAGGTAATATAAATGGGTTTGGTTCCCATGTTGTCACCACATATAACCACTAGCATGCAGGTATACAACTCATCTTGGAGAAATACTCTTACTAAACCCTTCCTGACCCATGATGTACTACCATTATGTCATGGGTTAGGTGGAGGAGTGTGGCACAGCCATCCTGGCTGGTGTCACCTTCTATTAATAAACATGTAGTTCTGGTACTGTCTTACTTATTCACTATCAATTGGAATATGTTGCCTTGTTTTTAAAGGGGCACGCTGCAAAAAAAATATATATATCTTAAATCAACTGGTTTCCGAAAGTTATATAGATTTGTAATTTACTTCCATTTCAAAATCTCAAGTATTCCAGTACTTATCTGCTGCTGTATGTCCCCCAAGAAGTGTTATATTCTCTCCAGTCTGACACAGTGCTTTCTGCTGCCACTTCTGTCTGTTACAGGAACTGACCAAAGCAGTAGCAAATCCCCATAGAAAACCTCTCCTGCTTTGGACAGTTCTGTCACGGACAGAGGTGGCAGCAGAGAGCACTGTGTCAGACTTGAAAGAAAACATCAAATCCTGTAGAGCATACAGCAGCTGATAAGTACTGGAAGAATTTTAAATAGAAGTAAATTACAAATCTATATAATTTTTTGACTCCAGTTGATATAAAAGAATAAAAAATTCAGCTGGAGTACCACTCAGTGGCTCAGTGACTACTATTCATGTTGACATTATAATAAGTTAAATATCTGTACTGTTTACATAAGTTCTGTGATCTGGTGAAGGGGGAATGGTCCCCGAACACGTTATATTTTAGACAATAAAGGAACTTAATTTATACTTAAGTACAGGTTTGAAGTAGTTTCTTGAGCACCGTCATCAGCTGTTGATTTTTGTCCCCTGGTTTCACTTCTTGTCTCATAAATGAATTAAACTGTGTCCCCTGCCTAAAGCACCACCCCTCAACACTTTATCACATACAAATAAAAAATCCCAGTGTTTCCCCAATTTTCTTTAGATTTTTTTTTCTTTAAAGGAACACCCAGAAATTCTTGCAGGTTGACAACTGTATCACCCGTTTTTCTTTTGTCTGTTGGTTTAGTGTTCCTTTCAGGGCTTGAGGTACTGGAGTTTGGGAACACTTTTTTTTACATTATGTATATTTAAAATGATGCATCAGGTGCATCGTGCAGGTTCTTTATAAAGAACAGCAAATATTTAAGTAAAGAAGCAAGAATGCAGTAGCTGCCATATGGCACTGTATATCACATACTATATCTGTTTCTAAATTAATTCTGACATTTCCTATTTTCATGTGATACATCAGCTCTGCAATAACTTAAGGTGATGGCAAGATCATGCTGGGATACTTCTATAGGTAGTCCTTCCAGACCTGGAAAATTAGCTTTTAAAATTAATATAGCAAACTTCAAGGCAAATCATGGAATAATTGACTACAACCAGTGTTTCCCTATGTAATTTATAGCGTAACTGTTATTTAAATGTCATTTTTCAAAAATCAATAAATATCAATAGTACAAGTGATTTTATGAAACTCTGTTATATGTTTTTAGTAGGCAAAAGGTTTTATTAGCCAAAAATTTTTCTGTATTCAAAAAGCTGTTTTTCTACCTCCACCCTCACTTTAGAAGAAGCAGGATTTCTGTGTCCATTATGCTCTATGGAGAGTGGAGGAGCCAAGGGGGATGAGTGAGCACGGAGAGGAGAAAGGCAGCCCTGCAAAAAACTACATCCTGCAATCTTCTCTCAAAAAGCTCCCAGATAAGCAGTGACCTTTCTGACTTCTGAATCCAGCGTTTTATGTGCCCAGACAGTCTCCAAACTGTACATCTGCTTGTCTGCTCTCCATGCTCACTCATCCCCCTCTATAGTTTATAATGGGACTCAGCAAACCCGTCTTTGCTCCTCTGAAATGACGGCTTTGCCTCATAATGCACATATAAGGGGGAGAAATTTTAAAACAGCTTTTCGAGTACAGAAAGAGGCTTTTTTTGCATAATAAAACCTATTATAGCAATTATTAAAATCGCTTGCACTATTGATTTTTGCAAAAATATTTTAAAATACTTTGTTACCTTCTGTAAAGTGTTGTGTGTTTGACGTTAGATTGTATAAATTCACTTTTTAGACAAATCCTGGCTCAAATCACGCACTATAGGACTGCTCAAAATGTATTCTGATATCTTATCCACTTATGACAATGCCACTCAAACAGGGACACTTAGGACCCCTGTTCTTGTAATCAGTAATATGGCTTCAATAATTTGGACCCTCATCAATCACTTTTTACCTATCCTGTAGTCCTCAAATAATCCCTTTAAGTTGATTCATTGTGCAAAAGTAGTAAAATGAGATGAGTGCAGCTCAAGCATGCTTGAGTTTGATCGTTTAGCATTTCAATACTAGTGGCTGAAGAAGTTCGATGCAGCCCTAGAGAGTCTGAGAGAACATGGATGAGCCCAACTATACACCCAAACAGCAGTTTATCACATATGTGGTACTACTTTCTCTGGATAAATTTGGAGTGCATACTGTCAAAATTACAAATTTTAAGCTGAACATTTTAACGTTAAAGCTTAGTACCCCCTTATGGAACATTACTTGAGGGATGTAGCTTCCAAAATAAGGTCTTTTTTTTCAATTTATCTTCACTGGGACAGTCTGTGCAGAGCTGAAGGACAATTGACTTCACTTACTGCATTTGGTCTCTTTTTTTGCAGTAAAGACCAAATGGCATTAGTGTTGGAGCCTCGACTGCAGTTTCCCTGTGAATGAGAAAACTTGTGGCCAATTTTATGGCATTGTATTTAAAGGGAACCAATCACGTTAAAAATGGCTATTCAGCTCAGGATGTTTGCTGAAAAATCACTCAGCACGCTTCCCATACATGCTCTTATATCCCCTGTCCCTGCAAAGGAAAACTTATAATCTTACTTTTATACATTAGCGCGCTGTATGGTAATCACCCCCAAGTAGTCATCTGGGCCGGGGGCTGTGGGAAGGTAGTCACGGTCTTCTGGGCAGTTTGGTGATGTAATCACGCCCTTCTGGGTGGGAGGGGCGTGATTCAAACTCCAGTGAAGCTGTGACGTTCTCATTGCGGCGCACATGCGCAGTACAGCAAGTTCCATTCTGCCAGATGCTACAACATGCCTCCAGAGGACGTCACAGCTTCACTGAAGTTTGAATCACGCCCCTTCCTCCCAGAGGGGCGTGATTACATCGCCGAACCACCCAGGGAACCGTGACTACCAGCCCACCGCCCAGATGCCGGTGATTACCATAAAAGTAATCTACAAAAGTAAGATTATAAGTTTTCCTTTGCAGGGACGAGGGATATTAGAACATGTATAGGAAGTGTGCTGAATGTTTTTTCAGCACACTTCCTGAGCTGAATAGCCATTTTTAACGTGATTGGTTACCTTTAAAACTGGCAAAAAGGAAATTTAGTAAATTGCAAAGAGTAGTTTGATACCTTCCTTACCTCCTGGCTCCTGGCTCCTCTTGGTCCCGCACAGCCAATCAATGACTGCGGCAGGTCTGTGCACTGATTGGCTGTGCGTGACCTACGGGAGCCTCAGATGCAGCCGGAGCATGGACCAGGTAAAAGTATGCTCCGAGGGCAGCTGGTTAATGGGGCTGGCATTTTTACACTGGCAATGGATTGTTAATTCCGCTGCGAGTATGTAATTGCATTCAAACTCACAGTAGCGGGAATTGCAGCGGATTTTGCTGCGCAACTCGTAATGTGAAATGCACTGGGATTCGCTACGTGTGAAGCTACCCTTAAACAGTTTTCTGTTGATCTGTTTGAACGGCAAACAAACAAAAACTATTAAATACATGATAAGTAAATGAAAAGGTAAAAAAAGATACTATTTCACCTGGAAATTACTACAATTAAGTATCATTAATGCTTCATAAATAATACTGAAAACCTAGACACTATAATAACACTATAAAAGTTTATACATTGTAATGTTTTGCATTAATGGCAAAAAGAAAAGACATCATGATATATATGTGTAGGCCAGCATGAGGCTACATCTGATGGAACATTGCACAGCAGGAGACTGTATTTTTTGCTTCCAAATCACTGCCCTAAAATGATTGCAGAAGCTAGTGTTGTGACTGTTAATAGAAAAAGTTCAAGCATTTGCTATACTTTTCCTTATCAAGTCAATTGATATTGATTATACAAAAAAAATATGAGAAACTTTTTCTATTACATATCATTTAAGTTCAATTCTAGGTTAGAAATATCCATACAATTCTGCAAAATCTCTACATTTCTTAGGTTTGCATCGATAGTAAGTGCATGAACCAGCATGGCCTAAAATATTATAAAACAGGCTTTACCAGGCTATGAGAAACAAAAGTATAACCTATTTTACAGAAAGTGACATTTTTTGTTAATAAATCAGCTGTCTTCAAGATTCAGATGGACAAATTTCTGCCCTGTAATAAACAATTATAAATATCCTATTAGCTCTTAACTATGTGTGATGCTTTTCAAAAAATGCATTCTATTGTTTTTTCAATACAATATTCTTGTAACTACAGTTTTCAGAAAATATTAGAACACAATAACACAAGCATTTAGCTAAATATCCCTGTACTTTTATTTTTGCAAATAATAGGAAAAGGTATACTTAAAGAAATGGCATGCATGCTTCCTCCTGCTGGGGTCCACTTGTCTGAATTCTAGGATTATGATCTAAAATAGGATATGTCATAAATGTTTGATAAATGCAAGTCCTGTCCTGGATTTTACACCTACCTTGAGATTAAGAGCCCTCTCACCCCATCTTACCAGCTTGTGCCAGAGGCTGGGGAGCCAAGAAGCCGAAAACTGTGACTCCTTTGTTTTCCATAACAAGTCTATCTTTAGCTTCCTGACCCCCTAGGCCATCACAAGCTGGATGGGGTCAGGGGGCTTTTAAGTATGAGTCACAGATGGAATCCACCACTATCAGACTTTTATCCTGTGGATAAGACATGCCACAGATGGGAATATCCCTTTAATTCAAATTCATAGACCATTAACATGTCAATGACACTTTCTGCTGATATGCACCAACTGTATTGGCTATCTTAGCACCAAATGTTTATATGATCTGTTTTATAATCTGTAGCATTATTACTTTTTTAAATTATATTTTCTTATGGTATTTAATACATAAAATGCTTTCCTTATCTTTGATGTTGTTGAAGGTCATGTTCACTGATAAAACAATATGTTCCTTTGTTTTTTAAGTTTACCGTAAGGAGGTTTATGTAGAGGCGCACTGCCTCTACATAAATCCTGTGTGCACCAGTGTGTGCGCCAGGAAACTCTCAGAGCTGGCGTAGGTTTCCTTATCATTTTTTAAAGCGAAAAATGATAAATGAAGCAAACCCAGAGTCTGTCTTTTTACTTTGATAACCTTCCTCCATACAGTATGAGCAAATATAAGACAAAAACTGTAGTTCTTTGTCTGCTACTTTCACATATGGCCTCAAAGGTTGCATTAAAGAGAATAATGGCCAATATTTATGCAATAAATAAAAGTGTTATGTAAAAATGTACTGAAGTTTTTAGTGTTTACTATAAGCTCAAAACAATGAAATGGCAGCTACATAACCTAGCAATCAATTGCTAACATAGGTTTGGGTTTACATCTGTGTTGTGTCATCTATTTTGAAAGCATCCTAAAAAAAACTGATTACAAATAGGTGCAAATGTAACCGCCCTCTACATTTACATTTGTTACCATGGACATTAATGGAAATGTTTTTGAATGAAAGAAAACTTGTATATGCCACTTTTTTTCTTCATTTAAAAAAGGAAAGTCAATGGAACAGAAGTTTAAAGTAACTAAGTGTAACTATCATTCTTTGCTGGTGGCAGGTTATGATGTCAAGATCCTTCCACAGCACTCTCTGTTTAGGCATGCGTTGGGGATGAAATTCTTCTGGCAAAGCCTTCATTGTGTACAATGGTGCTGCTAAAAGCTTGGTGCTGCTAACAGCTTGCACCTGAACAGAGGGCGCGGTAGCAGGATTTTGCATGGGATCAGGATTTTGACAGTGTATTCTACCTCTAGCGAAGAAGACAGCTGCACTTTAACTGAGACAAAATTGTTACCACTTACTAATGTGTAATTAGGGTTGAAATACAGCTTCTTAGGGTAGGTACATATCTGCGTCTAAGGCTCCATTTGGGCCTCTGTCGCAGATTCTGTTTAAATAACTGGACAGAAAAAGTAGCATGTAGTATATTTTTGTCTGGCTAAAATCCAGTTTAATTGATGGACACCAGCCAGAAACCTAACCCTATTAAAGTCAATGGTTCTGTTTGTTGCTGCTAAACAGTATCTGGGAAACAGGCCCCCAACAAAGTCTCCAACACAAAATGTGAACTTAGTCTTGCCTTAGTAAATCGAACCAATATAATATGGCTCTCCTAGAAGGAGATCAAATATTTATCAATTTTGCAAAAACCTAAACAATAATGTTGAGCCCTGGTACAATAATTGTCTAGTGCATATACAATTACCACAAATCAATAATGATCTGTCATGTATAAGATCTCTAATAAATTCATAATAAATGGCAAGTATGCAATAACAATAATATGATAAATGTTTTCCTTGGAATTATGCAATAGCACAAATGTGATTAGCAGTGAGACGTTGGAAAAATTTTTTTAAACGGTTTCATATTTTAGATTTAAAATTGATTTTAAATGGCTAACCTATGGGCAGTTCTCACCTGGTATGTATTTTTCTTTGGCAGCAGACGTTTTTAGCTTTGTTTCATTAGGACTGCAACAGAGACTGCAACAAAGATGATTGGTAGTTGAAATTTGCCCATATGCTTGAAATTTATGACATCCAATTTAAATCATTTTGTGATGAATATTGGCTGATGACAAGTGAGACGGAGGCCACCTGAAGGCATATATCTAACTTATCAACTCTGTTGGATTTTTTCAGTTGTTGTCAGGTGCCAAGTTTTATATATATATATATATATATATATATATATATATATATTCCAAAAAATTTTATTATTAAATTTCAAAATAAACAATCTTACATAAAATGTAAGTGGTTATACACAATCTCTTACAATTACAAAACAGAAAGGAGAGGGGGGAAAAAAAAAGAAAAAAAGAGAAAGTAAAAAACAACCACATCATTAAGCATTCTACAAATTATCCATACAGTGTTATAAATGCAATAACCCACCTACCACCCCGAACTGAGAGGAGAGAGACGGAAAAAAAACACTTTCCCTTAGCAAGAATTCCACACATTTCATTGGGCTCTTACTTTTTCACCTTTAAGAGCATTCCTAAAGTAAAATATCTCATATCTTTTAATCCTTTGGATCATGCTCTCCCACTTATCTATAGAGGGAATCTCCCCCGCTAACTAATTCTGCATAATAACTATTTGTGCTAGCAACAGGACTTTGCTTATAATAACCCTATTCTTAATAACATTCGGAACGTTCCCCAACACGAGAAGATTGGGGGAGTACACCAGGAGAATACTTAATCTATTCCGAGCTTTATTGACTACTTTGGACCAGAACTTACTAATAACTGGACAGCTCCACAACACTTAGAAAGTTATTTATGTCAAACACTCGGTCAATAGAAGCCTAGACAAGGACGCAGATCAAGGCAGAGATTTAATAGAAATTTGTCATTTTGACTCATGGCATTGTTATACAGTATGACCTGTGAATGAGTTAATGGCATGTTATCCAGAAATCTGAACTCACTAGTGTATGGTCAGCCTATGCACTGAAGGAGGTTTAAAGTAGTCTGTAACACATTTCTTGTCCCAGGCTGCTGCTTTATTCCCACTGTATTATTTGTAAGCACAAACTCACTAAGAAGTTAGTGGAAGCAGACAAGATTTTTCTTAGGCCCCATCAACATTTCTGTGTTTGAATGAAATTTAACAGCCACTGTTTTTCGCCAAAATGAGGAGTAAATACAAAAAGAGAAGGAGATATGTTTGTATTATGTTTCCATTCCAATCCTGAAAAGAGGCTCTCCTCACAGAATTATTTTTTTGCCGCATATAAAATGTAATGCACTGGTCAAGAAAATATTTAGAGAATTCCAAAAACTGAGAAAACAAAACAAAAAACAACTGCCATATAATTAAATAAAAATGAGATACAAGGGCGTTCAATTGTTCTAAAGCCAGAATCTTAATGGTGCAACAAATGTTTAGAAATCAATACATCAAATTAGTAGAATTAATTTTATCTCTTGCATGTCTGGAGTGGTTGACATGGATTTAAATAATGTATGCATTGACCTAATTACATAAATATTGATTTGTTGTGCATGAATACTTTCTAAGTCTTTTCATAATCACAATGTCGATATTTGTTGCAAGTAATAACCTTACATTTAGACTTGGTAATTATAATTGATGGAAGAATAAAGTTAGCTTATGGAAAATAAACTAGGTGGTCTGCAAACAAAGCACTAATATATCAATGTAATTGACATGTTTGGCAGAAATATATAACAGATCTTGCATTTCATATAAATAAAGCACACTAAATATTTATCTGAGTAGAAGAACTGGTGCCTTTTGGTTTATAATAAAGGGAAATAGTAATTTTCCATTATCATGTCTAATACTAAAAATGCAATTGCTCACATACTTTACAAGAGCTATGTACTTGTTCAGAAGTTCGCGGTATACTTATTTAAAGTCATTTGAAGGCTATGAGCTGAGGAAAACATTGTAATAAGAACCACAGCTAAGAAAAATACCATTGTTGGAGAGTGGACTCATATTAAATGCAAAGAAATACGAAATTGTAGCTATTATTTTAGATTTTTTTTTAACGTGGCTCCTAGATCAAAGTATGTTTTGTTCAGGTAATGTAGCATTCAATTTAGCAGCTGTATAAAATGGAACTGATCCCTGTAATATAAGGAAAACATGGTGCTCACTGCTTAGAGCAGACATTTTTAGAGCCACCTGAGACTAATGATTGGTTTTGCATATTGGTCAGTACATGGCACACTTGGGTTAGCTGAAACAAAAATGCATCTGTAAGGCATCTATATTGCCTGTGTTTTTTGGGGACATTAAGAAAGGAACGTCCATTATGTCCACAAAAAATATGGATCCCCTAGACTTTTATTGGTGTGTCCGCATTGGGCATGCCAGTAATTTTTGTGGCACAGATTGCAGATCCGTAAAAGTTTGGACAGTGTGAACAGCCTCAAAGAAATCAATAGGCCTTAAGTTTGTCCGTGATTGTAGATCCACAATAATGGACAAACTTACGGAATATATGAAGGTAGCCTAAGGGCTCTATTACACAGAGCGATAATTGGCCGAATTGATTAGCTGATGAAATAATCATCGGCCCTACATGTAATAGTGAGTGGCCTGTCAGCTCGGACAGGCTGCTCTGAAGCCTCAGCGTGCGGGACTGGGGAGGAAGCAGAGTGCAGGAGAACACTGGGAATGTGGACAAGTGATGCAAATTGTTTGGGCAAAGGCTGCATGGACTTCACCAACGGTGTCCATGCAGCCCTTGCTAAACGATTATTGGGCCGTGTAATCTAGCAGATCGGCGCTTATTTAAAGTATTGATTGGTCCCTCATCAGCCTGTGTAATAGGACCCTAAGTCTAAGACTAAGAGCCCTATTCCAACGGACGATTATCGTTCAGATTATCGTTAAACCGTTCAAATCTAAACGATAGTCGTTCGGTTGAAATGCAGTTAACAACCGAACGAGAAATCGTTGATCGCTTTATAAGACCTGGACCTATTTTTATCATTGCTCGTTTGCAAATCGTTTGCATTGAATAAGACGTTGTTCGGTCATTTGCAGTAGATACAAACGCAATAGCGAAGAAAAACGATCGCAAATACGATCATAAGTAACGATTATCGTTCCATGGAAATGAGTGAACGTTTTCAGGTCTTTCACAATAGCGGTCATTTGAGATCGTTAATCAGTAACGTTTATGCGAATGATAATCGTCCGGTAGAATAGGGCCCTAAGTCTAAGGGTCCCATTACACGGAGCGATAATCTGCCTTATCAGGCTGATTCGGGCAGAGATCGCTCTGTGTAATAAAGACAATGATGCACATTGCTACATGTTATAATGATGCCTCGCCAATGGCTGATGACGGTGTAAAATAAAATGATAAAAATTATACTTACCTGTCCAGGCTCCCCTGGTGTACTGCTCACTGTTTCCCGTTTACCGCAGCCGCTGCTGAAGTTTCTGACATGACAGGCTTCTCAGCCAATCACTGGCCGTGGTGCTGTCCCATCTTGGCCAGTGATTGGATAAGCAGCCTGTCACTGCACAGACCTTCAGTGGTGGCTGTGGTAAGTGGGGAACACTTGTCAGCTCAGTGCTGGCTTAGCCCTTGTCCCCCTGCTCACTGCACTGTGCTATTACATGCACAGACAGCAGTAGACTGTTAAAAGAACACAATCAGCTGACATCTTTCAATTATCAGCCTGAACGGTTTGTAATTGGCCAAGTAAAGCCGATAATCATTCAGTGTGTAGTAGGGCCTTAAGACAGACTTTTTGTTCTGTCTGTGGTGATGAGAGGAGCCTGCTTTAAAGTGATCTATACAGAATTACAACAACAGTTGACACCAGTAAATAGATGGCATCACTTTAAGACAATAGCAGTATCCTGTGGAATGACCTCTTCAATGATCATATAGTATGCTTAGCAATGTTTTACTTCCCAAGGGGATAGGTCCTGCCTATTGCCTTTGTCCATGCAATTTGCTGTAAACCATGTCACTAAATGCTATTAAAAGCAGCTTAGGCAAAATGACAGCCCCCATAACAATGTACAAAACATGCAATACAAAAAATTACAGTGAGTAAATGGAGAAAGGTTAGGGAAAAAAAGAACATGTTCAGTATATGGCTCTAATCAGTAAAAGAAAATCTAGGTGGTACATTACCTTTAAGCTATTTGTTACTATAGGGTAACTTTTGGTTTTAAAATTTGCTGTCCACCTTATGGTCTCCTTTTTCCCAGTGCATTTATGCTAAAATGCCTTCAAATTGGTTTTGCATTTGCAGCTATAAAACATAACGGTTTCAACCCCAAGGTATAAACTGTTGTTTGCACAATGGCTACGTTGGATGTCATCCCAAGACAGAAATAGAATAGAGACAATACATTATTGCTGGTTCTATGCAAGAAATAACATTTAACTTCATAAAATAAATGCTGAGGTTAAGTTTCAAGAACCCCGCTCTGAACCGCCGCGATTCTGGGCTGCTTTCAGCCGCACACCCGCTAGTTAGGACACTTAAATGCACCTGTCAAACATGACAGCGGCATTTCCAATGTCTTTTTAGCCCCCCATCCCTGGTGTCTAGTGACGATGCGATCGTGTGGGGGGGGAGAGAACCGTTACGCTGGCCGGGCCGGGGTTCAGCGTTGTGCATATTCGCCCGAACTATTAAATTATCATATTCCTGATCTAGCACGGTAAACGACTTAAGTGCAAAAAAATTCCAAAGTGCAAAATTGTGCATTTTTTGGTCGCATCAAATCCCCAAAAAATTGTGATAAAAAGTGATCAAAAAGTCGCATATACGCTAGGAAGGTACCGATAGACAGATCATGGCGCAAAAAATTACACCTCACACAGCTCTTTCATGCTTCTGCTGGCTGCTCCTTACTGTGTCAGCCTTCAGGGGCACTTTTCTCCTTATACACACATAAGGGTTCTGGCAGCATGAAACATCTGTCCGGTTCCCTTTAAGGTAACTGCAGGTCTCAATTTTAAGCATAATACATGAGTGCTGTTTTTTTTCCCAGCATTTTGTCGTAGCTGTCCTATTTTCCTGAAAAGTTGCCTATACACCTTCAGTGGCTGTCAGATAAACAAACTGCTTGGCTGGCAGTTATCTTTCCTTCTCATATACATGAACACTCTGCATGACTGAAAGGGAGACCCCTGTCTTCGGCACGGTTGAACGTCAATGTGTTCTCTATGGTGATATTTTATATATCCTTTGCCAAAAACACCTGTGGATGGCCGGTCTTAAGGTTATGGTCCTTTTACACGGAACGATTATCGTTCGAATTTGCACGATAACGATCAAATTTGAACAATAATCGTTCCGTGTAAACACAGCGAATGATCAAACGACGAGCGAGAAATCGTTCATTTTGATCTTACATCATGTTCTCAAATCGTCAAATTCGCAGATCGTTCCGTGTTTACAGTCTTTCAACGATTTCACCTATGTGTGAGATAGGCTTAAGCGATCGCAAAATGATCGCAAAACGATTTTTCCGGACGATGTGTCGTTCCAGCTAAACGCTGATCATTATAAAACACACATTGTTAATTCAAAATCGTTAATCGTGCGATCGGGCGAATTATCGCTTGAAAAAGGTTTCAATGGGAAACTGAAACGTTGTATTGCACATGATGGGTGAATAAATTCACTGTCTTATTCACTGAAATTTGGAGTGCTGCCTTATCTCTATCGTTTTCTTGATCTGGTGGAGTCGGGGTCTGACTTCGTGGAGGCTGTGCACCCACCTGAGCTATTGCCGCACAGTCTACAATTGCACTTTTTATATATATCTCCATTTTGTCCCATTATCAACTTAAATAATCTAAGCAAAAATACAAATAAACATACTTGGTCTTGCCAACATTGTAGGTCTTGCCAATGTTGTAGACAGAAAAAAAAAAAAAATTAAAATTGCATATTTTTGTCCTCATCACATATCAGAAAGAAAAGAATTAAAAAGCAATTGAAAAGTTCCAAGCAAGCATGGCACTGAAAAAAAGTTACAGGGGTCAGAGTTATAGTAGTAAAGTAAAACAGTATAAATTGTGTATTACTGTAATCATGCTGACCCACACACTACAGATGACATGCTTAGCATAACTTTTAGGCCGGGTTCACAGTCGTGTCACAGAACGACCACTGTCTGTGAAGTTAACCCTGGCCGGTACTGCAGTACCAGACGGATGAACTCTATTTATTTTGAATTGGAATGCGGGCACCGGTGGGTGTGCCCACTTTCCAATTAATCATTGCAGACCACTTAAAGTATGGGCGGAGCCTACTTTACATTGTCTTCACTGTCAACTTTGTGCAGCCGCTATTCAATAAATAGCGTCTGCACAAAACTGAGATGCCAGTTTTGAGTGCGGCCGCATAAAAATTCTGGACGGAGGGCATACTGTGTGTATACACTCAGGCCGGGATTCCATAGAATGCAAGGTCATTAGACATTTTCAATAAATAGCAGCCGGTGTTGCGGCAACAGAGGACGTTATTTATTTAAAAAAAACACGGTGTGAACATGGCCTTACATTGTAAAAACAACTCTAAATTTGCTGAATTATGTTTTTTTTACTCTTACCCCACAAAAATATTTATATATTTTTTTTTCCAGGTTTGCCATATAGTTAAGGTAAAATGAAGGTTGTCACTGGAAAATAAAATGAATACAGAAAAAGCAAGTCCTCACATGGCTCTGTAGATGATTAAAAAAGTAAACCTAGGGGGAGATTTATCAAAGTGTGTAAAGTATAGACTGTTGTAAACTGCCCACAGCAACCAATCACAGCTCAGCTTTCAGATCTGGTAAAATAAAAGAGAAGCTGTGATTGGTTGCTGTAGGGAGTTTACACGTCTATATTTTAAACACTTTAATAAATCTGGGCTTTAAACAGATTCGCAGGACCTAGCCTGTACAATCACTAAGACACAGAAAAAAAAAAAAGGACAAAATTGGTCAGCTCTCCTAGAACACTGTTCACACAGGCAGGAGCACGTTGCTATGGCTGAAATTGCGAACACACAAAAACACAGAAAAATGCAACAGCTCACCGCAACAGCAAGACACAGACCCACCACAGACATAAAAATAGTTAAAAGCAGCCCCCCCAACTGCAAAAAAAAAACTCCCACAAAAATAATGAGATGAGTCTCTTGGTTACTATTTGCAAACAGTATAAACTGCCCCACCACGGTAAGGTGGACTCATATCGAGGCAGACCCTACACTGTACTATGGCCTCTCCATTACGTGTAATACGCCTATGCTCTGCGCATGCAGTTGGGGGGGGGGCTGTTTTTAACTATTTTCATGTCTATGGTGGTTCTGTGTCTTGCTGTTGCATTTTTCTGTGTTATACAATCACTAAGCCTATACAAAATATAATAGTCATAGGCACATCCGGGTGATTGCAACAGATTGGAATAAATCTATACATTATTAAAATAAATTATGTTTATTTACTTCGGTACAAACTTTTTTTTTCCTAAATGTACTTATTTATATGGTAGTGACATTTGATTATTAGTATTATTTTTATATAATCACTAGAAAATGTACCCGGCGCTGCCTGGGTATAAAGCATCAGTGTGTTAATTAGATTTATTCTAAGGTGCCCAGGAGGCCAATCTATGTCCTTTTTTTTTTGTTTAAGGGGAAATCGCCAGTAGCCCTATATATCCCTATATACCCGACAGTTCTGCACTGCTTATGTAAATTGTAGCTTATGCACATTAGAAATAAACTAAAAACGTCAAACATCCGTCCTTTTGTATACCTGTAGTGTATAGTTGAGGGAGGTCCTGTATACCTGTAGTGTATAATTGGGGGGGGGCTGAATATCTGTACTGTATAGTTTGGGAAGTACTGTATACCTGCAGTGTATAGCTGGTAGAGGTCCTGTATACCTGTACTTTATAGTTGGGGGTCCTGTATACCTGTAATATATAGTTGGTGAAGGTGCTGTATACCTGTAATGTATAGTTGATGGAGGTCTTCTATACCTGTAGTTTATAGTTTAAGGGTCCTGGATAGTTGTAGTGTATAGTTGGTGAAGGTCTTGTATACCTGTAGTATATAGTCTGGGGGTCCTGTATACCTGTAGTGTATAGTTTGGGGGTCCTGTGTACCTGTAGTTTATAGTTGGTAGAGGTCTTGTATACCTGTAGTGTAAAGTTTGGGGTTCCTGTATACCTGTAGTATAAAGTTGATGGAGGTGCTGTATACCTGTAATATATAGTTGGTGGAGGTCCTGTATACCTGTAGTGTATAGTTTTGGGGTCATGTATACCTGTAGTATATAGTAGATGGAGATTCTGTATACCTGTAGTATATCGTTTTGGGGTCCCATATACCTGTAGTGTAGAGTTTGGGGTCCTGTATACCTGTTGTATATAGTTGGTGGAGGTCCTCTATACCTGTAGCATATAGTTTTAGGGCCCTGTATACCTGTAGTGTATAGTTTGGGATCCTTTATACCTGTAGTATAGAGTTGGTGGAGATCTTGTATATCTGAAGTATATAGTTTGGGGGTCCTGTATACCTGTAGTGTATAGATTGGGGTCCTGTATACCTGTAGTATATAGTCGGTGGAGGTCCTGTATACCTGTAGTATAGAGTTGGTGGAGGTCCTGTATACCTGTAGTGTATAGTTTGGGGTCCTGTATACCTGTAGTATATAGCTGGTGGAGGTCCCGTTCGTCTTTAGTGTATAGTTTTGGGGTCCTTTATACCTGTAGTGTCCTGTATAATACCTGCAGGGTCGTTTTTACCATTAGGCACTCGTGGTCTGCCTAGGGCAGCACCTTGCATGGGGACAGCACCAGGGAGCAGGGGGAAGGAAACACATTTTTTTATTTTTATTTTTTTCCTAGTCTTCCACCTCCTGTTCAGACTTGCCAAAAAATCTAGTGTCTTTTCGAACGGGGGTATGGTAGTATTGGTCAGGTCTGGTGTGGCGGTGTTATCCAGTCACAGTATGGCGGCATTGGTCAGGTCTGGTGTGGCAGTGTTATCCAGTTACAGTATGGCGGTATTGGTCAGGTCTGGTATGATAGTGTTATCCAGTCACAGTATGGTGGTAGCGGTCAGGTCTGGTATGGCAGTGTTATCCAGTCACAGTAAGGCGGTATTGGTCAGGTCTGGTGTGGCAGTGTTATCCAGTCACAGTAAGGCGGTATTGGTCAGGTCTGGTGTGGCAGTGTTATCCAGTCACAGTATGGCGGTTTTAGTCAGGTGTGGTATGGCTGTGTTATCCAGTCACAGTATGGTGGTATTGGTCAGGTCTGGTGTGGCGGTGTTATCCAGTCACAGTATGGCGGTATTGGTCAGGTCTGGTATGGGGGTGTTATTTAGTCACAGTATGGCGGTATTGGTCAGGTCTGGTATGGCGGTGTTATTCAGTCACAGTATGGCAGTATTGGTCAGGTCTGGTATGACAGTGTTATCCAGTCACAGTATGGCAGCATTCGTCAGGTCTGATATGGTGGTGTTAAATGTGACCTCTGGAGCTATTATCTACCAATCTATCATGATGCTAATTAGTGAGTGAGGATGGGGCGTCCTCAGGTTTAGTGCTTAGAGCAGCAGCAGCTGGTAATACTGCCCTGTATACATGTACTGTATAGTAGGAGTAGGGGGCCCTGTATACTTGTACTGTATAGATGGAGTAGGGGGTCCTGTATACATGTACTGTATAGATGGAGTAGGGGGCCCTGTATACTTGTACTGTATAGATGGAGTACGGGGTTCTGTATACTTGTACTGTATAGATGGAGTAGGGGGCCCTGTATACATCTACTGTATAGATGGAGTAGGGGGGCCCTGTATACATGTACTGTATAGATTGAGTAGGGGGTCTACCAGTTATTTCTGTGGATATGTTGTGAGGCAGCTGCCCTAACAACCACAGCCCCCTGTGAAAATGAAAGCAGTAATCCTATTGGTTGCTAAGGCTCCCAACTGCCGTTTCTCCTGGGCAGCTGTAGCTAATTAAATTACCTGTGTTTGCAGTGTGGAGATTTTCCCATTCATCTCTATGGGGCGCTCTTCCCCTTTCCCCTCCCCTCCCCTCCTGTACATCTGGCAGGGGCGGGACGTTCGCTCTAACCTTCCCGGGCACCTTATGTATCTTTGTGCCAAATTTGGGGTCAAACGGTTCAGACGTTTGGAAGTCTATATGGGACAGACAGACAGACAGACTTTCATTTTTATGATATAGATTAGGCTTTAAATGCATGTGTGTGAAAATTATTTCCAATTTGTGTTTCATTTAACCCTTAGGCGACCCTGGACGTACCCGTACGTCCAGGGACGCCTCCCCCCGTTCAGAGCGGGGCTGCGCTCTGAACCGCCGCGATCCCGGGTGCCGCATGTAGCCCGGGATCGCGGCTATTAGCAGGCACGGTGTGATCGCCATGCCCGCTAATCAGGTAATCGGAGGCAGCTGTCAAAGATGACAGCTGCCTCCGATTACCGGTTGCAGATCGGTGGTGGTATAGTGGGAAGATCACTCCTCCGGGACGTTGTCCCGGAGGAGCGATCATTGTACCTGCTGCCGGCTGGGGACTGCTCCAAAATGGCGCCGTCCCCGGCTCGGCACTCGTCTGTTTTCGGCTGCAGCTAAAGCAAACGAGTGCCGATCTCATTGATCTTTCCTGTATAACTATACAGAAAAGATCTCAATGAGAGATCTGAGTGCATATACTAGAAGTCCCCCAGGGGGGCTTCTAGTATATGTGTAAAAGTAAAAATAAAAGTGATAAGTAAAAAGCCCCCTCCCCTAATAAAAGTCAGATTCACCCCCCTTTACCCATGTTATAAATAAAAATAAACAAATAAATAAATAAACATGTTTGCTATCGCCGCATGCGTAATCGCCCGAACTATAAATTAATCACATTCCTGATCTCGCATGGTAAATTGCGTAAGCGCAAAAAAAACCCAAAGTGCAAAATTGCGCATTTTTGGTTGCATCAAATCCAGAAAAATTGTAAAAAAAAGCGATTAAAAAGTCGCATATGCGCAATCAAGGTACCGATTGAAAGAACACATCATGGTGCAAAAAATGACACCTCACACAGCCCCATAGACCAAAGGATAAAAGCGCTATAAAATAAATAGGGCAATAGCACGAGATCGACTGCAACTGGTTTTTGCCGAGGTTAACCCCCTACCCTTATACCAGAGGGAAAAGAAGTATGTAAAGAATTGGAATTGGTGATGGGGTCCTCAGGTGTTTACCAGTGATGAACTATATTGGCCTATTGGTTGGGTCAATGTATATTAGAGTAAGGACACATAAAGTAATCAAATGACGATATATTTAGATCAATAATAAAAACATACACTACATAGTGTTATATATAAATCATGATGGATACAATATAGAAAATAGCGGTATTAAAAAAGGAAAAAAGAGGAAAATGTGAAAAAAATATATAAAAGACGGAAAAATATAATAAAAAATACAATAAAAAATACAATAAAAAAATCTCCTGTGGATAAAAAGAAAGTCTTAGTTCATATATGTAGTTAATCACATCCAAATGATCCCACTTATTAGTAACGGTCCTTAATTGGTTGAAATGATAGACTCATTAGTATAGTGCCAGTTAGTACATGGTTATAGATATAGTAAACAACGTAGAATATTGTCGTGATTGAGCCGTAATTGCTGTATTGCTGGAATGTCTTAACAGTCTTATTCTAAAACTCAGTTTAGGGTGCTGTTTTGCCGGATCGATTCAGTACCGTTCATACACAATTCACAGTGGTTAGTTGAACTGTTTTACTGATTGGACTCATTGGTATACGTTAATTAGATGCAGAGTTATAATATATTGCATACTTTAGTTGGTATCCATAGAGTAAGGTTATTGTTAAGATATCCCAATAGGCGCTAACTATATTCAGTAGCGATACCTCCGGTACTTTACAAGCCGCCTGATAGCTGTGACAGCATGAGTTGTGATAAACACGGCAAATGTAATAGTGTTGTGTCGTCTGACACTTCTCACCCGTCCGGCGGTAGTTGGATCTCGGTCGTTGAGAGGGGACCGTTCCGGCAGCAGTGGTTCTTGCGTCCTGGCTGTCAAGCGCTGGACGCGCTGGTGGGTGCTCAATAAATAGGTGAGCTGGCTTGCGCTTGCGCAGATGGGCTTGTTGCCCGCGGGACCTCGTGTGTTATTTTGGCGCCAAAATTCAAGTGAGGAATGATGCCTATACTGGACACTTGTATTGGATCAGATGGATGCTGATGATATAAAAATGGATTATGTGCAAGAAAAAAAGGAGTTTAAAATAGCTGGACGCGTTTCAAAGCCTTCATTGGCTTTTTCTTCAGCAGCAAAATGAATGTCCATGTAACATATGTCCAGTCTTTTATAGGCTTTTGTGCAAGTAGTTAATTGATGAGTGGGTTGCCTCTAAGATCAGGAATGGACTCGTACACCGATCTGATATGAAAATATGCGATATATACAAATTCTCTATATATATATATATACATTACTAGAAACCAAGAGAAATAATGAGAAATGAATAATAAATACATAAAAAGGAATCAGAATAGAGATATAATTACATAAGTATACAGAATAAATTACAGTACTCATAAGTATTGTTTTTTTAGTGTTTTTATGTTGCAATGAAGTTTTCTTAGGGTGTTCTTCAGTATAAGAATGGTGTGCTTGTATCTGCTAGGATGTGTTTTGTGCTGCGGATTTGTTTTGGACTGCCTTTATAAAGTAGATGTTAGAAAGCCATGGGGAGACGGATCTCGGGGTCCGTCATGGCGCTAATATAACAGCCAGGCACATGACGGGCCGCGAAAAAGGTCCACCCAGGCAGGTGTCTAAATGAAGCCAAATACCTCTAGTTCATCATTCAATCCTGCTGGTGCAATGGTCTCAAAATCATAGATTAATCTAGCTTCCGCCCTAGACATAGCTGCTATGTAGTCTCCTCCTCTCCAGTTGGTCTTCACTGTATGTAATGCTGTATATACGATACCCTCAGTTTTCATGTTGTGGAACTTCTTGAAGTGTAGGGATAGGGGATGGTTCTCATTTCCCTTCCTGATGTTGTACAGATGTTCACTAATTCTGGTTTTCAGTTCCCTTTTTGTGCGTCCTATATATTGTTTGTTGCATGGACACTGTAGGATATAGATAACGCCTTTAGTATGGCAGGTCAATAGTTCTGAAATTGTCCATTTGAAGTCATTACTCGTTGACTGGACTTCAATTGTTTTTTTTGGGAAATGTGTGCATTTACAGCAGGAACAGGTTCCACAGCGATAAAAGCCCTTGGTTGTAAGCCAAGTGGGGTTTTCTTGTTTATGTGAGGGATTCCTGATTGTCGGAGCTACTTTGATGGCTAGATTGGGAGCTCGTGTGAATACAATGGGGGGTCTTACTGGTAGAAGTGGGGCTAGGACTTTGTCCTGACAAAGTAAGGGCCAATGTTTGGCAAAGATTTTTTCTATTTTTTTGTGTTGGGTATTGAACGGTATTATGATTTTGGATGTTTCTGATGTAGTGTGTTGGTTTGGGATGCCTCGCTCTGTGTGCTGAAAGAACTGGGTTCTGTCTAGTTGCTGAACTGATTGTAGGGATTTTTGTATTATTGGTTCAGGGTATTTTTTTGCTCTGAATTGATCAGAGAGATCTTCAGCTTCTATAAGGAATTGGTCATTAAAGGTGCAGTTTCTTTTCAGTCTACGGAATTGACTAGTGGGTATGTTGATGAGCCATCTGGGGAGATGGCAGCTGGAAAAGAGTATATAGCTATTTTTGGAGGTAGGTTTTGTGTAGGTGTGACATGTTAGTTTATTGTCCCTAACGGTAAGGTTGAGATCGAGAAATTCAACTTGTTCATGGCTGATGTGAGCCATGAACAAGTTGAATTTCTCGATCTCAACCTTACCGTTAGGGACAATAAACTAACATGTCACACCTACACAAAACCTACCTCCAAAAATAGCTATATACTCTTTTCCAGCTGCCATCTCCCCAGATGGCTCATCAACATACCCACTAGTCAATTCCGTAGACTGAAAAGAAACTGCACCTTTAATGACCAATTCCTTATAGAAGCTGAAGATCTCTCTGATCAATTCAGAGCAAAAAAATACCCTGAACCAATAATACAAAAATCCCTACAATCAGTTCAGCAACTAGACAGAACCCAGTTCTTTCAGCACACAGAGCGAGGCATCCCAAACCAACACACTACATCAGAAACATCCAAAATCATAATACCGTTCAATACCCAACACAAAAAAATAGAAAAAATCTTTGCCAAACATTGGCCCTTACTTTGTCAGGACAAAGTCCTAGCCCCACTTCTACCAGTAAGACCCCCCATTGTATTCACACGAGCTCCCAATCTAGCCATCAAAGTAGCTCCGACAATCAGGAATCCCTCACATAAACAAGAGAACCCCACTTGGCTTACAACCAAGGGCTTTTATCGCTGTGGAACCTGTTCCTGCTGTAAATGCACACATTTCCCAAAAAAAACAATTGAAGTCCAGTCAACGAGTAATGACTTCAAATGGACAATTTCAGAACTATTGACCTGCCATACTAAAGGCGTTATCTATATCCTACAGTGTCCATGCAACAAACAATATATAGGACGCACAAAAAGGGAACTGAAAACCAGAATTAGTGAACATCTGTACAACATCAGGAAGGGAAATGAGAACCATCCCCTATCCCTACACTTCAAGAAGTTCCACAACATGAAAACTGAGGGTATCGTATATACAGCATTACATACAGTGAAGACCAACTGGAGAGGAGGAGACTACATAGCAGCTATGTCTAGGGCGGAAGCTAGATTAATCTATGATTTTGAGACCATTGCACCAGCAGGATTGAATGATGAACTAGAGGTATTTGGCTTCATTTAGACACCTGCCTGGGTGGACCTTTTTCGCGGCCCGTCATGTGCCTGGCTGTTATATTAGCGCCATGACGGACCCCGAGATCCGTCTCCCCATGGCTTTCTAACATCTACTTTATAAAGGCAGTCCAAAACAAATCCGCAGCACAAAACACATCCTAGCAGATACAAGCACACCATTCTTATACTGAAGAACACCCTAAGAAAACTTCATTGCAACATAAAAACACTAAAAAAACAATACTTATGAGTACTGTAATTTATTCTGTATACTTATGTAATTATATCTCTATTCTGATTCCTTTTTATGTATTTATTATTCATTTCTCATTATTTCTCTTGGTTTCTAGTAATGTATATATATATATATATAGAGAATTTGTATATATCGCATATTTTCATATCAGATCGGTGTACGAGTCCATTCCTGATCTTAGAGGCAACCCACTCATCAATTAACTACTTGCACAAAAGCCTATAAAAGACTGGACATATGTTACATGGACATTCATTTTGCTGCTGAAGAAAAAGCCAATGAAGGCTTTGAAACGCGTCCAGCTATTTTAAACTCCTTTTTTTCTTGCACATAATCCATTTTTATATCATCAGCATCCATCTGATCCAATACAAGTGTCCAGTATAGGCATCATTCCTCACTTGAATTTTGGCGCCAAAATAACACACGAGGTCCCGCGGGCAACAAGCCCATCTGCGCAAGCGCAAGCCAGCTCACCTATTTATTGAGCACCCACCAGCGCGTCCAGCGCTTGACAGCCAGGACGCAAGAACCACTGCTGCCGGAACGGTCCCCTCTCAACGACCGAGATCCAACTACCGCCGGACGGGTGAGAAGTGTCAGACGACACAACACTATTACATTTGCCGTGTTTATCACAACTCATGCTGTCACAGCTATCAGGCGGCTTGTAAAGTACCGGAGGTATCGCTACTGAATATAGTTAGCGCCTATTGGGATATCTTAACAATAACCTTACTCTATGGATACCAACTAAAGTATGCAATATATTATAACTCTGCATCTAATTAACGTATACCAATGAGTCCAATCAGTAAAACAGTTCAACTAACCACTGTGAATTGTGTATGAACGGTACTGAATCGATCCGGCAAAACAGCACCCTAAACTGAGTTTTAGAATAAGACTGTTAAGACATTCCAGCAATACAGCAATTACGGCTCAATCACGACAATATTCTACGTTGTTTACTATATCTATAACCATGTACTAACTGGCACTATACTAATGAGTCTATCATTTCAACCAATTAAGGACCGTTACTAATAAGTGGGATCATTTGGATGTGATTAACTACATATATGAACTAAGACTTTCTTTTTATCCACAGGAGATTTTTTTATTGTATTTTTTATTGTATTTTTTATTATATTTTTCCGTCTTTTATATATTTTTTTCACATTTTCCTCTTTTTTCCTTTTTTAATACCGCTATTTTCTATATTGTATCCATCATGATTTATATATAACACTATGTAGTGTATGTTTTTATTATTGATCTAAATATATCGTCATTTGATTACTTTATGTGTCCTTACTCTAATATACATTGACCCAACCAATAGGCCAATATAGTTCATCACTGGTAAACACCTGAGGACCCCATCACCAATTCCAATTCTTTACATAAAAGCGCTATAAGCCTGGGAATAGAGCGATTTTCAGTGACATATATTTGTTAACAATGGTTTGAATTTTTTACAGGCCATCAGATACAATGAAAGTTATACATGTTCAGGGCGGCCTTTGGGGTGTGCGACCTGTGCAGTTGCACAGGGTGCATCACTCCGGGCCAGCAGGGGGGCGCTCGGGCAGACAGAGACAGCTGCACATCTAGCTATAGAAATGTTTGCTGTCTCTGTCTGCAGGAGCGCAGGCACACTATAGGAGGAGGGCGCAGGGCGATCAGCCACTTAGGCGCCCGGGCAGAGAGAGGCAGCTCTGCATACATACTTATCTTTGGTGTAGAGAGGAACGCTCTATGTCTGCAGGAGCGCCGTTAGAAACCAGTGTAGGAGCAGGGTGCCGGGCAGCCAGCAGGGGGAGCGATCGGGGCGGACAGACATACACAACATGCATTATGTGACAGTGTCGTGCTGTGTATGTCTGTCCGCCCCGATCGCTCCCCCAACTGGCCGCCCGGCACCCTGCTCCTACAGTGGTTTCTAACGGCGCTTCTGCAGACATAGAGCGTTCCTTTCTTCACCAAAGATAAGTATGTATGCAGAGCTGCCTCTCTCTGCCCGGGCGCCTCTGTTGCAGATCGCCCTTCCCCCCCCCCCCTTCTATAGTGTGCCTGCGCTCCTGCAGACAGAGACAGCACACATTTCTATAGCTAGATGTGCAGCTGTCTCTGTCTGCCTGAGCACCTCTATGGCTGATCGTCAGCGTCTCCAGCGTCCCGACGGCCGAGTGACGTCACTGGAGCGACGTCCTCCGAGCTGAGGAGAGGAGTCGCGCGGCGGGGTGCCTGGTGAGTTAAAGTGTCTGGTTTTTTTTGTATGTGTGTTTGTCAGTCACTACAGCGGGGGAGGGGGTGGCAACTATCTACCTACAACTACCTTCCTACAACTACCTACCTATAGCTACCCACAACTATCTACAGCTACCTACAACTACCTACCTATAACTACCTTCCTACAGCTACCTACGACTACCTACCTACAACTACCACAGCTACCTATAACTACCTACCTATAACTACCTACAGCTACCTATAACTACCTTCCTACAGCTACCTACAACTACCTACCTACAACTACCACAGCTACCTATAACTACCTACAGCTACCTATAACTACCTTCCTACAGCTATCTACTTAACCTACCTATTGTTACGGCCGCGGCGGCGTCCCGCGTTCCGGGCCGCCGCCGCGACCGCTACCTGCCCTATGCAGCAGCCGGTGTCCATAGTCGGGGACCCGGCGCTGCTGTCACCTCGGCCCCGGGGGGCGCCTCACCTCTCCACGCTCCTGTCTCCCGCTGTGCCGGCCGGCGCGCGCGTCCCCGCCTCCTAGGGCGCGCGCGCGCCGGCTGTCTCAGATTTAAAGGGGCAGTGCGCTCCTAATTGGTAGTTGCACCCAATCACTCCCCTATAAATCCCAGCATGCCCTGTCCTTAGTGTTGGAGCCTCTACATGCTTCCCATAGCGTTTGGCCCAGCCCCCTGTTGTTCCTGAGTCCTATCTGTCACCTGGTCCCAGTCCCTGTTCCTGAGTCCTGTCCGTTACCCGGTCCCTAGTCCCTGTTCCTGGTTCCTGTTTCCCTGTCACTCCATCTGTTCCTGCGTTCAGCCTGTCACGTGCGCTCTCGCCTGCAGACCTTTGCCAGTGCCATCTCCTGCCTACTGCTCCTGCCACGCCTCGCCTGCCGTCACCAGCTACCAAGCCAGGGGTAGCGACCTGGGGGTCGCCTGCCGCAGCAAGTCCATCCCGCCTTGCGGCGGGCTCTGGTGAAAACCAGCGGCCCCTTAGACTCCGCTCCCTGGTGAGGTTTGTGCCATCGCTGGTGCCGGTCCAGTGGATCCACTACTCCGGGCGTTACAGTAGGCTCCAACCATGGATCCCGGCGAGGTGCCAGATCTCCGTGACGTCGCCAGAGTGGTCGCGCAACAGGCTCAACAAATCCAGAAACAGTCACAGCAGATCCAGCAACTCACTGCCGCCTTACAGCAGCAGACTACTGCCCAGCGCACACCATCTCCTGACGCTGCTTCTTCACTCCGACTGGCCCTCCCAAGCAAGTACTCTGGGGACTCTAAGTTGTGCAGAGGATTCCTGACTCAGTGCACCATGCACATTGAACTTTTGAGTAGTCAGTTTTCCACCGAGCGCTCTAAAGTGGCTTTCATCATCAGCCTATTAGAGGGTAGAGCCCTGGCCTGGGCCACGCCACTGTGGGACCGTGATGATCCAGTTGCTGCCAATCTCCGGGCCTTCCTATTTGAGTTTCGCTCCGTCTTTGAGGAACCTGCCCGTGCTTCTTCAGCCGAGACTGCTCTCCTCAATCTCTCTCAAGGCAGCTCCTCTGTTGGTGACTACGCCATCCAGTTCCGCACCCTGGCAGCCGAATTGGACTGGAACGAGGCCGCCCTATTGGCCACCTTCAAGAAGGGCCTGTCTAGTCGTGTGAGAGACGTGCTCGCTGCCCGAGACCTGCCTACCTCCCTGAACGAACTCATTCTACTGGCCACCCGAGTTGATACTCGTTTTTCGGAGAGGGAGGAGGAGGTTCGGCATGAACATTTACTAACCCGTTCCCGTCGCCATCCCCAGCTGGCGCCAGTTTTCCAGAATCCTGACCTTTCGATGTCCCAACCCTCTCCTGAGATTCCTATGCAGGTGGAACGGGCTCACCTGACGCCAGATGAAAGAATCCGGCGCCTGGAGCAGAATCTCTGTCTCTATTGCGGTGGTTCCGATCACTTCCGGCTGGGATGTCCCCTACGTCCCCAAACATCCGGAAAATGCTCGCACCTAGGTCCGGTGGGACAGGTGTCCCTAGGTGTGAATGCCACCATTCCAAGTCTGTCTATGCCAGTTTCCATCCGGACTCCCTCAGGACAAAATCATCAGACTACTGCCTTCCTCGATTCTGGGTCAGCAGGCAGTTTTATTGCGGCAACATTGGTCCAAAGATGGCGGCTACCCGTGACCCGACTAGCCAGGCCCCTGACTATCTCCTCGGTCACAGGCGAAATTCTTACCGACCGTGTGTACTACCAGACCGCATCTTTAGTCCTCCAGGTGGGTCCTTCACATCAAGAAGAGATATCCTTCTACGTCCTGCCCCATTCTTCCCCCGCGGTCCTCCTGGGACTCCCGTGGCTACAAGAACATGCCCCTCAGCTGGACTGGAGAACCGGGGAGATTCTCAGTTGGGGTCAGGACTGTTCCCACCAGTGTCTCAAGTCACCTCAGACCAAGTGTATTTTGTCATTTCCTGTCCCGGCCAAGCCTCTATCCGGCCTACCGGCAGAAGACCAAGACTCGGCGGATGCCTTCTCTGCCGAGGTGTACCCTCTCCCCGTACCCAAGACTAAGGTCGTGTCCTCTCACCACCGGAAGAACTTACAGAAGGTCCCTTGCCACGTTATACCGCCTGATCGCCTAGTACCAGTCGTCACCTCCACTCTTCAGAGAGTACCCCCCGGAAAGACTCATGTTCACCCTGCGCTTCGAAGAGGTATTTTGAACTGGGGACATTCCTCGTTGGAGGCCGGGCACCCGGGAGTCCGTAAGACCGGCCAACGGATCTCTCGCCACTACTGGTGGCCCAGCCTATCCCAAGATGTCAAAGACTTTGTGGCTTCCTGTGCCACTTGCAGGCAAGAAAGAGGGGGAGGCCAAAGGGGGGGGGTACTGTTACGGCCGCGGCGGCGTCCCGCGTTCCGGGCCGCCGCCGCGACCGCTACCTGCCCTATGCAGCAGCCGGTGTCCATAGTCGGGGACCCGGCGCTGCTGTCACCCCGGCCCCGGGGGGCGCCTCACCTCTCCACGCTCCTGTCTCCCGCTGTGCCGGCCGGCGCGCGCGTCCCCGCCTCCTAGGGCGCGCGCGCGCCGGCTGTCTCAGATTTAAAGGGGCAGTGCGCTCCTAATTGGTAGTTGCACCCAATCACTCCCCTATAAATCCCAGCATGCCCTGTCCTTAGTGTTGGAGCCTCTACATGCTTCCCATAGCGTTTGGCCCAGCCCCCTGTTGTTCCTGAGTCCTATCTGTCACCTGGTCCCAGTCCCTGTTCCTGAGTCCTGTCCGTTACCCGGTCCCTAGTCCCTGTTCCTGGTTCCTGTTTCCCTGTCACTCCATCTGTTCCTGCGTTCAGCCTGTCACGTGCGCTCTCGCCTGCAGACCTTTGCCAGTGCCATCTCCTGCCTACTGCTCCTGCCACGCCTCGCCTGCCGTCACCAGCTACCAAGCCAGGGGTAGCGACCTGGGGGTCGCCTGCCGCAGCAAGTCCATCCCGCCTTGCGGCGGGCTCTGGTGAAAACCAGCGGCCCCTTAGACTCCGCTCCCTGGTGAGGTTTGTGCCATCGCTGGTGCCGGTCCAGTGGATCCACTACTCCGGGCGTTACACCTATAACTACCTACAGCTACCTATAACTACCTACAGCTACCTATAACTACCTATAGCTACCTATAACTACCTTCCTACAGCTACCTACAGCTATTTACTTACACCTACCTATATCTACCTACAGCTACCTATAACTACCTTCCTACAGCTACCTACAGGTATTTACTTACACCTACCTATAATTACCTACAGCTACCTATAACTACCTTCCTACAGCTACCTACAGCTATCTACTTATACCTACCTATAACTACCTACAGCTATCTACTTACAGCTACCTATAACTACCTTCAGCTACCTACCTTCAGCTACCAACAACTACCTACCTACAGCTGCCACAGCTACTTATAACTACCTACCTACAGCTACCTGCTTAAATGGTGGCACTGAGCTGCCTGACTACTATTTGGGGGCATGTATAGGGCATACTTCTTATATCTAGTGTTGAGTATTGTCCTATGTTAATGTATTATTATTTTTTAGTTGTAAGTGGTATTACAGCTTGTCTCTATTCACATCAATGGAACTGGGTTGTAATACCACACACAACCTGAGTACTGGGATGGAGCTGTTTATGAAAGAAAGTAGACATGCCTTTTTGAATCCTGGATAACTCCTTTAATAGGGTTGTCTAAAATTGTAAAAGAACAGCTACTTTGTTGCAGAAACCGCACAGCCGCAGGGACAGCAAAAGCTCTGCCCTGTATATATATATTTATAGTGTGTTTGGGGGGGGGGGGGGGGGCACCAGAAGACAGTTTCGCACAGGGCACCATCTACCCTAAGGCCGGCTGTGTACATGTTATATATCGTTTTATTCGTAACGACTTGAGGAACATATACAACAAGTCAGTTTTACCCCAGGGCGAACAGCGTAAAAACACAAACCCCCCAAATAAAAGAAATGCCTTTTTTTTTTTCAATTTTACCACACTTTAAATTTTTTTCTGGTTTTGCAGTGTACTTTATGCAAAAATTCAGCCTGTTATTGCAAAGTACAATTAGTGGCGCAAAAAATAAGGGCTCATGTGGGTTTCTAGGTGAAAAAATGCAAGTGCTATGTCCTTTTAAACACAAGGAGAAAAAAACGAAAATGCTAAAGTTTAAATTGGCCGGGTCCTCTAAGGGTTAATGAATGAAAGTTTTGTGTTTTGTGACTTTTGTTTATACTAACGTTTTGTTCATGAGGGAATAGAATAATAGCCTAATATAGTGATTTGTATGTAAAAGTCAGTAACATATAGGGTACATAAATGCTTAAGAAACTAATTTATGTTTTCTTTTAAAGATGTTTACACATTATATAAGTAAACGTTTGCTTTTGGCTAAAAATGTATTCTTAAATATTACAATTTTTCTGCTAGATCAAGCAAATCATCATTTTTCAAGATGAATAATTTACAGAGATATTTTTGTGTCTATATATTGCTGATACATACTTATGATATTTCTGACAACCTAGGATACAAATTGCAGTTTGCCTTCCCCCTAGTGTGCCATGTAAAGGAAAACAGGGGAAATCATGTATGCTCACTTTCCAGTTGGGATAGATATGGTACCACTATGCAAGCACCAATAAAAACAATATTTCCCCCTATACAGTGATTACAGTGTCTTACAAGTGATATATTTTCGGATCACAGTGTTGTTTTCCTTTCTTCTCCATCCAGCCTAGACTCCTCTCTGCAAATCTGTCAATATAATATCTTAAGGCCCTATTAGACGAAACGATTATCCGCCGTATTTGGCCGATATTGGTTGTTACGTCCGATAATCATCTCGTGTAATAGAAGACAACGATCAGCCGACATGAAAGACCAACAACTAACATAGCAGTGATCTACTTCCATCGCTCAGTGGAATAGGAGCGACGGCAGAGGGGAGGGTACCTATTGGTTGGAGGGTGAAATGAGGGGTGTATAGATGGGTCTGTATAGCAGTAACATCAGCTCCTGATGAAGCTTCAGGTAGAGAAACACATGTTGGGCGATCCAGGGGCCCCAATGGTGCGGTGGAGCGAGCTATCAGAGGCTTGCTTTGTTCCTTTAATATAATTTTGGGCTCTATTCTTACTTTTTTTTGCTTATTATTAGTAAGCTTGTTACCATTACTATATATGTGTGGGTTACTGAGTTTATTTGTTTATAGAGCCTATATTGCATACCCTATTGTGATTAAATAATTCCCCCATATATGACCAGTTTACCTTTATGACTACTCATAACCTCATTTTGTCATATGTATATACATACTCTTTGCAATAACATTGATGCTGAGCCCCTGCAACCAAGTGTGTGCCCCATCTGTGCATGTCCCAGTGAAGTATATTGTTTATTTTATGGATTTTACTAATTGAGTGGATTTATAAAAAAGACATATTTTTGTACAATATGGTTTTGTTAATCATTATGTAGATTATGTATTTGGGATTTTGTTGATTTAACTATTTCACTATTGGAAAGGTTCTTTGCTAGAATATTGGGTGTCTGTGGAATAGAAGCAGCAGCAGCAGACCGCGCTATCTTCTATGGGCTGCCCGGATCATAGTAGGTGGCCATTTGGTAGATAGCCAAACTGCAGTTTAATAGGCCACTTAGGATAGAACCCCTATGTCAGGATGCACACATCCTAATCAGCCTTGGTGTGTTAAAGTCCACAGGCCACAGAGTAGAGGGACAGGGAGCTTATAGCTCTCTACTACACCACAGTGTGCTGTGCACACACGACCATGGCCACTGCACACCAGGTTGTAATCCTGGTGTAAGGATCTTGTGTGCTAGTAAGGGTAGGTAGCTTGGAAGACCCCAAGTAGCTGAGAAGACTGGCTCATGTGGGGAATAGCTGGCATTTCTGGCCCTGGCTACGAGCTATATGTTAAAGGACAACTCCCACGGGACCCTCCCAAAAAAAACCACAGACACACACAGACACCATACTCACCATCCCTCCAGTGACGACTCGACAGAGCCAATTTAGATTTTTGCGTTTTCGTTTTTTCCTCCTTGTGCTTAAAAGGCCATAGCACTTGCATTTTTCCACCTAGAAACCCACATGAGCCCTTATTTTTTGTGTCACTAATTGTACTTTGCAATAACATGCTGAATTTTTGCATAAAGTACACGGCAAAACCAGAAAAAAAATAAATGTGTGGTGAAATTGAAAAAAAAAACGCATTTTGTTTATTTGGGGGAAATGTGTTTTTACGCCATTCGCCCTGGGGTAAAACTGACTTGTTATATATGTTCCTTAAGTCGTTACGATAAAAATTATATGTAACATGTATAACTTATATTGTATCTTGTGGCCTGTAAAAAATTTAAACCATTGCTAACAAATATATGTTCCTTAACCCCTTAGCGACCCATGACGTATCTGATACGTCATGGCGCCGCGGTGGGTGTTCAGAGCGGGGTCCCGCCGGGACCCCGCTCTGAACGGCGCTGATCCCGGCTGACACGTGCAGCCGGGCAGTGCCTCTGTTAGCCGGCGCGGGTCCCGTTGCCGCGCCGGCTAATTAAGCACTTCAATGCAGCTGTCAAACCTGACAGCTGCATTGAAGGGCTTCAGACATCACATCCCTGGTGTCTAGTGGGTCGGATCTCCCCCCCGCGATGCGATCGCGGGGGGGAGATCCGTTCTTCTGCCCGTGCCGGGCCTCAGCGTCGGAATGACGCTGATCCCGGCTCGGCAGTAGATTGCTATGGCCTACAGCAGGCCATAGCAATCTATGACCGATCTCATGGATCTTTGCTGCGTATATACACAGCATTGATCTCTATGAGAGACCAGTGCTATGTATATACAAGCCCCCTAGGGGGGCTTCTACTCCATCTAAAAAAAAAAGTAAAAAAGTGTTTTTATTAATAAAAAATCCCCTCCCCTAATAAAAGTCCAAATCACCCCCCTTTTCCCATTTTATAAATATAAATTAATAAATAAATAAACATATTTAGTATCGCCGCGCGCGTAATCGCCCGAACTATTAATTAATCACATTCCTGATCTCGCACGGTAAACGGCGTAAGCGCAAAAAAATCCCAAAGTGCAAAATTGCGCATTTTTGGTCGTATCAAATCCAGAAAAAATGTAATAAAAAGCGATCAAAAAGTCGTATATGCGCAATCAAGATACCGGTAGAAAGAACGCATCATGGCGCAAAAACTGACACCTCACACAGCCCCATAGACCAAAGGATAAAAGCGCTATAAGCCTGGGAATGGAGCGATTTTAAGTGACATATATTTGTTAACAATGGTTTGAATTTTTTACAGGCCATCCGATACAATATAAGTTATACATGTTATATATCATAGTAATCGTAACGACTTGAACATGCATAACAAGTCAGTTTTACCATAGGGCGAACGGCGTAAATGCAAAACTCCCCGAAATCAAAACAAATTCGTTTTTATTTCAATTTGACAGCGCAAATGATTTTTTTTCCGGTTTCACAACATATTTTATGGAAAAATTATGCCTGTAATTGCAAAGTACAATTGGTTTCGCAAAAAATAAGCACTCATATAAGTCTCTAGGTGAAAAAATGCAAGCGCTATGGACTTTTAAACATAAAATGGAAAAAGCAAAAGCGCAAAAACGAAAATTGGCTTGGACCTTAAGGGGTTAAAATCGCTCCATTCCCATGCTTATAGCGCTTTTATCCTTTGGTCTATGGGGCTGTGTGAGGTGTCATTTTTTGCGCCATGATGTTTACTTTCTATCGGTACCTTGATTGCGCATATGTGACTTTTTTATTGCTTTTTATTACAATTTTTCTGGATTTGATGCGACCAAAAGTGTGCAATTTTGCACTTTGGGATTTTTTGGCGCTGACGCCGTTTACCGTGCGAGATCAGGAATGTGATTAATTAATAGTTCGGGCGATTATGCACGCGGCGATAGCAAACATGTTTATTTATTTATTTACTTTTATTTATAACCTGGGAAAAGGGGGGTGATTCTGACTTTTATTAGGGGAGGGGGCTTTTTATTGACAACACTTTTTTTTTTACTTTTACACTTCTACTAAAAGCCCCCCTGGGGGACTTCTAGTATAAGTGCACTGATCTCTCATAGAGATCTCTGCAGCATAGATATGCTTCAGAGATCCATGAGATAGGCACTCGTTTACAGCCGGAAGTACACGAGTGCCGAGCCGGGGACGGCGCCATCTTGGAGCGGTCCCCGGCCGGCTTCAGACAAGGAGGACGTTATCCCAGACGCTCCTCTGGGATAACGTCCCAGGGGAGCGATCTCCGCCACTAGACACCAGGGAACGGCTGAATCCGGTAATCGGATGCAGCTGTCATGTTTGACAGCTGCATCTGATTACTGTATTAGCGGGCACGGCGATCGGACCGTGACCGCTAATACCTGCGGTCCCGGGCTACAAGTGGCACCCGGGACCGCCGCGGTTCAGAGCGGGGTCGCCGCGTGGCCCCGCTCTGAACACCCTTACCGGCAATAGGGCGTAAATATACGCCCTTTGTCGTTAAGGGGTTAAGGCTACTGTCACACACAGCATTTTTTTTAAACAACAGCTTTTGAGCCAAAACTAACAGTGGTGTGAAAAGTGGTGTGAATGAGACATACAAAGAAAGGTCTTCTGATTCTTGTTGGATTGACTTCTGGCTTTGGCTTAAAAACTGCTTCATTTCAGACTAACATAATTTAGATCTATTTTGTATTTTTATTCAGACACAGTGCTCTCTGCTGACATCTCTGGAATGCCCATAGAAAACCTCTCCTGCTCTGGACAGTTCCTGTCTTGGACATAGGTGTCAGCAGAGAGCACTGTGTCTGAATGAAAATAAAACAACACTTCCTGTAGGACATACTGCAGTTGATAAGTATGGGAAGACTTGAGATTTTTAAATAAAAGTAAATTACAAATCTTTATAACTTTCTGACACCAGAAAGAAAAAGATTTTTGCTGGACCACCCCTTTAAGGCACAAGTCCTAACCCAACCATTGGTCTTGATTTGTTTTCAGCCCAGGACTTGTGGCCATAACACGGACCCAAAGTGCCGCCGTATTACTCTCATCTCAAACTGACCTTGGGTTGTAAATAAAACTAGTTGCACGCATATGCTGAATATATTGATGAAAGGCTTTTGTTTCCTCCACTGTGCCCAAGGCACGCCACTTCAACACTGACCTACCATTTCTCAGAAGCTTACATTCTAATCCTATTTAGTCAGCCAATAAAAGTTGACAGAGTAAGTATAACAGCTCAACATTTATTGATGGTTAATATGATACTACATGCTACTCCTTTTCGGTGTTAAATATATTTAATTCAGTTGAATACATGAAAAGAATTTGTATTTCAGCTGCTAGAACTGAAATACACAGAGAAGCTTGAAATGTATTTTTCTAGATTTTATATTTTTTATCTTTTTTATAACAATATTTCAATAAAACATGATCTTCAGGGACAAATTCATAAACTATGATTAATTCTCAATGTAAAGTGTTTATTTATTTTACCGTGCTTCTGAAGAAAGCAAGATATTGATTGTATTTTGAAACCTCTGGTTCACTGGTTACCTTAGAGACATCCCACATATTAAAATAACAGCACTTCTATGTGTACACTGTCGACCTTGGAAATACCTTCACAGTACAGAAATATGGATCAATCAATGGGAAATTCAGGCAAATTAATTTTGGGTAAGGCATTTTAGTTAAATAGTCTGTCAGGTAAAATAATGGTTCTATTGTTTGTGAACACAGTGATATTAATCTTTGTAATGCACATTTCTTACCACAGGCTGCATTCATTGTTTTATAAACCACAATTCTAATAAAGCATTATTAAAGGCTACACACCTCTGATACCTATATTCAGCTTTATTTGTGATCATTGTCAATGTAGGGCCCCTAATTATTAATAATTATATTAGCTAGGGATCCCTAATCTTTTCTGGTCAAAAGAGCACATTGTAAGGCTATGTTCACAGCACGTAAAAGTACGGCCGTTGTTGCTTTATGCGCCTGTGAACACTGCCACTACTTCAATGGGATCCCGTCCGGAGCGTATACACATGGTATACCCTCCGGCCAGGATCCCATGCGGACCCGCAAATAACTGACATGTCAGAAACCCAAGTCAGTTCACACTATGAAGCATCATAGTGTGCAGTGGCAAGTTTTGATGCGGGCGTGCGCTGATGCGCCCGCATCAGTACACTACAGCCAGTATTGGCTGGGATGATCCGGGCAGAGACCGGCCATTCTGTGTATTTTGTATTTGTTGTATTTTGCATAAACAGGTCATAAATAATGTACATGTTCATCATCATCATCATCATCATAATTTTTAAAGTGACTCTGTACCCACAATCAGCCCCCCCCCCCAACCACTTGTACCTTCGGATAGCTGCTTTTAATCCAAGATCTGTCCTGGGGTCCGTTCGGCAGGGGATGCAGTTATTGTCCTGAAAAACAACTTTTAATCCTACAGCGATGTGTCTAACGGCCGGGGCTTACATTTGTATATGCATTAGGCTGGCACAACCTCTTCTTCCCTCCCCTCCGCCCTCCTCAGCATTAGGAATACTCTACGAACATTTACTGCTGTTTGAGCTTTGCACAGGTGTCTTAACGATCCAGCCCATGTTCATTATGCACACAGAAGGGGAATAGGAAGCAATCTGCCTGGAGGATTCCTAATGATAAGGAGGGTGGGGAGGAAGGACAGAGAGAGATTGTGCCAGCCTAATGCATATACTAATGGAAGCCCTGGCCGTTAGACACAGCGCTGCCGGATTAAAAGTCGTTTTTAAAACAGTAACTGCATCACCTGCCGAACGGACCCCATGATAGATCTTGGATTAAAAGCAGCTATCCGAAGGTACAAGTGGTTTGGGGGGGACAGATTGTGGGTACAGAGTCGCTTTAAAGAGCCCTTGATTCCAGAGCGCTAAAGAAGCGATAGGGGTTAACAAACAGGAACATTACAAGATCAAAAACACATTACATGAATGAATAAGATTAATGGCAGTCTGATACATGTGATTATAATGTAAGAGGAGAGAGACAGAAGGTAAAGTGCAGCCAAAGGCTATGTTGACACTACGTAAGTTCTGCAGAAATCACGGCCGTTGTTACAACGGCTGTGATTCCTGCGGTACTTATGTAGTGCTGCAGACTGAGGGAATCCCTAGCGGCACAGTGAGAAACTGACATGTCAGTTTTCTGCGGCCGCTATTTAGTGAATACCGTCAGGTTTTTAAGGTATATAGGAATTCAAGGGAATTTGCCTTTCCATAAGGGGAATTGAACCCAGGTAAAACCTGGTGGTGGTCTTTAGACAGGTGATTTACCCTGAAATCATGGCAAAAAACACAGTTAAGCTAAGAGAGTTAACTATATCTGAAATAAACGCTCAGAGACACTGGCTGACAGATGAGCAAGCAGGAGGCTGCAGTGCAATGATTATTCATGAGTAGAGATGAGCGAACCTCGAGCATGCTCGAGTTTATCCGAACCCCAGCATTCGGCATAGCGGGGGCTGCTGAAGTTGGATAAAGCTCTTAAGCTGTCTGGAAAACATTAATACATGGATATGTTTTCCACATAGCCTTAGGGCTTTATCCAAGTTCAACAGCCCCCGCTATGTCAAATGCTCGGGTTCGGATAGACTCGAGGTTTGCTCATCTCTGTTCATGAGGAAAAGGAAGGAGAAAGCAGTGGGAGGCGTAGCTGAGTGTGGCAAAAATGCTGAGCCACAACTTTTGATTATATTAGGAGGTAACATGCTTGGGGACTGGTAACTACAGCCAGGGGCGGATTAACTTTACCATAGGCCCCGGGCTGTTCACCAAGCCTGGCCCCCCCCACCCCACTGTAACTATGGAAGTACTAGCCTGGCGTTCATAGTACAGGATGGATAATGTCATGATGTCCTGATTTGTGCAAAATTGCCATTAAAAAAAACTGTGATTTTTTGCAAATCGTGGCAGAAGTGTAGCCAGGAGACAGTACACCATTGAAAGTATAAGTCTTTTTGGGTGGTCATGGGCCCCCCAGGAGCTCAGGGCCCCGGGTTGCCGCCCAAAACGCCCCTATTATAATCCTCTACTGACTACAGCACACTTTCAGCACCTCGGGTAGGGCCAGATGCTGACAGACTCCATTTAAGGTGTCTATCAACAAGTTCACTAGTTTATAGTAATTTCAATCTGATCAAATGTTGGTGGCCTATTCTATTTTCGTGATCTCAGGAGAAATTTTGACTTGTATGTCTCCCTTGTTGCAGGAGCTGGACTACCCACTTGTCTTTTCTCTCTGTATGTGTTCCTGGCTACATTTTGAAGGATGTTATGAAAAGTTAAAAAAGATGGCATTAAACTTTGCAAAAACTTTGGACTGAAAGTTACCATCTTTAAAAAAAAAACTTGATACAATACTGAGAAATGTTATGTTTGTTACTAACAAAGTTTCTGTTATTTGTAGGAAATGTTGCACACATTTATTATGCATTGCACTTTTATTGCCTTTTACTGTGTATACATTGATTAAAACATTTAAAAAAAATAAATAAATAATGCATCCAGATAGAAATGTTAGATTGCTGAAGACCTCAGCATGCAGTTGCGTCTAAGGCAGATATATGTGAAAAAGCAGCAAGGAGCCTTACGTTCCTCACAGTATTAGGTACGTATGGTTAGCAGTTTTAACATACTGTATATATATTAAAGAACAGCAAAAAGCCACTGCTTCAACCTTTAGCTATGTTAATGTGCCATGAATGCTTTATTACGTACAAATGTGAAACACAATTCAGCAAATATGTACACATGTACGGTTGCCTGTTATGTCCCTGCCTCACAACTATAGTATTTCCCCCCGGTATGGACGTCCCTACGCTGCCGATTGAAGGGGGCTATCCCTATGGTGGAGACATGGAAACACGACAAAGAATCAAACAGTTCACTGTATAAGTACAAAGATAAACAGATATCGTATTTAGACTCTAGGCATAGTCGGCATATATACATTAGTGCTATCACACTTGGTTTTATTAGATGGGCTATGTTGACATGTTTGGGACTCCAGTGCAGAATGTGTATGCCAGGAGTCCAACAAGAAAGTTCCAACACCCTATTTTCCAACCCGTTTCCCCTTGTTATATGTTACAAGGTTGCAAGGTATGTGGGTTCATCAGGGAGTGTGGGTGTCCATAATTAGATAATCATGGGATATCTTCATTCTATAGTTGTGAGGCAGGGACATAACAGGCAACTGTACATTTGTACATATTTGCTGAATTGTGTTTCACGTTTGTACGTAATAAAGCATTCATGACACATGAACATAGCTTAAGGTTGAAGCAGTGTTTTTTTTCTGTTCAGGCAGATATATAAATTATTTCAGGCATGGTCGGATCAGACACTGGGTCTTGCCACAAGAGAACATAAAAATTCTATAATGAACAATACGTACGTACTGTGGCTACATGTCTTGTCTCTAATGGCAGAGATTCCAACTGGCATTTTTCAGCAGGATAATACCCACACACAAGGCTTTTCCCAGACTGTCTCCCCCAGATTGTAAACTTCCTTGCCCTGCCTGGTCACCAGTTTTATTGCAAATCAAACATTCACAGACCAGCTGGGACACCAGCTTTGGCAACCTATGAATGTAGGATACAGGATCTACAAGCATAGTTGCTGCATCTGTGGGAAAATATGTTGCAGAATGCCATATGGAATCTGTATGTTTCCATGGCCAACCATATCCAATCTTCTATCAATGATAGAGGTGGCCCAACAGGGTATAGGAGTCTCGGTTGTACAGTTTTCTCTAATAAATGTATAATTTTGCTCTAATATTTTAATCACTTACAAATGACATCACACATATAAAAGATTATTCCATTCTAATAAATCCTTCTTGGTGCATTATTTTTTGTCATGAGTTTATATGTAGTTGTTCATTGGTTTTGTATATTTGGCAACATTGCACCCAGAAACTATGCCCATGGATGCCATGAGGTCATTAGGTAGTTATCAGAGGCTAGCATTCTGCCCACTGTGTCACTATGATCAGTGAGAGTAAGACCATATGACCATTGCATGGTCAATTCCCCAAGGATTGTGATGCCTCTCCATCCCTCCTTCCCACCCTCCTCATCATTAAGAATGCCCCAGGCAGGATTTTTCCCATTCATCACCTGTCTGAACACTGCACATGGGCCTTAATGATCTGGCACATGTGCAGTGTTCAGACAGGTGATAGGTGACAATTGTTCTAGGGGCATTCCTAATGATAAAGGCGGCGAGGAGGAGGGGTGTCACAACCCTAGGACATGGGTACTCTAATGCTGCGTTTACACAGAGCAATAATTCGCCCGATCGTACGATTAACGATTTCGAAGTAACAATTTTTTTTTATAACGATCAGCGTTTAGACGAAACGATATATATCGTACGGAAAAATCTTTGGCGATCGCTTAAGCCTATCTCACACATAGGTTAAATCGGTGAACGAATGTTTACACGGAATGATCTGCGAATTTTTTGCGAACGACCAACTACGATTTGAGAACATGAACGATTTCTCGTTCGTCGTTTAATCATTCACTGAATTTACATGTACAATTATCGTTCGAATTCAATTGTTATCGTGCAAATTCACATGATAATCGTTCCGTGTAAACGCAACATAAGCCACACCAATTTGACACAGGGCTGCAAGTTTAAAAGTTGCTTTTTTTAGGGCAAAAACTGCATCACCTGCCGAACAAACCCCAGGACAGATCTTGAATTAAAAGGAGCTATCCTAAAAGGTACAAGCGGTTTGGGGTGGGGGTCAGATTGTGGGTACAGAGTCGCTTTAACTATGTTATTTGAGATGGCAACAAATCTTTAAAATGGGGGCTTCCAACATTGGTTGATATGGCTTCAATGTCTGCACTCTGCTTCAGAGATCACATGAGACAACAAAGAATTGAGAGTGGCTCAACAAGAAAGTCACTTCAAAGATGGACTGATGGGTTAACACCTTGATGACCTTTTCTTAACAACTGGGGTAAATATTTAAGGTCACCAGAAAAGGACAAGCTTACTGATAACGTTGCCTGGCTCCAACCTTTAATATTCTTCTGAATGCTATTTACCAAAGGAGCTCTTTCATTTCAATCACATAGCTTTACCTCAGAGTGCTTGTCATTTGACTCATAGGATATATTTCTACTGTGGGCAGAAAGATTATCTGAGCTTCAGCCACCCAGTATGTCCCAGAAAACTGGAAAAAAACCAAGGCCTAGGTGAGAGTGAGGAGATGATGGCTGCCTGTGCATAATGTGGAAATGTTTCGTATGACTGTTGTTCTGCTTTCACCAAAAAAAAAAAAAAAACTTCAATACAATATAACTAGCATTACCAAGTTATAGATGACTACTACAAAGGAATTAACTCAAATCTTCATATTTCTTGTGCTTTATATCTTCAAAAGAAGAATTACATTTTATTATACACATTATAACAAAATATATCCTTATAATGATTTCCTATATAAATCCACTTTAAATTATGTTTTTTCCCTCTAATTATAAGAGCCAGTGATTATGGCGTTGCTAATTACTCGAGGGAATCTTTAAAACATGGGCAGCTGTGCTTGTTTCATGGGAGGATCGACAAGCTCCAAATCACAAACTGTATTATAGGAATATAGCTACCGCTGTAATATGTATTCCTTACCAGTGTGTTGTCACACTAAGCCCTTTTAAGAAGATGTCATATTGCAATGGACACAGGTTTCAAAATTTCTGTAAAAAAATATCTATATATGATGTAAAATGGGAACTAAAGATAAAAAGCTTCCAGGGTGAGTGATTTAATTTGTTTGGTTATACATTCTATACATATGGAATATGTTTACTAACAATTGATCTCCATAATTATTAATACATCAAATATCTGATTCCCAACTCACAGATATATATATATTTTTTTTTTACATACAGCTGGCAGCATATGCCTGAGGCTAATAAAAATTATATCTGGATGCATACTTAGCAGTTTCCATAAGTATTTACTTATGACATACAGCTAGCAGATATCTATCTCCTTACTATGTGTCCACTATATTCTTTGAATGTTCCTTGAACCTGCCATATACTGCAGCATAGTCAGGCGACAGATTTGCTGTAATGATTACTTACTGATGTCAATATTGTACAGCCTACAAGACCACATAGCTGTAAATATTCATGTTTGTGCTTTTTAACATAGTCAAAAATGAGTATCATCTATGTCCTTTAAGGGACTGTACCATCAGGCCTGGGCTGAAGCACTGGAGGTGGTCTGATCCACCCCCAGCGGGAGGAAACCTCTGCCCCTCTATGACACTGCTCCATTAGAATCAATGGAGCTCTTTCATATGGGGGTAAGGGTTTCCTCCCACTGGATCAGCCCGCCTCCAGTGCTTCAGCCCAGGCCTGATGGTACAGTCCCTTTAACATTTGAAACTGCTCTTGTATCATATATTATATGTCTGTTAGGGACTGAACACAATGCACACAATACATCATTGAGTGTTTCTGACTCTACAGCCTAAACAATTTACACAACTTTGCTTTCCCAGACACAGTGACAGACCACATCATTGAATCACATGATTTGTATGGGAAATAAGGCAACTATGAGAAAACACAGGCACTAAAACATATAATTAAGCCCTTAACGACCCATGACATATCTGATATGTTATGGCACCGCTAGGGGGGGTCCAGAGAGGGTCACGCCATGACCCCGCTCTGTACCATCACGTTCCTCGCTGCTATGACCCCTATCCCAGCTCAGTAATCCAGAGATCTGGGCTGCAGCGGCCTTTAGTAATACAGCACTGATCTAATTGATCAGTGCTGTATTATATACACAGCATTGAGAGATCAGTGCTGTGTATATAGAAGTCCCCATGGGGACTTCTATTTAATTTAATTTAATACATCCCCTCCCATAATACAATTGAGTGCATATTCACCCAAACTATTAAATGATAACATTCCTGATCTTGCACGGTAAACAATGTAAGTGCAAAAAAATTCCAAGATGCAAAATTGTGCATTTTTGGTTGTATCCAATCAAGAAAAATTATAATAAAAAGTGATCCAAAAGTCACAAATAGGCAATGAAGGTCACAATAGAAAGTAAAGATCATGGCTCAAAAAATGCCACCTCACACACATAGACCTAAAAAATAAAAGCATTATAAGAATGGTAATAGAGCACTTTTAAGAACATTTAGATTTTTTTTAAAAGGTTTTTTTTTTTTTTTTAAGTTGTAAAATAAAGTAAAAGTTATACAAGTTGCATATCATTGTAACCATAAGACTTGAGGAACATAGATAACAAGTCTGTTATCAACCTCCCCACCCCCAAATAAAAATAAATTGTAGTAGTAAAAAAATAATAAGTAGGTAGGGACAGCGTGGGGGAGTGTGTCTCTTTGTTCTCTGGGGCCCTGACAATTGGTCTGAAAACAGAAAATAGTGTAAACTGTCCACATCAACCAATTACAGCTCAGCTTTTATTTGATAAGAGCTGAGAGCTGAGTTGTGATTGGTTGCTATGAGCAATTTACACCAATTTTTATATCACACAGTTTGATAAATCTGGGCCACAGAGAGGGATGTTGTATGTGTTCAGGAAAGGGTGTGTTTACACAGAGAGATTTATCTGACAGATTTTGGAAGCCAAAGCCAGAAATTGATTTGAAAAGAGGATAGATCCCAGTCTTTCCTTTATGACCTGATCCCTGTTTATAGTCTGTTCCTGGCTTTGGCTTCAAAGATCTGTCAGATAAATCTGTCTGTGTAAACACACCAAAACATTTCTTTGTTAGCATGTGCAGTAATTAGTAATTTGCAGCCAATACATGTTCTCCTATTCAGTTGTGTGTGCCTTATGTGCCTACTTTGCTTAGCATACAAGCATGCACTCAGCAGTTCTCCTGAAGTAGCTGTAAAACAACAGGTTTGGAAGAACTGAGATGTTTTGACAGTCCATGCTGGGAGTTGTAGTTGTGAAGCCAATGTCTCTGCAGATTGCAGGACTACACCCCTCATCATGCCATGTTGACATTTTATGTTGGGAGTTATAATTTTGCAGCCTATAGCTCTTCTGGTTGAAGAACTACAACACCCATCATGTACTGCTGACAGGTTATAAAAAAAGGAGTTGTACCTGTTGCTCTCCAGGTTGTAGAACTACAACCCCCACTATATTGTGCTGACAGTTCATTATGTGGGCTGTAGTTGTGCAACCTGTGGCTCCCGTGTGTTGATTCTGCCCTGACTGCAACTGATCTGGGGGAGGGGGAGCATGCTGATATTTTGCACCTGGGCCCATAAGCTTTTAGCCACACCCCTGGCTGTTATCCCTTACCAGGCTGCAGTTTGGGGCTTAATAATCCGAATGCTAGTGCAATTGTTTTAAGCAATTGTATTCTCCAGACTGTTACACATAAATAATGTTACCTTTGCATAAGAGGATAGATCCCAGCAAAGCAATAATGAGTCATGCATAAAGAACAGCAAATGCAGAATTTAATTTTCTGCAGAAAAGGTAACATAAAAAAAGAAGAGGAAGAAGAAGAAGAATACAGGCACAAATGATGCTCCTAGAAAGCCACAATACTATCCATCAGCTGTGTACACTGTCCATCTCATCACTGGAATCACTGCAGCCCAAACAGGAGAGAAATGCCTGAGAATCTGCTAGGCAATTATACAGCGTGTGGTGACTCCACTCCACATTTCCCTATCAGCCTTGTTCCTAGATTGAGGCAATACAATGTACAGCACGTCTCACTGTGTCTCCAGGATTTCTGCTGGCAGCTGGGTCAGGGAGCTTGTGTAGAGCAGAGCTGCATGCACTATGCACAGTAGCCTGGCACAGTGTGACATCAGTACAGCAGAACATATAATACAGACAGGTCACATATGTAGCACATAGTGTAGTCATAGGTTAACAAACAAGACTGTGATCTCTGCAGCATCCTTCACCCTGGCTGCTTACTTCTCATCTACCTACAGGAGCAAGCAAGGATCCTGCTGCTGTTATTGAAAAGTTTTCTGCCATTTCTGAAGGGATGACTCCAAGGGTTCTGCACCTCTCTCAGCTGCACTGACACTGCCTGTTGGGTTGGATGACATTTATTTGTTATTGCAGTGCCAAGAAGGAACTGGCAAGTGTTTCTCTTTCTGAAAAGAAGACCAGGATATTTGGGGAATTCCTAACATTGGATTATCAGACCTTACACCATGCTTTGGATCTGGGGACCTATGCTACTGTCAATTTGCTCTGGCGCTGATGTGAAAGCTGGTAGCTGCAATGAGGTCAGACAGGCATATAGTGCTAAGGGATTCAGCCTGGCCAATGTCCCCTATCAAGAGATATCAGGTAAGAATGAGCTTTTCATCTCACTGGTCCCAGCAACTAATGTAGAACAGTGCTATACCTGTATTTTCTCTGTGCACTTTTGAAAACATTAACCCCCAATTGTTCTTATTTTTCCACTAATGTGTAATTTGATATATGTTTTTTGTACATGTTAACTTGTTTCTGTGAGAGTTTTGCATCTACTTTGTACTTTGGCATATTTTTAGATAAAGTGTGCTGTGAACTGTTCTAGAATGTACCATCAATACACTTGTCACTAAGTAAGGCAAGGCTGACATATCTCAGTATAGATCTAAATGACATGGATTGATTGGACCAATAGCATGTATTTTGTGTATTGTTGGCTCAGGGTCCAATACTGTGTGTCATCTCAGCTACAGTGCTGTGCAGTTTGTTGAAATCTTTGATGTCAGTGCTGAAGCTGGTTAGACACCTACTGCATATAGGATGTTACAGATCAAAGTGCTACAGTGATCACCAAGGAGTAAATATTCTGCATCATTCTGGGGGGACACATCGTTTGATTTATTCTGAATATGATCTGTTGTCTTCAAGAATGGACAAAGCACATTATTATTATGATCTTCCCTCTCATTAAACTGCCTTTCTTTGGTCCTGGCATGGACAATTGAATCTTGAAATTTCACTATTGTCATCTATTTTTGTTGTCCTGACACACTATCATTACAGAGGTAGCTACAGAAAGTCTATATTATATCTTAAATTCATATATATATGACACCTATAGAGTATAAATCTAAAAAGTAAAATGTGGGATACTGAAGAATTAAAACATACTGCACCACTCTGTACACTGACAGCTGCAAATGACGATATAATTCACCAGCTATATCTCAGTGGTATAGCCTGCTGTCTCATAGCACTGGCCCATGCTTACCAGGTTGGGTTTCCCTAATGTATTTGCTTTGTGTGTGTGTTCATCTACAGATAGTGCTGAATTGCACTTTGGAGAGCTGCTGTGCACTCTTTCAGTAATTAGGATAAACTTAGAGTTGCTGAAATGTGGATGTGATTTCCAGAAAGCCCTTTCTACTATGCATATGTGGCAAGCAAAGTACCCTGTAGAAAGAAGTATTCTAGTCTACCAATCCCCTCATAAATGTGACCATAAAGTGTTTTAGGTTACGTATACCATATAATAGATTATAAATGGCAATGGCTCCAGCTAATGAGCAGATACATCACCAATTAATACTGTTTTCAAGCCGTAGACTGTATTCAAATATATTGTGCCTAGTTGTCAGCTGATTGGAGATTATCAGGGCATGTGCAGACAAATAAAACATTACTTCTTAATTGAATCAAAAGTAGCATGAGCCACTCTATTACATGATACTTGCATTCAGCTAGCATTAGTATACTAATGGTGCCTTTACACCTGCAGATTTATCTGACAGATCTTTGAAACCAAAACCAGGAACAGACTATAAACAGGGAACAGGTTATAAAGGAAAGACTGAGATTTCTTCTCTTTTTAAATCCATTCCTGGCTTTGGCTTCCAAAATCTGTCAGATAAATCTGCCTGTGTAAACGCACTATAACAATGGGGCATTAAAGGGGTTTTCCTGCACAATGCCACTGCTGCTCCTGCACTATGCAAGTAATGAAACACATCCTCTTTTATTATACTTGATTGGTGCTGCGTTGCAGGGTGTCAAGACTCAATGTCTGTCATTTTGCTAAGCAAGTAGGTCAACGTACGGATTTGTCAGGAAATCTGTTCCCCCTTATTTTGCTTTTTTTGACCAAGTGGTCAAAATCTTAACAGGAATCATAGATTACAGGATCACAGTGCTGCCCCATTTTGAAAAAAACACTCCGAGACTGGTACAGGTAGGGGTCCAAAGGAGAGAAGAGTAGAGGAGGAGTAAAGTGCGATCTGTCCTTTATAGGTACCTATCAATGGCAGGGCACACTTTACTCCTCTTCTTACCCTCTCTCCATTGGACTCCTCCCTGTTCTAGTCTCTGAGTGTATTTTTAGCAGTTTAACCCCTTCATGACCTGGCCCAAAGTGACCTAAATGACCACGCCAATTTTCATTTTTGCACTTTCGTCCTTATTTATCTACAGGGCCCTGTAATAGCTTTTTTTTTCAGGAACTTTGTACTTTGTAATGGCACCTTTCAATCTACCATACCATGATTTAATTAAAGTGACTGCACCACCAGGCCCAGGCTGAAGCACTGGAGGCGGGCCGACCCACCCTTAGTGGGAGGAAACCCCCGCCCGTCTATGATAGGGTTCATTGATTCTAATGGAGTCACGTCATGGAGGGGCTGGAGTTTCTTCCCACAAAGGGTGGGTCGGCCGACTCCAGTGCTTCAGCCTGGGCCTGGTGGTACAGTCACTTTAAATCAAATTTTTTGCAAATCATTATTAGTAAATATCCCTCTTGTCACTTATAAAACAGTCTTATTTTTTCACATATGGGGCTTAATGAGGTGTTGCTTTTTGCGCCATGATCTCTAGTTTTCATTAATACCATATTTGTGTAGATCGGATGTTTTAATCACTTTTTATTATTTTTTTTTATATGTAATGTTATGCCATTTGCCATACAGGATCACTATTATATTTTAATAGATTGGAAAATTACAAATGCTACGGTATATAATGTTTTTATTTTTTTAAATAATTTTTATATGTTTTATTTATATTATGGGATAGGGGGTGATTTAAACTTTTATTGGGGATGGTTGTTGGGGTAATTTTAAAAACATTTTTACTTTTTATTTTTCACATTTGTTTAGGTCCCTCTGGGGGACTTTTAAAGGACAACTCCGGCGAAATTTTTTTTTGGCTTATTTAACACACATTACAAAGTTATATAACTTTGTAATGTGGTTAAATACCCCGTCTGGCCCCCTTCCCCCACTTTCCGACCCCTGACCCCCCCACTCCGGAAGTTAAAGAATGTATACATTACCTATTACGGTCGTCACGGTCCTCTTCTCCCGGGCGGCATCTGGTGACGGGTGACGTCAGAGCTGGGGGGCGGTCCGGGTCTTCTTCCTCTTCGGCATCTTCATTGAGAGTGAATGGGAGAGAAAAGGCTGCTGGTGCACATGCGCACCAGCAGCCTTTTCATTGGCTGGAGCGCATCACATGGCTTCCAGCTTGCTCATCCCTGATTGGCTGAGCATGCTGGAAGCCATGTGATGCACTCCAGCCAATGAAAAGGCTGCCGGTGCGCAAGCGCACTGGCAGCCTTTTCTCTCTCATGGACCCAGAAGCAAGAGACATCGCTGGACGGCGGACGCAGGTGACGGTGAGGCGGACGGCGGGCGAATGGAGTGGCGATCGTCACCTGAGGGATGGTGAGTATGGTGTCTGTGTGTGTCTGTGTTTTTTTTTTTGGGGGGGTCCCGCCGGAGTTGTCCTTTAACAATAAGATTGCATACCGTGATCATTGCTATGCCATAGCATGGCATTGATAAGTGCAATCGCTGTTCTCCACATAGAGTCTGCATGTGGCCTGTGGCAGACTCTGTGAGTCACACTGCGGGGGTCCTGATGGGTAAGTGTCAGGAGATGCTACATTTACAAAGATTATCTGACAGATTACACTATGTTACACAAGTTTTGTTCCCAGTTTTTTAATGTTATATTCCAATTCCTTGTGTCTAAAACAAATTAAAAATTGCTTACATTCATCATAAACTTCGCTTTTGTGACCATGGCAACAAAAATTATGAATTTTTATTATTGAAACAGACAGTTTTGCATCTTCTCATTTATACAGTCAGACTAAGAAGACTATAGGCATTGCAAATTTACACAGATTGGCAAAAACTGTTCAGAAGTTTGTGTTTTTCCGAGATTTACAACTATACTGCAAATCAGATTCACGAATCAGTCCCCAAATATAGTCGCCCATCATGTTCTCATTATATTGTCCTTGGAACGGTGTTCAAAGTTCATAATGTCCTGGTGGAAGCGCTCGCCTTGCTCCTCTGAATAAGCTCCCATGTTCTCTTTGAACTTGTCAAGATGAGGATATGGGTTTTGAGTAACACCCTGCAGCCCATTGTAGCATAGTTCTTTATCAGAGTCTGGACCAGTTGTACATAGTTTTCATCTTTATGATTGCCTAGGAAGCCGTGAACCACTGTGACAAAACTGTTCCAAGCCGCTCTCTCCTTCCTATTAAGCTTCTTCGGAAATTCACTGCACTCTATGATCTTCTTGATTTGTGGTCCGACGAAGACACCAGCTTTGATCTTTGCTTTAGACAGCTTAGGGAAAAGATCTTTGAGGTAATTGAAAACTGTCGACTCCTTATCTAGAGCCCTGACAAATTGTTTTATGAGCCCCAACTTGATGTGTAGTGGTGGCATCAGTACCTTGCGTGGGTCCACCAGTGGCTCCCACTTTACATTGTTCTTTCCCACAATGAACTCTGTCCGCTGAGGCCAGTACCGCCTGTGGTAGTGTGCTTTAGTATCCCGGCTGTCCTAAAGGCATATAAAGCAAGGATACTTAGTAAAACCACCTTGGAGGACCATTAGGAATGACACCATTTTGAATTCTCCAATAACTTCCCAGCCGTACTCATCATACTTTAAGGCACCTAGCAACATCTTGACACTGGTGTATTCCTCTTTTAGGTGCACCAAGTGAGCTACAGGAAGAGATGGATAATTATTCCCATTGTGAAGCAGCATGGCTTTGAGGCTCTTACATGAGCTGTCTATGAAGAGACGCCACTCATTCGGGTTACAGGTGATACCTAAAGCCTCAAATAGACCTGCCACATTGTTGCAGAAGCACAGTCCGTCTTGAAGACTGAAGAAGGTGGAAAAAACTTGGTGATGCTTCCTCTGACCTTTGACTTGGACGCTTTAATCTAATAAGTTCCATTTACCATCATGCATGCTGAAGTGTGCTTTGTAGGCCTCACACATCTTAGCAGATGCTTCCACAGAGTACTTTTTCACTCTTGTCTTTATAAAATGGCCACATACATAGCAAAATGCGTCTGCTAGATGTATGCAACCTCTTGATGCCATCTAAACTGAATAAGTTGCTGTGTACTGTAAGGAAAAAGAATGTCTCTCCAAACTGCAAATAAAAATGGTAAATCTTTATTCCATGCAGTATCAAAGTACAAGAGTGTACTGAGGATTCAGCAGAGCAAGACTGATCACCCGGTAGCAGAGAAACACACAATATATACATTTGAAAGTAGTGGTCCTTCCTAAGCTCCTCCTGTAATGGATGTGCGGTGAAGTGTGAATACTGTCATTATCAGAATCTGAATAGAGAATGAATTCACACCTGTCTGTCTAGGTCAATTCCCCTTTGTCTGTGATGGCTGTTGCCCACTTACTATGCAATCCCAATCAATTAGATTATGTCTCTCCGTCTCTCATGAAGGGCTATAGTGGCCCTATATAACTGTAGTTATACAGCTACCTACCTACAATTCTGTACAGTCCCCGAAAATTCTAGATAATTCTGGACAGTTCTAGAAACTTCTTGATAGTTCTAACAATTCCAGAAGCTTCTTAAGTATATTGAAATATGGCGAATACCCTACGATTGTGGCATTTAAAGGGGTAATGAAAGTCTGCAGGTAGTGATGGATTCTTTCCAGTGTGACGCAGTGCTCTCAGCTGACATCGCTGTCTGAGACAAGAACTGTCCAGAGCAGCAGCAAATTCCCATAGAAAACCTATCCTTCTGTGGACAGTTCCTGTTTTGGACAGAGATGTCAGCAAAGAGCACCGTGCCACACTGGAAAGAATACACCACTTCCTGCAGGACATACAGCAGCTGATAAGTATGGGAAAATGTTAGATTTTTAACTAGAAGTAAATTGGAAATCTATATGACTTTCTGAAACCAGTCGATTTGAAAGAAAAAGAATTTCGCTGGAGTACCAATGCAAATAAATGCCATGTGTTCACACAGCCCCAAAGAGGATGTACCATCAGGTACCATCAGGTACATCCTCTTTAATCTGACCCAGGGATAGAACGGCGCCGTCACGGGCAAGACGGTGCCGCTGTCTGAAGCACAGGAGGCGGGCCGGCCGGCCCGCCCCCAGTGGGAGGGAATTCCCTCCCCTCTATGACACGGCTCCATTAGAATCAATGGAGCCACGTGCTTCTGTGCTTCAGCCCCGGCCCAATACCCCTGGATAGAACGGCGCCATACACAGGAACCGGGCTGCGGTTCAAAAAACTGACCGCTGCATCGGCTTTAACGTGACGGCGCCATTCTATCCCTGGGTCAGATTAAAGAGGATGTACCTGATGGTACATCCTCTTTAAGAATGGAAGAATGAAGTCCATTGAAGTCGGTGAGAAGTAAATGCTCACTATTTCACTATGCTCTGTGAGACTTCCTTCTTCAAAGCTCTTAGGGTATGTTCAGAATGAGGAATGAGGGAAGAATTGAAAAGTTTTATGCTTGAAATTACCTTTTCTTCAGCTCGGGTGGAACAGGCGTGGAATGCAAGCTGAAAGCGGAAATTCAAAGCCCCAATGACCGTGGGATTTCTCTAGCTGAATTTGCCCAAAGAATTGACATGTCAATTCTTTTGGGTGGAAAGTGGATCCGCCACGTAACGTTTTACGGGTAAATTCTGCCATGTGAACAACAGAGCGGAAATCCGATTGAAAGCAATAGGACATTGCTCAGTACATATTTTAAAGGAGGAATTTCAAGCGCAATACGCATAAAGTTAAGCATGGCTACTGCTTGAAATTCCTCACCTATTTCTCAGTGTGAACATACCCTAAGAGTCCATTGTGAAGAAGACGACTCTTTACTGCCCTCTTACTTAATGCTGGATGTTAATATATAAGTAGCCATGTAAGGCAATGTTCATATTTAAAACTATAAGAGAAACAGATTGCTGAACTCAGGGAGACCAGCCAAACGACAACACTGCCGGCTGCTAGTGAAAGCGCTCAGTGCAATGAAGTCCTAGGTGCATTGCCCCCTGGGAAACATGAATATGCAAAAGAATAGCCCGTGGAGCCTCATTGAAGAGTCTCAAAACACAGGACTAGCCAGATATCCCTCCGGGAAGGACCCAGCCAAGGGGCAGCTCCTGTTAGGAAACCACCAAAACCACCATATTAAGTGGCCCTATAAGTCAATTTAATGACCAGGGATAAAGCAAGGCTAGGTAACCATCCACATACAACTGTTTCGGGGTGTTGCCCCTCATCAGTGTGGAGCAGGATTCTGGCTAGGTGGGAGCAATGCCTAGTAGAGCCATAAGAGAAACAGATTGCTGAACTCAGGGAGACCAGCCAAACGACAACACTGCCGGCTGCTAGTGAAAGCGCTCAGTGCAATGAAGTCCTAGGTGCATTGCCCCCTGGGAAACATGAATATGCAAAAGAGGAGCCTGTGGAGCCTCATTGAAGAGTCTCAAAACACAGAACTAGACAGATATCCCTCCGGGAAGGACCCAGCCAAGGGGCAGCTCCTGTTAGGAAACCACCAAAACCACCATATTTAAAATTGACATGCACCCTACATCCGACATGCATACAGGAAACATATTCAATGGAAGACCTGTGCAGGATCTATTGAGTTCAAATGATAAAGTACAAACATATTTTGCAGTGTGATTGTCCTTTTGAGTCCCACAAAAAATGGTATATGCTTAAATAGTCTGGTGATTATTTAATTATGTATGATCCATTAGAAGTATGCAGTGATATACATCAGCATACCATTCTGCCTATATACCAACATAAATCACTGACATCCTGTCATTTTAGATGTGAACATAGCCTAAGATTAGGCAGCAACAGGAAGAGGAAACTGAACACAGCAGTAGTGAACTTTGTCACAGGTTTCTCCTCAATGTGGTGTGGGTAATGCTGGCTCTATGTGTATGTAAATCTGTACAACAGCTGTGTCCTCCGTTAGTTAATGAACCCTTTACAAGTAGCTGTGTCCTCGTCTAAACGATTGCCTCAGCTTTGTTATATTCTTTTACCTTAGCTGGGCTGCATAATACATAATAAGAATTATATTACATGACTAGTGTATAACAATTTTTTGTATGAGGTTCGGGCTCTTGGTGGGAGTTTTGATTTGTGGTTTGCTAATTTGATGCCCATGGCAATGCATGTCTATTCTTTAACCCCTTAAGGACCGGGCCTGAAATGGCCTTAAGGACCGGAGCAAATTTTATGAATTTGACCAGTGTCACTTTATTCATTAATAACTTCGGGATGCTTTTACCTATCCGGCTGATTCTGAGATTGTTTTCTCGTGACATATTGTACTTCACATTTCTTGTAAATTGGAGTCGATACTTATAACGAATCTTTATGAAAAAACCCAAAATAGCGTGAAAAATTGTGAAAAAATGCATTTTTCCAACTTTAAAACTTTTCTGCTTATACAGAAAATGGTTATACCACATAAATTATATATTAAATAGCATTAGCAACATGTCTACTTTATGTTGGCGGCATTATTAAACTATATTTCATTTTTTTTAGACAATAGGAAGCTTAAAACATTAGCAGCAAATTTCCAAATTTTCAGTAAAATTTCAAAATCAGATATTTTTAGGGAACTGTTCAGGTTTAAAGTGTATTTGAGGGGACTGTGTGTTAGAAAGCCCCACGAAGCACCCCATTTCAGAAACTGGACCCCCTAAACTCTGCAAAAGCACATCCAGAAAGTTTTTTAACCCTTTAGGGGAGTCACAGAAATAAAAGCTAAGTGTGTAAGAAATTTGAAAATTTTAATTTTCTGTGCAGAGATTTTATTGTAATCCAATATTTTTCATAATTATAAACCTATTACCAGAGAAATGCACCCCAATATTGATTGCCCCGTTTCTGCAGTTTATAGAAATACCCCATATGTGGCCCTATTGCGCTATTTGACGCAACCACAAGCCTCAGATATAAGGGAGCGCCTAGTGAATTTCAATGGCTCCGTTATTTTTGGTCATTTTTGACTGTACCACTTCAGGTTGGCAGAGGCTCTGGGGTGCCAAAACCTAAAAAACACCCCTAAAGGGACACCATTTAGAAAACTACACCCCTCAAGGAATGTAACAAGGGGTGCGGTGAGCATCTGGACCCCACAGGTGCTTCACAGATTTTCCAAACAATATGGCTTGAAAAAAGACTAAAGTATTTTTTACACTAAAATGTTGTTCTAGCCTTCAATTTTTCATTTTCACAAAGGGATAAAAGGGAAAAAAAAACACAAAACATGTAGCGCAGTTTCTCCCGAGTACGGATATACCCCACATGTGGACATAAAGTGCCAAGCGGGCGCAGGACGAGCCTCCAAAGGGAAGGAGCGCCAATTGGCTTTTGGAAGCTGGATTTCACTGGAATGGATTTCAAGGGCCATGTCGCATTTACAGAGCCCTCGCGCTGCCAAGACACTGGAAACCCCCCACAAGTGACCCCATTCTGGAAACTACACCCCTCAAGGAATCTAACAAGGGGTGCAGTGAGCATATGGACCCCACAGGTGACGGGCACAAATGTGGAAAAATGTGACGTGAAAGTGAAAATTTTCATTTTTTCACTTTCATGGCACAAATGTGCCCGTCATCCAGGGGTCCATATCCTCACTGCACCCCTTGTTAGATTCCTTGAGGGGTGTAGTTTCCAGAATGGGGTCACTTGTGGGGGGTTTACAGTGTTTTGGCAGCACAAGGGCTCTGTAAATGCGACATGGCGTTCATCATCCATTCTAGCCAAATCCAACCTCTAAAATCCAAATGGCGCTCCTTCCCTTCAGAGGCTTGCCCTGCACTCACATGGCGCTTTATGTCCACATGTGGGGTATTAACAGACTCGGGGGGAAATTGCTCTACACATTTTGTGTTTTTTTTTCTCTTTTAACCCCTTGTGAAAATGATAAATTCAAGTCTAGACCAACATTATAGTGTAAAAAATGTAATATTTCATTTTCACGCCACATTGTTCCACATTTGTGCCCGTCACCAGTGGGGTCCATATGCTGACTACACCCCTTGTTACATTCCTTGAGGGGTGTAGTTTCCATAATAGGGTCACGTGTGGGGGGTTTAACTGTCTTGGCAACACAGGGGCCTTTTGAATGCAACATGGCCCCTCGAAATCCATTCCATCCAAATCCAGCCTTCAAAAACCAAATGGCGCACCTTCCCTTTGGAGGCTTACCCTGCACCCGCATGGCGCTTTATGTCCACATGTGGGGTATTTCCGTACTCAGGGGAAATTGCTCTACACATTGTGTTTTTTTTTATCTTTTAACCCCTTGTGAAAATGAAAAAATCAAGACAAGATCAATGATTTAGAGTAAAAATTTAAAAAAAATTACACTAAATGTTGGTCTAGCCTTGATTTTTTTCCATTTCCACAAGGGGTTAAAAAGAAAATGAACACAAAACGTGTAGGGTAGTTTCCCCTGAGTACGAAAATACCCCACATGTGGACATAATTTGCCATATGGGCACAGGGCAAGTCACCAAAAGGACAGAGCGCCATTTAGAGGCTGGAATGGGGGATGGAGGCCATGTCGCAATTACAAAGCTCCTGTGCTGCCAGAACAGTAGAAACCCCCCACAAGTGACCCAATTCTGGAAACTACACCCCATAAGGAATCTAACAAGGGGTGCAGTGAGCATATGGACCCCACTAGTGATGGGCACATGTGTAGAACATGTGCCGTGAAAATAAAAAATACCATTTTTTCATTTTCACGTCCCAAATGTGGCCGTCACCAGGGGGCCATATACCCGCTGCCCCACTTGTTAGATTCCTTATGGGGTGTAGTTTCCAGAATGGGGTTACTTGTGGGGGGTTTCTACTGTCCTGGCCGCACAGAGGCTTTGTAATTGCATCATGGCATCCTCTAATGGGAATGGCGGCCATACCTATTTAGCTGGGGAAAAGGGACCATTCTAATTTATTTGGGGGTATTAGGCCAATTATTAGTTTATAAGGTTGGAAATGACAGGTGTCCATCAAATTCAACCTGTGTTGATCCAGAGGAAGGCAAAAACCCCTCGTGAGGCAGACGACAGTAGCCTCATCACAGGGAAAAAATTCCTTCCCGACTCCATAATGGCGATCCGAATAATCCCTGGATCAACGTGACCCCTGAAATAGGAATAAGGGACAGAATTTAGATAATGTAGAACCCCAGTGACGTGTGGTGCGCCTTGGAGCGATCCAGTATGCAGAGGCCGGGAGGATCAGGACAGGTGTCACACTGGAAAATGTTGTCCTTCCTGATCCCCCTGTTACCCCACACTCTGCACTTCTTCTGGGGTCTCCCTTTCTCCAGTGTGGGGGACGTCACCTGGAAAATGTTGTCCTGGTGCGATACGGGGTCCTTCATATCCAGAAGCGCTGGGTCCGCTCCATGGCTGCTAAATATTAGGGCTCTATTACTACTTCTGATATGTTCGGATCGTGCCGCAAGCTACAGTAGCTCGGGCAGCGAGGGACCGGAAGAGGGGGCGCTGGTATAAAAGTTATCCCCGTACAGGTGGTAACCTTTATCCAGCAGTGGGAAGATCAGTTCCCGGACGATGTCCCCACTAACTCCGAGGATGGGGGGGGGGAGTGGGCATCTGGGGGCTGGATTCGAGTGTCCCTTCCTTAATACACTCTAAGGGTACGTGCACACTGCGGAATCGCGAAGGATAACCCTTTGTGCATTCCGCAGTTGGCACCCGCCGGCGGACTGATGCAGGCGCACGTCTCCGTCCGTGTCGTAGACTCCATTCTATGCACAGGCGGATTCCGCTCTGCGTCCAACGTGTTGATGGAATGACGGATGATGGAATCCGCCCATGCATAGGATAGAGTCTATGACACGGGCGGAGACGCGCCCCTGCATCAGTCCGCCGGCGGGTGCCAGCTGCGGAATGCACGAAGGGTTATCCTTCGCCATTCCGCAGTGTGCACGTACCCTAAATCTGTAAGTGTACCCTGAGGTACTCTCACAGAGTTTGTAGAATTTCACGCCATACCGTCATCTCTTATTGGGACGGTACTGGCAGAAAAGACGTGTCTGGGGGGCAGCGTACGCTACGCTACCCCTAGACACGTCACTGGATGATGAGGAGGATGAGGATGAATGGAGGAACAAAGGACCCCCCATTCATCCTCACTGGCTGTTTCGGTGTCGGAGGCAATAATAACGTATGCGTCCGATACCGAAAACACCCTGGGGGCCATCTTTATATGGGGATTGGTATATGGGGTATGTAGTGGTGTAGTGTAAAACTTTATTCAATGTAGTGTGGTGTAATGTAGTGTTTTTTTACGTGTTTTTTACAGTAAGTATACAAAAAAAACCTACGCCAAAAATGGTGTTGCTGATAAATGCCGCACTTATGTTCGGCACTTATCAGCAGACCGTGGCAGTAGGATATAAAAAAAACCACCCTACGCCAAAAAGGAGGAGTTGCTGATTAGCAGCGCACTTTCGTGCGATGCTGATCAACACTCAGCGGCGATAGGGTGCGGAAAATAGAAAAAAAAAAATTGGGAATTTTTTTTTTTTTTTTTTTACTACATTCTGAACATCCCTGTAGTGGCTGATACGTGTATTACACTTATCAGCCGCTAGGGGGCAGCAGAGCGCAAGATCCGAAAATAGACGACGCTGGAGCCGGAAAAATACGAAAAAAGACGACGCTGGAGCCGGAAAAAGCCGATCGGGACTCACGGAAGAAGCCGAAGTCCCGACAAGATGAAGAGGACGCCGGGAACCCGGAAGACGCCGATCAGGACCCCGGGACAGGTGAGTAATGTACAAATACCTGCTCTGGACCCCTCAGCTACCTAGCTGAGGGGTCCGGAGCAGGTATTTATTACTTGTGGGGACTTTGATCGCCGTGAACGGCCGGCCGGCTGGCCGGCCGTTCACGGCGATCGGAGCGGTGGTACCGTGACCACCATTACTTTTTACAGTAATGGCGGTCGGTGCCGTCCTCGGACAGCACCGACCGCCATTTTTTTCCGGGTCATCGGGCCACCGATGGCCCGGAAAGGTTCCGATCGCCGCTATGGGCTTATCAGTCAATAGCGGCGATCGTCGGCATGGGGGGGGGGGGGTTAACAACTCTCCATGCCGACAGGGAGAGATGGCCTGCTATGTATTATAGCAGGCTATCTCCCCCGATCGGGACCCGGCCGGCCGCGGCGCCCGTTTAAAGGGCCGACGTACCGGTACGTCATGGGTCCTTAAGTGACAGTGATCCATGACGTGCCGGTACGTCATGGGTCCTTAAGAGGCCCTTTAAGGACATGGCCCATTTTCGTTTTTACGTTTTCGGTTTTTCCTCCTTGTGTTTAAAAGGTCATAGCACTTGCATTTTTCCACCTAGAAACCCACATGACCCCTTATTTCTTGCGTCACTAATTGTACTTTGCAATTACAGGCTGAATTTTTGCATAAAGTACACTGCGAAACCAGAAAAAAATTCAAAGTGTGGTGAAATTGAAAAAAAAAACGCATTTCTTTTATTTGGGGGAAATGTGTTTTTACGCCATTCGCCCTGGGGTAAAACTGACTTGTTATGCATGTTCCTCAAGTCGTTACGATTAAAACGATATATAACATGTATAACTTATATTGTATCTGATGGCCTGTAAAAAATTCAAACCGTTGTTAACCAATATACATTCCTTAAAATCGCTCCATTCCCAGGCTTATAGCGCTTTTATCCTTTGGTCTATGGGGCTGTGCGAGGTGTCATTTTTTGCGCCATGATGTGATCTTTCTATCGGTACCTTGATTGCGCATATACGACTTTTTGATCGCTTTATATTACATTTTTTCGGGATTTGATGCGACCAAAAATGCGCAATTTTGCACTTTGGGATTTTTTTGCGCTGACGCCGTTTACCGTACGAGATCAGGAATGTGATTAATTAATAGTTCGGGCGATTACGCACGCGGCGATACCAAACATGTTTATTTATTTATTTATTTGTTTACTTTTATTTAAAACCTGGGAAAAGTGGGGTGATTCAGACTTTTATTAGGGGAGGGGGATTTTTACTATTAACAACACGTTTTTTTTTTTTTTTTACACATATACTAGAAGCCCCCCTAGGGGACTTCTAGCATATACACTTGGATCTCTCATTGAGATCTCTGCAGCATAGATATGCTGCAGAGATCCATGAGATCGGCACTCGTTTGCTTTCGGCTGCTGCAGCCGGAAACAAACGAGTGCCGAGCCGAGGACGGCGCCATCTTGGACGCGTCCCCGGCCGGCATCAGTAACGGAGATCGCTCCTCCGGGACAAGGTCCCGGAGGAGCGATCTCCCCCACTAGACACCAGGGAAACGTTGCCTCCGGTAATCGGAGGCAGCTGTCAACTTTGACAGCTGCCTCCGATTAGCTAATTAGCGGGCACGGCGATCGGACCGTGCCCGCTAATAGCGGCGGTCCCGGGCTACACGCGGCACCCGGGATCGCGGCACTTCAAAGCGGGGCCGCCGCGCGGCCCCGCTTTGAAGTGCTAATGAGGACATAGGACGTACCGGTACGTCCTATGTCCTTAAGAGGTTAACCCCTTAACGACATCGGGCGTACCCATACGCCCCCGCAGGGTGGGCTTTAACGCAAACGGGCGTATAGGTACGCCCGATGTTTCCCCGATCGCTGTGTGTTCACACACAGAGGTCGGGGAAGATGGCCTGCTATACATTATAGCAGGCCATCTTAGCTTCACGGCACGGGGGGGTGGTTAACACCCCCCGTGCTTACGATCACCGCTATAGGCTGATCAATTCAGATCAGCCAATAGCGGCGATCGGAACCTTTCCGGGTCATCGGTGACCCGATGACCCGGAAAAAAAATGGCGGTCGGTGCTGTCCGAGGACGGCACCGACCGCCATTACTGTAAAAAGTAATGGTGGTCACCGTGCCACCGGCCCGATCGCCGTGAACGGCTGTCCGGTACCGGCCGGCCGTTCACGGCGATTGGGCCGGTGGCACGGCGATCAGAGTCACACAAAATAGTAAATACCTGCCCTGGACCCCTCAGCTAGGTAGCCGAGGGGTCCAGAGCAGGTATTTGTACATTACTCACCTGTCCCGGGCTCCTGATCGGCGTCTTCCGGGTTCGCAGCGTCCTCGTGTTCGTTCGGGTCTTCGGCTTCCTCCGTGACGTCACGTTCGGCTTCTCTCGGCTATTTTCGGCTCCAGCGTCGGCTTTTTCCGTATTTTGCGCTCTGCTGCCCTCTAGCTGCTGATATGTGTAATACACTTATCAGCAGCTACAGGGATGTTCAGAATGTAGAAAAAGTTTTTGTTTTTTTTCAAATTTTTTTTTTTCTATTTTCCGCACCCTATCGCCGCTGAGTGTTGATCAGCATCGCACGAAAGTGCGCTGCTAATCAGCAACTCCTCCTTTTTGGCGTAGTTTTTTTTTTTCTATATTCTACTGCCACGGTCTGCTGATAAGTGCCGCACATAAGTGCGGCATTTATCAGCAACTCCTTTGTTGGCGTAGGTTTTTTTTTTTATACTTACTGTAAAAAAACACGTAAAAAAACACTACATTACACCACACTACATTGAATAAAGTTTGACACACCTACACTAGTTTGACTACACCACTACATACCCCATATACCAATCCCCGTATAAAGATGGCCCCCAGGGTGTTTTCGGTGTCGGACGCATACGTTATTGCCTCCGACACCGAAACAGCCAGTGAGGATGAATGGGGGGTCCTTCGTTCCTCCATTCATCCTCATCCTCATCATCCAGTGACGTGTCTGGGAGTAGCGTAGCTTACGCTGCCCCCCAGACACATCTTTTCCGCCAGTACCGTCCCAATAAGAGATCACGGTATGGTGTGAAATTCTACAAACTGTGTGAGAGTACCTCAGGGTACACTTACAGATTTAGGGTACGTGCACACTGCGGAATGGCAAAGGATAACTCTTTGTGCATTCCGCAGCTGGCACCCGCCAGCGGACTGATGCGGGCGCATGTCTCCACTCGTGTCATAGACTCCATGTTATGCATGGAAACTGCACCCCTCAAGGAATCTAACAAGGGGTGCAGTGAGGATATGGACCCCTTGATGAAGGGCACATTTGTGCCATGAAAGTGAAAAAATGAAATTTTTTACTTTTACGTCACATTGTTCCACATTTGTGCCCGTCACCAGTGGGGTCCATATGCTCACTGCCCCCCTTGTTAGATTCCTTGAGGGGTGTAGTTTCCAGAATGGGGTCACTTGTGGGGGGTTTCCAGTGTCTTGGCAGCACGAGGGCTCTGTAAATGCGACATGGCGCTTGAAATCCTTTTCAGTGAAATTCAGCTTCCAAAAGCCAATTGGCGCTCCTTCCCTTTGGAGGCTCTTCCTGCGCCCCCTTGGCACTTTATCGCCACATGTGGGGTATTTCCGTACTCGGGAAAAACTGCGCTACACATTTTGTGTCTTTTTTTGCCTCTTATCCCTTTAAGAAAATGAAAAATTGAAGGCTAGAACAACGTTTTAGTGTAAAAAATAAATTTTTTTTTTTTCACGCCATATTGTTCGGAAAATCTGTGAAGCACCTATGGGGTCCAGATGCTCACCGCACCCCTTGTTACATTCCTTGAGGGGTGTAGTTTTCTAAATGGTGTCCCTTTAGGGGTGTTTTTTAGGTTTTGGCACCCCAGAGCCTCTGCCAACCTGAAGTGGTACAGTCAAAAATGACCAAATATAACGGAGGCGTTGAAAATCACTAGGCGCTCCCTTATATCTGAGGCTTGTGGTTGCGTCAAATAGCGCAATAGGGTCACATATGGGGTATTTCTATAAACTGCAGAAATGGGACAATAATTATTGGGGTGCATTTCTCTGGTAATAGGTTTATAATTATGAAAAATATTGGATTACAATAAAATCTCTGCACAGAAAATTAAAATTTTCAAATTCCTTACACACTTAGCTTTTATTTCTGTGACTCCCCTAAAGGGTTAAAACACTTTCTGGATGTGCTTTTGCAGAGTTTGGTGGGTGCAGTTTCTGAAATGGGGTGCTTTGTGGGGCTTTCTAACATACAGGCCCCTCAAATACACTTTATACCTGAACAGGTCCCTAAAAATATCTGATTTTGAAATTTTACTGAAAATTTGGAAATTTGCTGCTAATGTTTTAAGCTCCCTATTGTCTAAAAAAAATGAAAGATAGTTTAATAAATGCCGCCAACATAAAGTAGACATGTTGCTAATGCTATTTAATATATAATTTATGTGGTATAACCACTTTCTGTATACGCAAAAAAGTTTCAAAGTTGGAAAAATGCATTTTTTCAAATTTTTTCACATTATTTGGGATTTTTTCATAAAGATTTGTTATGAGTATCGACTCCAATTTACCAGAAATGTAAAGTACAATATGTCACGAGAAAACAATCTCAGAATCAGCCGGATAGGTAAAAGCATCCCGAAGTTATTAATGACTAAAGTGACACAGGTCATATTCATAAAATGTGTCTCTGTCATTAAGGCCATTTCATGCTCTGTCCTTAAGGGGTTAAATATCTTTATGATTTTATTTGGATGTAGGGAACTAACCATGTTCAACATGGGTCTTCAGTTAGTGGATACTTTTGTTAGAAAATATAATTATTGTTTAACAATATCTAAGAATATCCCATGGTTTAGAGGTCCACAATCAACACATTTAGGTAAAAATAATAAAAATACAAAAAAAAAAAAAAAAAAAAGAAGAACCTGGTTTTATTTAGTTGGAAGCCTATAAGAACGGGTACATTGTCCCATGCATAAAAAAACAACAAAAAAACATGGTTTAAAGGTCCACAATCAACACTTTTAACAAGTGACAATATTAATAATGAACCTGGTTTAATTCAGATTGAAGTTGGAAACCTCTAAGAATGTATACATTGTCCCATATAGGTATTTATTAACAGGGTTGTTAAGAAGTTATTTTCATTTTTGCATGCAGTATCTAAAATTGAAAAATTAGAGGTGCTTCATAAAAGCAAAACAGTTACACGTGTTCAGATTTAGGCCTCGTTCACAGTGTATTTTTCATTAAACAAAGGCCATTGTTTCAGATTTGCAATAACGGACGTTGTTTATTGATAGTGGCAGATTACATTACTACCTATGGAACCACGGCTGTAGTGTGTACCCACTGTATACATTACGGCTGGGTTCCACGTGGCCGCATAGAAAACTACCATGTCTGTTTTGTGCGGCCGCTATTCATTGAACAGCGGCTGCACAAAATAGACTGTGCATACGGTGTAAAGTACTGCTCCCGGCCACAGAACGTCCACTTGTGTAAATGTGTAAACATGACCCAAATATGACTGTAATTTCAGTCTTATATCCCAACACATAAGACAATAGTGGATGTCTTATTAGGTATCTTAGAAAGCCTTTTAATGTAAAAAAAATATTCAATATGGTCCATGCTAAAAACCATTTGGTACCACTGGCACTTGCTCCAAAAAGACGTGCCTGCATTATGGTAGTTCTTATGGTAGTTTTCTGACTGGGGCTAATCACTATATTGTAAACTTTAATCTTACCCTATGGTGTGTAGTCTCTTCTACCAAACCCAAACCTAGTTTCATGGCCTGCTTTATTCATAGTTTGAGATCTTTGAGATTTGAGATTTTTCTTTCGACAGGCATTCTTACGTTTCCACTTAGGGGACTTTCTATACAAATATAATTTCTATTTTTTGACCTACTGTCACATTGCACTTCTGTGATATATTATGCATAGTTTGTACAGTGTTTTATACAAATTACATGGGTAAATACTGTAAAAACACGCATTACACAAATGCCAAAATCTGTACAGTGCAGGAAATAATGGCTTTCAAATGAAATATACTAAAAAATGTCATACATTTGTTTGCATCTGATGTTTGCTGTATAATTAACAGAGCAGACATTAGCAGACCATGAGTAAGCGCAGTAGCGCGAAACGCGTAGGTCCTGCTATGCCCACCATAAATTTTTAATATGCACGAATAAAAGTTAAATTTTAGTTACTACGTCCAGGAGTGCTGACTTCCACACCCCTTTCTCCAAGCTTCATCCTGCATGCGGCGTCTGGCCAACGCCTTGAAGACAGAGCACCCTCCTCAACTCAATTCTGCCTGCTGTTACCACACTTGCTTACTGGTGAGCTGTATCTCCCCCTTTTTTATATTTTTTCGTTTGTATAATTAACAGATACTTTGGGGAATATAAGCATCTTTCTGTTTAGTAGCTCAGGCCTTTAACAAAGTGTACACCTAACATTACTTGACATACTAGTATGTACTAATGTGTAATTATTGAATTTCATACTTCTAGGCCAATACAAGAAAGCCAGATCATAAAATCAAAATAAAGAGAAATATAGAGTAATACGTTAACTATTTGATGTTTAGTGGGCCTTTAGGAACTAAAAGGAGTTGTCTGGGTAGGACTCTTTAAAGATATGAATCCAGGGAGGGGGTAAATAAAAAAACAAACATCTACTTGCCTTCCTGTCTCCCATATCACCACAATAAATGTCACTCCTCTCCCCACTGTGTGCCTACTCCTGGGTTTGGGGCTATGACATCTAAAGCCCGTCCAATCAGTGGCTAGGGAAGGGCACTACTGTAGATGCTGATTGGCTGGGTGGGTCTTTATTGTCACACCCCTGAACCCGGATGTGGTTGCATAGTGAGGACTTGTGGTCAGTAGTAGTATTTAAATTATTTTGTAGATGTCTGGTGTGTGCTTGGTTGTCTAAGGCTGTGTTCACACTGCGTTTTTGCAATCCATTTTTTGCAACAAAAAAAAAAAATTAGAATAGAACGCAGCACAGAGCATGATTGTATTTTCCATCATGTTTGAAACTTAAATAGATAGCTATGATTTTAGCCTGATAAAGAATAAAGCTATACACATTAAACACATTGGTTGAACCTGCCAATTTTAGCAATACCAGTAGACCATCTGGTTGGATTTCAACTGCCAGACCCTTTTGTTCTTGGGTGATCATTAGAGATGAGCGAATTTTTCAAAAGTTCATTCCGACCGGACTTCCGGATTTTTTTGAAAAGTTTGGTTCGACCGAATTTCGGATTTCTTCGGATTTCATAGTTTAAAGCATCTATATGATACGTGGGGTAGTGTATTTGGTTGAATTTAGGGCTCTACATGTCAGTAACATCGTTATCTTTTCAATATCTCAAGGTCATTTTTTTTTTTAAGACTTCAATATTCACCATTACAGGGTCTATGCAGGAAATTCACCATTACAGGGTCTATGCAGGAAATTCACCATTACAGGGTCTATGCAGGAAAAAGGTCACAAATACAGTGAAGGAGCAGCAGTAGTCATTGGAGGCCAGTGGAGGACCAGCAATAGTCATTTAAGGCCAGTACAGGAGCAGCAGTAGTCAACATGGAGGTCAGGCAGGAGCAACAGTAGCCAACATGGAGGCCAGGCAGGAGCAGCAGTAGCCAACAGTTTTATGCTACACACATGCACCAGGTATATTTGTCTCTCAGGATAACACGTATGTGTTAGACACTATCAAAAGGATTAAACTATAGGACTTGTATATCTGTACAGCACGTTTTTGTTCCGTGCACCCTTTGCTGTCCTATGCCTAATCTATCTATCTTTCACCCTCTCTATATTTCTCTTTCAATCACTTTATGTTTCTCCTCTCCGCTTTCCTAATCTTTTGGTCTTTGCTTTTTTACAATATCTTCTCAGTAATCAGTAGTACAGCAGCACCAGCAGCGTTTTGACAATGAAGAGCTCTGTGCACTGCTAGTCTCCTTCCTCTCTCTCTCTCTTCAGACTGCTTCGTGCAGTCATGTGACCGCTCCTATTAAAGCAATACCGACATCATACAGGGGGTGGGCTACTGCAAGATCCCTGCTGACTGGATGTGTTCTGGGCATCATGGGTAAGAGCTTTTCCCGCCCAGAACACTTCCTGCTTTCTAAAATGGTGGCTGCCTTTTTGGAAAGCAAGAAAAAAAAAAAATGGAACGAACCTCCAAAAATCTGAATCCGATCGGACTCAGACTTTTGGAAAAATCCTAATCGGATCCCATACCGGCCGAACCAGTTCGCTCATCTCTAGTGATCAATGTCTAGTGAACCAATACTAAATAATAATCATCATCATCAATATTGCAGACTTAAACACTCTCAAGTAGCTAACACTGAAGAAAATAAATGGTAGTACTTACACATACTTTTCTAGATCCTTACTGGAAATTTATTTTAGGTAATTTGCACTATGCAGTCCAAGAAGGAGTAATTAAAAAGGCCTAGACCTACTTACTTTCCAGGGTTCTCTAAATGTTGCTCAAAAGAAAGTACAGAAATACAATAATATGTGCATTTTCAACACCCAGAATTCATACAAGGTTAACGTATGCAAGAGAACATTTAAAAATGATGCATTGTAATTCAAGCTATCAAAGCTTTGCTTGATGACTTGACTATAAAATTATTACTTGTCATTCTATTTGACTGTTTTGAGCAAATAACAAAAATCAGACAGGAAGTCACTCCTGCACCTGTAATCATACAAAAAGCTAATTTTATTGATAACACATGTTTAGATGTGTCTATTTATCTATTTGTCTTTCTATCTAGCTAGCTAAAAGTACAGTAATACCTCCATTCTAACATAATTGGTTCTGAAAGGCTGTACCAGAACCGAGCGGTTCAGAACTAAGCTGTGTGTTTCTGTAGGAAACAATGTAAATGTCTTTAATTGTTTTTTACACTCCATGGGTCAGGTGTAGAGTGCCTGGCCCATGGAGTGTAAAGACTAGCAGTAAGTAGCAGTGCATCTTGCCCCAATACATAATGTAAAGGAGCGGGGATTCCTGTCATAATGATGGGAATCCCCGCTCTAAACGTGTGTTCCTCGCTCTTTTACAGGGCGTTACCCACAGCTGTGAGAAGCAAGAGCGGTGCAGCAAGTTCAAACAGACGCCCGCTGCTGCCTTTCTCTCTGCCTTTGCTGCAGGGAACACCCATTTGGAGCGGGGATTCCCATCCGTTATGACAGCGGGCGGCTGTTTGAACCTGCCGCACTGCTCCTGCTTTACTTAGCTACATTGAACAGCTCGTCCAGCCTCCTGGAAGCCTCCTCAGGGCCGCAGACAGTCTTGCTCCAATGCTAGCTGGCTTTCGGCACCGTTTAGCCAGCATTTGCCTGCCAAGGCTTTCCACCGGCGAGCGCTGCTTTTTCCCGCTGTAAGGGTCAGCTCATCTATCCTGCCCCAGCTGCGGCACCCATCTGTAGGCCACTGGCGCTAAAGCACGGGCCCCAAATTCAGCCGTTCAAAGAAGATAATGTAAAATTCCATCACAACACTCCAGCAAGTAGAAAAGGTGTGTTCTACATGCTAGAGTGTAGTGGTGGAATTTATTTCTCTATTATATATCTATCTATTTATCAATCTCTCTATCTACTGTAGCTATCTACACAACATGTTCACTTTTCAGCTGTAACATGTGCAATACTTTCTCGGCAGCTCCAACAAGAAATCCAAGTGAAAATCCTGTTTGCTTTACCATGTTTTGAGATGCATTGAATAAAACCATCTTTTATGTGGACCTCTATGTGCTGCATATCAATTACTTACTAGCCTAATATTGTGTTCCACCTGTCCTACCAAAACAGCTCTAACCCAATAAGGCACGGACTCTATAAGACCTCTGAAGATGTCCTGTGCTACCAGAGTATTGAAAGCAGATCTGTTACTTCTGTGGGTGTCAAAGTAGCAGCCACATAAATGCCAGGCACAAGTATTCCCAGCAGAACATAGCCCACCACCTCTGCCAGCTTGCAGTCTTCTTCTTATACATTCTTATTCTATACCTTTCCCATGTGACATACATTGGCCCAGCCTTCTAAATGATATAAAAGAAACTATGATTGATCATCAAGATGCATCAAATTTTCCCCTTCACGTCAGCAATACATAGATATATATGTACCTGCTGCACATACCCCGTGCAGTAGGGATGTATATATACGTTCCTGACGTGAGTCAGAGCAGCCCTGCACTCATCAGTGTCCCGGGAGCCCAGCATAATGACAGGCAGCTGAGATCCCACAGGCTCTATGCATAGATTGCCAGTAACACTGATCTATACCATGCTTTGGCATAGCATAGATCAGTACATGCAATCTAATGATTACATGATTTACAGTGAAAACAAGTCATAAAAAAGTCTAATAAAAAAAGTTTTAAAAAGTATAAAAAAAAACCCTTATAAACCCCCCTCCCATTAAAGTCTAATATACCTCCTTGCCCATTATAAAAATAAAAATATGTAAAATAAATAAACATTATATACCGTAGCGTGCATAATTTTCCAATCTATTAAAATATAACATTATTGTTCCCGCATGGTGAACCACGTAAATGGGAAAAAAAAAAACACCAGGATTGCTGAGTTTTTAAAATTATATATCAGAAAAAAATTATTAAAAACCGATCAATATTTTTATGTTACACCAATATGATATTAATAAAAACTAGAGATCATGGCGCAAAAAATGACACCTCAACCAGCCCTGTAGGTGGAAAATTATAAGCACTACGGCTCTTAGAAGGCGGGGAGGAACATTGGATTAATTTGACCCGGACATCATGGCATCAAAGGGCTCGGTCTTGAAGGGGTTAAAGACACGCACAGGCCTCTATATAAATTTGCTGGAGCAGTCATTCTCTGTGGACGTTGGACTCATCTCTGGTAATTAGCATAACGTGCGCGCAGGGTTTCCAACGGCGATTTCTCGCCGGCGGGACTGGGTCCAGGAGCGGGACTTCGTGGAAGGGGTAAGTATATGGGGCTTCATTGGGGGGTTGGGCGGACTCTACCGTGGCAGCCGGGGTGAAAGGTCCTCTTTAAGTATCTTTTAGTAGAAATCTGCCATTGTTGTACATCTTGTGCTGAACTTTAGGTGTTAGGTGGTGTTTTTTTTATCATTGTTAACTGTTTTTATTAGTGGTTATATACCAGTAATAATCAGCAGCCCAGACAATAGCAGCTCACAAAAACATTGGTAGAATTATATACAGTAATGTCCATGGCCAGTTTGTATTAATATGTCGAGCTCATGTAAAAAAGAAAGAAAGTACAAAGATGATAGTATTATTATTAGTACTGTGCTGTCACCCAGCATAACTATTGTAATGATATACTCATTAGTCTGCACATTGCTATGTTGGCAAGCCTGTTATATACTGTATGTGACTAATAGACTCATTTCCTTTGATAATAATTTTACTAAATGCTATAACCCTGCCAAGAAGAAATGCCTTTCATCATTTGTCTTCTCTATGTTACCACGTCTGTTTTCTTTCGTAAGGCTTTCTCCTTTAATGTTGCTAATCATAGTCACTAAGTGTCCATACATTTATTAAACCTAAAATATAGATATTGGTGGATTTTGATTGCAGCTTTTATATAATTTTAATATTTAGCTTTATAGCTTTTAATATTTCTTTTATCCATTAGCGACCCATGATGTACCTGGTACGCCTGGTACGCTAAGGGGTTCACAGAGACCCAGCTGTAAACTATGCTACTCTGGAATTCAGCTATTAGCCGACGAGGGCCGATCACTATATATATATATATATATATATATATATAGATTTTTATTTTTTTTTCCACAGCGGCATTTAAATCATCCCTAGGGAACTAAAGGACAGATCGGTGCTTCTGGCTGGGCTGGGCCTCAGCGTCGCTGTGACACTGGTCCCGGCTTAGTCATAATCTACTAGGATCTCCAGCAGCCCATAGTAATTGAACACTGATCTCAGAGATCAATGCTGTACATGCATGTACTGCATTGATTTATATGAGAGATCAGTGCAAATATCATAGAAGTCCCCCAGAGGAACGACAAATTACTGTTAAAAAAAAAAAGTTTTCATTTATAGAAAAAATCTTATAATAAAGTTTAAATCAAATTTTCCCATAAGAAATAATAGAAATGCAGACAATTGGGTTCCACACACCAAAAATAATGATTTAATATTCTGAATAACATGTAAAACTAATGAAACAAACATTCAGAAACAGCAGAATATGTGATATTATAAGTTACTGTACAGTAATGGAGAGGATGGGAAACACAAGGGTGGACAGAGACTGCAGGGAGCATGAAGGAATAAGCAGGACATATGTGGGCACAGTATAGCATCACTTTCTGTCTGGGGAGAGAGGGGTGACAGCTATGAAGAGATTACCTCCACTGTCCTGTCCTCTGATGCAAGCCCCAGCCTGAAGTGGATCTGCCATGATTTGGAAGGTGAGGGAAACTTCCTGGGTCAGAGTACAGGGCTGTATACAATCCTGTGTAGACCATGCCCCTCCCCCACTCGCGCTTCCACCCAGTACAGGGAGCTTCTAAACCACAGCAATGCTCTTAAACCAAGTCACAATTTTGAAAAATATGTGAGCTCTTAAACTAAAATGCTCTTAAATCAAGATACTCTTAAAGGGGTACTCCAGTGGGGGGGGGGGGCATTTTTTTCCTGGGACCAGGGAGGAGATGGCTGAGGCAAACGACATCTACTCACCTCCCCAATTCCAGTGGCGGGTCCCGCAGCGCGGCGCTCCGGTCCCCGATTCCCGGCCGCTTCCTGGTGTCTGACGCGGACCCGAGACGTGACGTCTCAGGTCCGCTCAGCCAGTCAGTGACTGAAGCAGGATCCGTTTCTCAGATACCTGAGATGTATCATCTTGAGCCCGTGTCAGACACCAGGAAGTGGCCGCGATCCGGGGACCGGAGCGCTGTGATGCGGGACCTGCCGTTGGAGCCGGGGAGGTGACTGGACGTCGTTTCCCTCAGCCACCTCCTCCCAGGTCCCAGGAAAAAAATGCCCTCCCGCTGGACTACCCCTTTAAACCAAGGTACCACTGTATGTATGTATATATATATATATATATATATATATATATAATATCTTCAGTTTAAACCTCAGTTTTAATTACATCTCATGCACTGAGCATTTGAAGAAGGCTGAGACCAATGTAAAAATAAAGTTAGGCCTGCAATCCCATAATCTTATTATCTTACCTTATGCTAAGATATTATTGAGTTAGAGTATATATTATTGAATGCTTATTGTGTGCCCCCAAGTGGGCAATGGAACTTGGAAGTGTAATGCATATATACCGTAATAAAATATAATTTGTATTGTTAATATTGATGTAGTACTGATGTGTTTAATCAAACTGAACGCATAAAGTATAGATCAGATAAGTCCAGATCTTTATTGTTATTTAGTACATGGAGTGTCCCTCGTGATTTTTGCACATGATGGAGGAAAAAAGTCTAAAAGTATATAAACCTGATCTAAAGTTTTACATGTTAAAAAGGATTGGCATCTTTTTTTTTTTTTTTTTTACAAAGTTTCACAATATCATATATCCCCCCTCCTCTCCCCGCAGCCCAGGAGGAAGGAAGGGGGGAAAAAAAACATGCAGCAGACACTTTTACCATCCAGACCATTTTTTAGTATATCTATATTTCCCCCCTTCCCTACACATCCAGCCCTCCAAGAACTTAACTTTGCTAACCTGATTTACCCACTCTATTTTTGTTGGACCAAGAGGATTCAGCCAGTTCTTTAGAATAGATAATCTAGCCTGGAATAACATCTTACATCTAAGTAGCAGTTCTAGCTCCCATTTACATCTGTTTTAGCTGTCAATATAGAAAATTTTTTGCAAAAAAAATTAAAATTTGGAAAGACTGGTGTTGAATCTAGTATACCCCCAAACCTTCCATTTCAGTAGTCCCCATGATGTTTTTTTTGTGCGTTTTTACATTGCAGAACCAGCATAGCTTCCTGTCAACATTATGCTGGCTTCTTACATGGTTTTGTGGAAAGCTGCTGCTGCTGCTGCAGTTTTTGGGCCAAAGCCAGAAGTGAATTTGAATTGGATGGAAAATATAAAGGGAGGAATTGTACTTCTCTTTCCTGTTGGATCCACTTCAGGTTTTGGCACAAAAACATTTAAAAAAAAAAAAAAAAAAGAGAAAACTGCCATGTGTGAAACGAGTATTAACTTAGGCAGCAGGACTGACGGCTGGAACCACAGGCAGGGATCGCAGCAGGACTGACAGCTGGAATCATGGGCAGGAATCACGAGCTGGGACCACACGCTATGGGAAGCATACAGAGGCTCCAACAAGGAGGGCAGGACAGGTGCACATATTTATAGTAGGAGATGTTTAGGTGCTTAACCAATAAGGGATGTACTGTCCCTTTAAGGCTATGTTCACACTACGTAAAATAACAGCCGTTGTCCGCGCCGCAAAACTATGGCCGTTGTTTTGAGGTTCCCTATAAAGACTGCAATGCAATGTAACTACGTCCGTTGAATTCACACTACGTATCAGATAACGGCAGTTGTTTATACGGCCCTGTGAAAAATGAACATGTCAATTATTTCCATCCGGTAATACTGCAACAACGGCTGTGGATTTCAATGCGGCCACGAACGTAAAACTTATATCTGCCGAATTAAACTTGATTTTGATGTAAAAAAATTTCTGAGTGGTTTCTCGGGCTGGGCACAGTATTTAAAGTAAATGACCTGTTTCATCCCGTTTATAATCATGCTAGGAATCAAAATTAAACAAAACAACAGCCGTAGAATTATACATTGTACGGGCTAGTCGTGAAACTACGGTCGTTGTTTTGGCCTCAAAATAACGGCCGTTATTTTACGTAGTGTGAACATAGCCTAAATCTGTGATAGCTGTGATTGCTGGCCAGGACAGCGGGGAGCAGGAGAGTGGAACAGTAAGACACCCCAGGGAGCCGAAGGAGAGGCGGCGCCTGGCCCAGGCACGTGAGCGGCGGCGACCACAGAAGACTGGTGACAGGGAGAGAGCGTGCAGCGGCGACCCACAGCACAGCCCACAGGACGCCACCGTGGGCATGTCAAATACAATAGTCTTTATATAGTCTCTAGACCATTCCCAAGATAAAGGGATTTTACTATTGCCTGGAAATCTGCCCATGTCGCCAACAGCCAACTTTCAAGAGTGTGACTCTAAGGCTGTGTTCACACTACGTATATTTCAGTCAGTATATGTATATTTCAGTCAGTATTGCAACCAAAACCAGGAGTGGATTAAAAACACAGAAAGGATCTGTTCACACAATGTTGAAATTGAGTGGATGGCCGCCATTTAATGGCAAATATTTGCTGTTATTTTTGAACAACGGCTGTTATATTGAAATAATGGCAGTTATTTACTGTTATATGGCTGCCATCCACTCAATTTCAACATTGTGTGAACAGATCCTTTCTGTGTTTTTAATCCACTCCTGGTTTGGGTGCAATACTGACTGAAATATACGTAGTATGAACGCAGCCTTAGGCTGGGATCACACTACGTATATTTCAGTCAGTGTTGTGGTCCTCATATTGCAACCAAAACCAGGAGTGGATTAAAAACACAGAAAGGATCTGTTCACACAATGTTGAAATTGAGTGGATGGCCGTCATTTAACAGTAAATAACTGCCATTATTTCAATACAACAGCCGTTGTTTTAAAATAACAGCAAATATTTGCCATTAAGGGTATATTCACACGAACGGGCTCGCAGCGAGATTCTCGGTGCGAGCCCGGCAGGTCCTGGCAGTTCCCATACACTACATACTTGCTGCGGTCTAAACGACCGCAGCGAGTATGTAATTATACCGCCCTTAACCCCTTCTGCTCCCGCCCGGCTCCCCCGCTGTAAGCATACTTTACCTGTCCTCGCTGCACGGGTCCGGCGTCCTGCTCTCCTGTCCGGCCAATTAGTGTGTTGCCCAGCCGCAGCCACTGATTGGCCGGGCGGGAGAGCAGGACGCCGGACCCGTGCAGCAAGGACAGGTAATGTATGCTTACAGCGGGGGAGCCGGGCGGGAGCAGAAGGGGTTAAGGGCGGTATAATTACATACTCGCTGCGGTCGTTTAGACCGCAGCAAGTATGTAGTGTATGGGAACTGCCAGGACCTGCTGCTGCGAGCCCGTTCGTGTGAATATACCCTAAATGGCGGCCATCCACTTAATTTTAACATTGTGTGAACATAGCCTTTCTGTGTTTTCAATCCACTCCTGGTTTTGGTTGCAATATGAGGACCACAATACTGACTGAAATATACGTAGTGTGAACCCAGCCTTATGGTGTGTTTACACTGACAGATTTATCTGACAGATTTTTTAAGACAAAGCCAGGAATAGATTTCATCTATCTCAGTCTTTTCTTTATGGCCTGTTTTCTGTTCATAGTCTTTTCCTGGCTTTGGCATCAAAAATATGTCTGTCAGATAAATCTGTCTGTGCAAAGGCACCATTAGGCTCAGAGAGGCATGACTCTTGTGAGATATATATCCTTGACCCTTAGATTCTCATTAATTGAATATCCAGTAAGATTGTAAAGGTTACAAACCAATTCAAATAAATATTTTTTTTTCAAATCGGCCACAGGTCTTTTGTAATGAATTAGAAAAGTTCAGAAAATCGTTAAAAAAATGTAAAATTTCATCTTTATTGACTTGTTTTTTTGGCATATTTGAAAAAAAAAAAAAAGACGTTAAGAATGGTAGCCGTGAAATTTTATAAGGAAGAGAAAGTAAACAAATATGTCTATCAAGCTGCAACAGATTCATCTTGCCACCTGTGCCATTGTGGTACACTAAGTGCAGTTTACCTCATTTTTGCCATCATGTAAATTGATGCATCCCACCAGGGATCATTGATAAACCTCTCCACATGGTATTTAGTCTACTAAAGATTATTATATGACAAGATAAATGATTTCTTTTATGCAATAATTTTTTTTTTCTGTTCATTCAGTAATATGTTTCACTATTTATTCACAGTCACTTCAGTTGTATTCAGTGCCTGCTTTTACTTTCTGAGTTATACACGGTAGTATATTTGTGTAGTTAGTGTGACACAGGATGCCTGTAACCACAGACTGTGCAGTTCAATGACATATTAGTATCGTCCCTCTTCTTTGTGACTTACAGGCTGCTCAGCAACTAATGGACTTATCTAATTTATCATGTCTATTGACAGCTTGACAGTTGATGCTTCTTGGATTGTAATGACGATTTCTCCAGACATGACAGCATTACTGATCAGCATTACTGAAGGGCACTTCTTTGCATGTTGGTGCTGTATGGTCTGTGTTATGTAAAGACAACTAGGGGTGAGGACCAGCTTGTTGATCCTTATTTACTACACTACAATTCTTTCTACTGCAAATGTAACTGGTCTTCTTGAACAGTTCACATCCATTGACATCCTTTGATCTTTTATGCCTACACAGATAAAATGCAAATGAAGATTATGCAAATGTTTCTTGATGGTTACTTTGTATCAAGATAGCGGGCTGCTTCAAAGGGTTTGTCCTTTAATATTAAACATAGATGTTATATTGGAGAGTACTCTTTTCAGGGCATCCCTCTTGTAGCCAGGGCACACAGCAGCCCCATAGAACTTAGTTTTTTTTGCTCTATGGTTACCCATTCTTATTTATTATTTTTCAGGATGTAGCCTTGCCTTTGATATTGTGAGAGAATAGGGTATTATTACTGTGTGTGATGCACTGATCTAATACCATGAACGTGATCAACAAGCTGCTAGCAGAATGATGCGCGATGCGACTGGCAACTGATAGATGCCTTATTTGCATGCAGTTACAATACTAAGCAGCCACCTCTCTCTGGAGTCATAGATGTATGAGTAGATGTTGATCAGTATTTTTTCAATTGTATGGCCTTTCTTATTGCAGTTTATCTATATTTTGCTAGGAGACGACGGTATTTTAACCTAACCTTGTGGTAATGAAATGTTGAACATTTGATAAAATTTTGTGATTTGCCTTTCATTAGATTATGCCCCATGTAATACCACAGTGGCAGCTCCAGGAGAAATATGAAGCCACTCACATCTTTCCCAATGATCATTGGGACCCATCATAGTCAGCTGGTTGCTAGCAGATCCTCAGTAAAGGTATATACACACTACAGAATGTGCGTGGATCACAGCTTGCCCCTGCTCGTGGACACTGGCGGCCGTGCATATATATATATATATATATATATATATATATATATATATATTTTTTTTTTTTTTGGGGATCATTTCCCTGAGGAAAGTCAGGGATTTAATCAAATCTCTGAACCATTTCAGGGAAGGGATCAAGTGAACAAGTCAGGAGTCGCACAGCCAGCTCTATTTACCTAGTAGGTAATACCAACTAAACCAATACCAAACCCTTAGGGATTTGATCAAATCCCTGATTTCATCCTTTCCCTATACATACATACCCTTGTAAGTGAGTCTAATACAAACTGGTGGAATAGACAGTGAGTGAAACAGTTGTTTCAGTCTGATAACTTTAAAAAATTGTTTGCAAAGCTTATCCAAATGTAAGACATAGTAATGACAGCATCATTTTTTTTCACAAACTCACAAGTCTATGTATGAAAGTAAGTTTACTATAGAAAACAATATAATTTAGCAGGGGAAATGAACAAAAGTGACATTATTCTGAGCTTATATGCTGTATATAATATACTTTTATATACTGTATATAATATAATATATTATACTTGTATATACTGTATATAATATATTATACTTTATTTCTTTATTTCCCTAGTGATTGCTGCATTATACTGAAAAGCTTTGAGATATTTATTAATGCTCATTAAAGCTTACAGGGCAATACATAATTAATAGAGGTGATTCAAAAGACAAATATTCAAACTGCATTGCTGTGCAAAAGTTCACTAGCTTTTGGGATCTTACTGGTTTCCATAGCAATTCTCAGGAAGCCTTTTAACATTTATTTTTATAGATAATTTTTAACATTTTCATCTACATATAATTATATATGTTTGTGTCTTTTATATAAACTAATGTTGGATATCACAGTAAAGATGGCCATAAACATTAGATAGCTGTCGGACAAATATTTATATGGTCAATAGTATCTTCCTGGAGAAAGCCAGCGCTATAGTTCTGATCACCATCCTAAGAATGAAAGGATAGAGCAGTTGAAATACAATACGACTGATCTACATCTGCCATTGAGTGAGAGTCAGGCGGAACCTATACACATCAAACGGTTCAAATGGGGAAAATGCTTCACAAATAAGTCTAAAAAGTAAAATCTAGAAGAAAAATGCACAAAAACAGGCGCAAAAAGCTAAATAAATCCCCCCCCCCAAAAAAAATAAATAAATGTTTTTGTCTATTCCAGATGACAGATATTTTGCTAGTTTATGGAAGCTGACAACACAGAACCTATAAAGCAAATGTTTCTCAAACTGTAGACCGATGTAATTATCCTTTTGTGTAGTCGTGTATGCAATTCTGCTGTTTCTTTTTTAGTTCTTGCTAGATCTTTTCCCTTTACTCTTAAGACGATAATAAACATGTTTCTATGAAATGTTCTAGTAAATCTGTAGTACAGTAACTTGAAAATTGGTCTTTGCAATCATTTGTAGAGAATTAATTATATCCCAAAACATGGTTTGTAAAGTTAGGATTTTTAATCAACAAAATAGTGCCTTAAGAAAAAAAACCTCCAAAAATGAATATAGTAAAACGCACTAATGATTGTCTTACTGCATGCTAAAATTCTGCTGTATGGCTTACAAATTTGGGACGTTTCTGAAACTACTGAGGACATCTTCTTATCATCATCCTTACAGCAATCTGTATGGGAACTAGCAATTGAAATATGGCATGCAAAAAAATTATATTGAAGTAAATGTACAGTGAAGTTATAATTGTTCATTTTGCAGTTGAATTATAGGATTTTTGACAGCTAGCCAAACATTAATGGGATAAAATAAAGAGTATCCAAATTAGCAAATAAAATGTAGAGCAAGGCAGACTTAAACACAAATGGATATTTTTTCCTTTGCCCAGTCTAAGCACTATTACTGATGAAAGTGCATTGCTATATTTTAAGTATTTGACATCCTTTCCAAAGGATGAGCAAGGATAAATTGGTCTTTTAAATAGCAACTGTCATCTCAACAAACTTAAAGGAGAAGTCCCAAGGAAGTACAAAAACTGCAGGCAGGCTGGTGGGGGCAGGGAAATAGTAAACAACTGAACTCACCCGTCCCCGTGCCTCAAGTTACAAGTAAGGCAACAGCATAAAATGGAGAGGAGGGAAATAGGTGGTAAAGAGTCTGGGTACACAGAAAGAGAGAGTGGGAGACCGCTAAGACACTACTATATGTAAGAGGTCTTACCCAACGGCTTTATACATAGTTTAACCCCTTAAGGATGGTGGGACTTAGCGCATTTTGGCGTACATGTGAGCCCTGCCGGGGGGGGGGGGGCGCTCTCTGAAGCATCAGAGCGGGTGAGGTATACTCCTTACCTCCGTGCAGTCTGATCTTCTGATCTATCAGAAGATCACAGATAACACTGATCCCTGCTATGCTATGTAGTAATGTAAAAATCTCCTAAGGGGACTTAAAAAGTGTAAAAAAAAAAAAATGTTCCGAAGTCCCTCCCCCAATAAAAGTGAAAACCACCCCCCCCTTCCCATTTTATACATAAAACACATAAAAATAATAATGTTAACCCTTTCACGACCTGGAGTCATTGTTGCCTCAATGCCCAGGTCGTGTTTGGACATCAGCTTATGGGATTATAATGATACCATAAGCTGATGTCCTGCGCCTGTGTCATCCTGGACCGTTAATTAACGTTGCTGCAGCATCGGGCATAGGCTGCCGTGACGTTAATTAACAGTGCGGGGGGGGGGGGGGGGGGTTTAGTTGACATATAATATACCGTACCGTGCGTAATCATCCAATCTATTACAATAAAACAATATTGTTCCCTCACGGTGAACGGCGTGAACAAAAAGCGGTAAAAAAACGCAGAGATTGCTTTTTTAAAATTACATTTTATGTATGAAAAATTAATAAATGAAAAATTTGATGAAGAATGGTGCCCCTTACGACCCCGTAGGTGAAAAAAATTGAAAAAATAAATGCGCTATGAGAGTCACTCTTGCAAATATACCTATTTGCAAAAAATTTTTTTTACTGCTAATAAAAATAGTAAAATGTTAGAAAACCTAGTAAACATGCATACCTGTTTTACCGTAAAGTGCAAAACTTTGCAGAATCCCATTTTCTGACCCATAAAAAGCCCTTACCTGGCCCGGTAGGCGAAAAACTGAAAGAGTTATGGGTCTTAGAAGGCGAGGAGGAAAAAACAAAAACACAAAAGTGACAGTTGGTCCTTAAGGCCATTTCAGGCTTTGTCCTTAAAGGGGTTATCCAGTACTACAAAAACATGCCCACTTTCTTTCAGAGACAACACGACTCTTGTCTCCAGTTCAGGTGCGGTTTGAAATTAAAGTCTATTCACTTCAATGGAACTGAGCAGCAAAACTCCGCCCAAGCTGGAGACAAGAGCGGGCTGTCTCTGGAAGAAAGTGGCCATGTTTTTGTAGCGCTGGAAAACCCCTTTAAAGGGTTAAATTGCTCACTACATCTTTTTCATGGCTTCCATACTTCTGCTTTTTAGTTTGTGCACACAGATAATGCAGGCTTTCCTCCTCTAAGATATATTGTAGTCAGATGTAGTGCTAATCCTCATGTGTACACACACACATGGCTTCTTATTCATGGCATATATGTTTTGACTAAAATGTCCTTGTTTATACATACCTGGCAATGGGACTAATATAAACGCTTGAATTCAGTGATTAAGGGTGTGTTTACACAGACAAATTTTTCAATGCAATTATTGAAGCCAAAGCCAGGAACAGAATATAAACAGAGAACAGGTCATAAAGGAAACACTGAGATTTCTTTCTTTTTTTTTTCAAATCATCTATGACTTTTCAAATCATTCATGTAATTGTCCTGTAAGAGCTTACAATCTATAATAAACTATTATATGTGATTTACAATTGATAACATTATATTGTAATGTAAAAGCAATGTCAAATATGTTAATGTATTTAATATGTTAATTAATGTTTACATTTTTGTTTGAAAACGGCAACTTTTTTGTAATTTTAGAAACTTTAACTTTTTTACACTTTACTATGTACTTATGTTGATCCATCATATCAGCATTCTGTTAAAGCACTTTATAATGGCACTCTTCCTATGGCATGGCAGCCATGGAATCCTTGCACAGGCCTTGGGCTACCATGACTACATGATCAGTTTATACCACCATTATACAACCCCTTTATGCTGCCAAATATGCACTATTTTAAGCCTTATTTTAATGCTGCTTTTAATGCTGCTAATCCTTGTCCTGCGGATGCGGGTATAGTGAAGTGGGGTCCCATACCCGCAGCTGAATTTTAATTCTGCTGCAGATATGGGACCCAGTCCCTTTAATCCCCATCCACCTGCAGTCCCGGCCCGAAGCATGTGTGATGCTCCTGGCTTCCCTCTCTCCTCATCAGCCAATCAGTGCTACCGTGCACTGATTGGCTGATGGGGAGTGAGGCAAGCTGGGAGCTTAACACAGCTGCGGCACCGAGCAGATAATGTATGCTACGGGCCGGGGCTATGGGTATGGGACCCCATAGGACTTCACTATACCTGCATCAGCAGTGGATTTCGCTGCAAATCACAGTGTGAAATCCGCTGCGGATCCGGTACGTGTGAAGCTACCCTAAATAGGTTTTTTTCTTCCTGCTGAACACCAACATATGTAACTTTATTACATATGCTGATGAGCAAGACTGCAAATTTAAACAGCCTAGAGTACCTGGGTCGAAATACTGTCTTATCATTACTATACCACATAGTTTCCAATTTGTCACAAAAATATTAAATTTGTTTTGTGATATAGTTCTCCATTCATGTCAGATAAACATTAAAGGTTCTAATAAGGAATTCTAATGTACTTCTGAGACCTCTTTTCCCTCTTTCTTTAAAGCTTAAATTAGTCATTTGATTTTCTAAAAATAAAAAAAGATTTTCCATTATGTTATGCTAAACTTTTATCTTCTCTGTTTTAAGTTAATTAACAAGGTAATTCCAGAGCTGTGTAGTAAATCTCTCCTCAATCTGTACAACCTTTTCAGATACATTCATCAGTTAAGTTCAAACTTAATCCAGAAACTAGTTGATTTGCAGAGCCAAAGCCAGGGGGGGGGGGGGGGGGCAGGGAGGGGGGACAGTCTCGCTGTAATTCAAGTTCTTATTAAAGTTATTCTATGAAACCTTAGCAAAAAACATGCATATTTTAAGTGTTGTATTGGATATGTGGTAGTATAGTCAGCAATATATGTTTGTAAGACCACTATATACCTATCTGCTAGCTAAGAAACAACAGTGTTGTTCTAGAAAAATAACAATAACCTTCCTAAGGCTCTTAAAACATTAACCCTTGCCTCTGCAGCCTGATTTTGCCTTAATACCTAGGGCCTATTTTTCAAATCTGACCCCTCTCTCTTTATACTGTATAGTGATAACTCTGCGATGCTTTTAACTATCGCGGTTATTCTAAGATAGTTTTTTGTGACATATTCCTCTTTATGAATTCATTAGAAAATAGAGTGCGGCACTCGCTTCCGATCCTTCAATATCCTTTATTTTGCCATACACATAACAATGATGTTCACCACAGACAAGGCAACGATCGTTTCACGCTTAGTCACGCTTCGTCACAGCCTGTCGAAGCGCGACTAAGCGTGAAATGATCGTTGCCTTGTCTGTGGTGAACATCATTGTTATGTGTATGGCAAAATAAAGGATATTGATGGATCGGAAGCGAGTGCCGCACTCTATTTTCTCATGAATTTATCATGGACTCTGTTTGCTGTTGTTGCTGAGCACCGCTGATCCTAAAAAGGTGTCCAGGTGAGCAGATTCCACAGTATTGCAAGTGGGTGAAGAGACAGTGGCGTAGCTCCATTGCTCTGTATAATATTCCTCTTTATGTTTGTGGTATAATTTTGGTAATACACTCAGTAGTTTTTTTTGTAAAAAAAACAAAACACATTTGCGCAAAAACTTTAAAAATGTATGTCTCTTTATATTCAAAATCTCTTTTCTAAGAAAAATAGTCATGATACATAAACTAATTATTAATGCAACATTTACAGCATGTCTACTTTATGGTGACGTCATTTGGTGAACGTCCTTTTACTTTTTAGGATGTTAGAGGGCTTCGAAATGTTGCAGCGATTTTTAAAATTTTCTGGAAAATTTCAAATTCTGACTTTTGTAGGGACCAGTTCAGTTCTGAGGTGGATTTGTGGGGCTTGTATGTTAGTTACGGTATGGCAAGTGACCTGAGTGCTGTACTTGGCTCTCTCCAGCAGCTCAATAGAGAATGAACTGAGCCGCTGGAGAGAGCCGAGTACAGCATTTAACCCTTTCCACCAAATCCACAGAGAATGAATAGAACCGCGGGTCACATGCAATACTGTAGATTTTGTGTAAACCTACTTGGGTCTTATTTGGGGACAGGTTAGTTTTAGGTTGAAATACCCCATTTAACGTATATTTTTACACATACATGTAAATTAATGGTAAAAACGGGTGCTGCTTTATGACATACAGCAGGATCTGTTTTCTGTTGACTTACATTTTAAAAAAGATTGCACTGTATCAGCTTTTTTGTTTACACAGCCGTAGAAGTGTAAGTATAAATATAAAAAATATAAGTAGAAGTGTAAGTATAAAAGTATTGTAATGGAAACAATGAAACAGAAACAAAAATAATTTAGTCTGATTAGGTAACTGGTAGACAGAAATCTGTACCAGCAGCTTAAAATTGCTACAGTACTGATGTTCCTGGCCCCCACTAGTCTTGTCTATCTTGTGGTTTATTCCAGTGATGTTACGGAGTCGCAGGTACTGCCTACTCAGGCAATCAGGAGCTAAAGCAGGGTATCATCTCAGTCACTGATTGGCTGAGCAGGAAGTTCCTATGGTTACGTGATGTCACAGCAACCAGGAGATAGAGGAGACCAGCAGGGAACTGTAAGCATTGGAACGGTGGCTGTGGGCGACCAGGATGGTTTACTATAACTTGTTTATTATTTTTACACTCTTGTCCTGCAATTTTTCCATTTTGTTTTGCCAGTACTACACCTTCAAATATCAGTTGTATGTTTACTTATTTGTCACCACACACATATTAATAAAATATAGCAATAATTCCACTTTTGACATGACTAATGCAACAGTCGTACTTCAGACCATTTTTTAAAACTGTTAAACTGCAATTTACATGTTAATATTTAATGTCTTAATGAAGTCATGAAGGTACTGTAACCAGCCATTTGTAAATGAAACTGCAAGTGCACTTAATACAACTTTGAAAGCTTTTGTGCTATTATTTATCTAGTACCTAATGACCATGATTTCATAATGACTTGCAAATATGTTTTGAAATTGTTGTACACTTTTTTAGATTATTGGTGACCTCAATATAATCCTATTTCATGCACACAAGTCTAATAAGTTTACTTTTGTGACTGACATAACAACTGTTCATTGGGGTTAAATATTCAAATAGGGGTTTATGTATCATAAATAGAAACATAGAAGATTGTCAGCAGAAAAAGACCACTTGGTTCTTCTAGTCTGCCCTTTTAGATCTTGACAGTATTTCATTTAAGGGAGAAGTCTGGCCTTTTCTAAAAGGGGGAGGGGGAAATGAACAGCTTACCTCTGCCTGTGCCCACGATGAGCAGGAGCGGCTGCAGGACCCCGCCGGGCTCCGGAATCTTTGGGGTGTCCACGTCAGGACCCGGCTGATAGATGGGCGATTTTTTTTGTAAAAGTGCCAGGGAGGCTGAAAGAAATAACATGCTCTCACCTCCCCGGCTCCAGCACTGATGCTGCATACTGTCGCCCTGGTCCTCCGGGTCCCTGGCCACTTCCTGGTCTGAGTTGGGATCCAGGTTGTGACGTGTCAGACGCCATAGGATCTAAAAAGTGTCAGAAAAAATGCATGTACTGCATAAAAGGTAACCCAAAACACTTATAATAAATTCCATGGAAAATGCCTGAAATGTAAAGCACTTTTTAAAATCTTGTCTCTGAGTTTTGCTTTCTTATCATTATTCCACATTTAAAAATTAAACTTAACCTTTCCTGACACCCCCCGCCCCCCATTTTGTCATATGGTTTCTTCTTCCTCACCTTTTAGGACCCATAAAATTTTTATTTTTCCTTTTACAAGATGAGTTACACTTTTTTATTAACACTTGTTATTTGTCATATAGTATATTACAAAGCCTTTAAAAAATTATTTGTAGGGCAAAGATGTATTTAAAGAAAAATGAAGTCTCTCAAATTTTTGGAACAATAGTACTACACAATAATATAATGCTAACATGCAAATATTTTTCTCCATGTCAGTACAAATTCAACAATAAAAAAAATAAAAATAATTAAATAAAATATGTACATTACCATATTGATCCTAACTTTTTAATTCTTCACTCGTGTAATGGTGTCAGGGCTCATTTGTTTGCACCACAATCTGTATTTTTTGGCGGTTCTACGTAAACAAAGATATGACTTATTTATCACTTTTTATTCTATTTCTTCTCCAATATAATGTTTTGGATTTTGGTATTTTTTTCTGTACCATGTAGGACCTTGTGGGATCAGTAAAGTTGTTATAATTTAATTGTTCGGACAATTCCCCACACATATATATTTAATTTAGTTTTTTATATTTTTAAAAACTTTCTTTTTTTTTTTTAAACTATTTTAATGTTCCCCGGGGGCCTATTATAAATTATACTTTGCTTAAATCAGATCAGAGTAATGCATTTGTGATAGGCAGACTCTGTCAGTAGAGACAGAGGTTGCGCGAGGGACGGTAGCGGGATATCAGGTCAGAAATGTACAGAGGGGACAGGTTGTGGATGGCCTTGTATGTCATGGTCAACAGCTTAAAGTGAATACGTTGGGCAATGGGTAGCCAGTGGAGGGATTGGCAGAATCGAGAGGCAGAGGCAAAGCGAGGGGAAAGGTTGATTAGTCGGGCAGCAGAGTTTAGGATAGACTGAAGGGATCAAGGGAGTTAGATGGAAGGCCAGGGAGGAGGATATTACAGTAGTCCAAGTGGGAAATAATGATGCTATCATCATTGATCACAGCAACTTAACAGTTCAATGACTTACATCAAATTGATGGTCATTACTGACTAGGGCACATCATACTCCTCCACCTAACCATACTGTACATGTACGTCATGAGCCCTGATGGGGTTAAAGAGTAATCCTATTATTCTTTCACTCAAGCCTATTTAAATTTTTTTTTTGCATTTGTTTTTAGCAGTCTGTAATATGACGTTTATGTTAATTTATAGGGCTATTCACATGATAGGCATATTTACTTTCATCTGTTTTGTAAATGAAATATGCTGACTGAACTCTATGGTTTTATTAAATATATTTTAGAATCTTTTTTTTTTAAAGTGTAATTCAGTTCCATGTCTTTAAGACAGTCCATTAGAATTTACTTTTCAAAATGTATGCAGTACTGCAGTACGATGTGACACTTGTGTGAAATCAATCTAAGAATTTGTGATATGATACTACAGAGCCAGACCTTGGAGGTAGTTGTTAGTAATAGCTGTCCTCCTATGAATCATATTATTTTTGCAAGTTATTATGCCTAAATGAAACATAAAAACTAAATAGAAAATAAAATTATTTAATCAATCTCCTGGTTCTGACCAATTCTGAGGCTGGCAGCTTTGTAGACAACTCTCTGCACTAAATATATTTGTTGACACTTTTATTTATAGGTTTTGGATGGAAATCACCATAATGCAATCAACACATAGGATTATGCAAAGGTCAAATGACAATGCCAAATGATTACAGGGGAAATTTAATCAGTGCACTTGCTCAGTATGGGTGGATGCTTCTTTCAATGTTTGCTCTGGATTAAACAGAAAGCTATTTTTAATGTTAGTTTTCTAGAGTACACTGACTTGGAGTGGTTTACAATATAGATGCATACATAATCAATGTGTACTACCATCATTAGCAATGTATAATATTATGGTTAAATGATTCGTCTTTGTAGTAGAAAATGACAAACAGTTTAAATGTTATCTGATATTTCTATGTTCACACACAGTGAAATACCAAAATACAGCCATAATACATATGTAGTTATGCACTCCATTAAGGTCAATAGAAAATTGGCCAGTGGTAAGTGCACAGTATAAAATATTGGCCGTAATTGAGTTTAGGTGTAAAAATAATCAACATTTTCATTTTTGCAAAAAAAAAGAAAAGTCTGTTTAGACATTATTTTATGCATACTCAAATTTATGTCTGTATTTTGGTATTATTTTACTGTTTGTGAACATAGCCTTAAAGGGTACCTGTCACTATAACTTTCTAAATCTACAGTAAATGTGATATAAAGCAAGTTTGCAATTTACATTCATTATTTTTTTTTTAGTTTTCATGAAAAACGTGGCACTTCCTGTTTTCTGACTCTTTTCTTTTTCTTTCAAAAAGTCAGAAAACAGGAAGTTCTGTCTATCCCAGGCTATGTGAGCGCTCACAGAGAGAAGGCAGTCATGTGACTGATGGACACATTGAGCTGTGACACTCTGTACTGACCTGTGTTTAGTCTTTTTTTTTTCTTCCATCACAAGTCTACTGTTGATTTATAATTTGAAAGTTATAACGATAGTGACACTTAAAAGTGTGTTGCCTACTAGCATTGGAAAAGTAAGCCCCACAATAGAATCATTTTGCATGTGAGAAACTTTATTTTTTAGGTTTTCAAGCTACTGGATAAATACCAAAGGTTTGTCTTCTCTAGTGTTAGTCCAACTTGTTTGTGGTGAAATTATATCAGATGTGTTAATTTATGGTGGCTACTTCAGGAAGAGAAAATGAGGACTTATTTTCATTGTATGCAAATCTGCATTTGTGAGAAAAACATAAAGCAAAAGTTGAAAGAACGCTTTCTATTTTTGGTTGGTGGAAAAATACAATGCCCTTTGTTAGAGTATGTAAAGAATCTGACTCAACTAAAACAGTTTAGGGTGAATTTACAAGCAACAGGGGGCCATATTGCAACAGTTTTGAGTTGATTGTTAATGGCCATACCTGTCTGTCACTGTCTTTTTTTTTTTTTTTTGCAGAAATCAATAGCATAGGCGATTTTAAGAAACTTTGTAATCGAGTTTATTAGCCGAAAAATGCATTTTTATCATGAAAAAGCAGTTTGAAGCTCTCCCCCCCGTCTTCATTGTTCTCTATAGAGAGGGGAGGGGTAGAGGGAGATGAGGCACCAAAACAGGACAACAAAGTTAATTTACAGCTACATCACCGGCTATCTCCTCTGACGGTCAGCACTGACCTCTCTGACCTCTGAATATGCAGCTCCCTGCTGTGTAAGGCTGCATTCCCACGTTCCGTGATCCTAACGGATCACGGACGTGGAATGCATGTACCGTAGCCCCCCCGCGCCCGGACAGCATCTGTAATTCGGGGGAGACTGTATTCATAAGCGCCGCGCTGTAATGAAGCAGCCACGCGGTTCTGTTACTACAGCGCGGCACTTATGAATACAGTCTCCCCCGCTCCCAGCATCTAATTACAGATGCTGTCCGGGCGCGGGGGGACTCCGGTACATGCATTCCACATCCGTGATCCGTCAGGATCACTGAACGTGGGAATGCAGCCTTATTCTTTGTTGTTCTGCTCTCTGCCGCCGACTAATCTTCCTCCTCTCTCCTCCCCCTCCTCTCTCCATAGAACAGACAGGGCACGACTGATGTAAAAGAATCGAGATTTCCTGTTAATGAGCAGCGAATGACAGTAAGGAAAGGAGGGGGGACCTAGGGAAAGTCTTCTTGAATGCAGATAATGGCATATTTGCCTAATAAACCCAATTACAAAGTTTCTTACTATTGATTTCTGCAAAAAAAAAAATTAAACGACAGCGACACTTTAAAAAAAAAAATTGAAATGCCTGTATGAGGTTTTTTTTTGTGCTCTCACTGCTGATATTGAACATAATTAGTGCACAGTTTTTTTTCCATTCTCTCTATTTAACCCTTAGAGGACCAGGCCAATTTAAATTTTTGCGTTTTCGTTTTTCCCTCCTTGTGCTTAAAAGGCCATAGCACTTGCATTTTTTCACCTAGAAACCCATTTGAGCCCTTATTTTTTACACCACTAATTGTACATTGCAATGACAGGCTGAATTTTTTCATAAAGTACACTGCGAAACCAGAAACATATAACGTATAACTTTTATTGTATCTGATGGCCTGTAAAAAATTCAAACGTTGTTAACAAATATATTTTCCTTAAAATCACTCTATTCCCATGCTTATAGCGCTTTTATCCTTTGGTCTATGGGGCTGTGTGAGGTGTCATTTGCCATTATAATTTCCCTTGATAAAGCCTCAGTCTAGCGGTGAAACGTAGGGATGGTGGTGGGATGTATGTGTATTTTTAATATCGGGTGATAATAGGAGTAGGATATCTAGATAGACTAATACTAAGTCTGTGAATTTGTTAGTGGCAGCCCGGCTCTGACGGCTCTGCCGGGCTAACCACTGACTTATATTGTCTTGAATACTAGCTGAAGATATTATGACCTTTGGTTAACCTATCTGCAACTCAGTACTAGCATTAGTGTCAGCACGGTGGTGGTTTCTTTTAGTGGTTGGAAGTTTTGGTTACATTGTAACTCGCATTTGTGAGTACTCTGCTATATATCCATACCACTACGAATTGAATATCATCCGGTCCGTTAGCTGGCAGCAGTAAAAATTTTCATTTTACTTTCAATGTAGATTGTCTTGGGATACAACAAATTCTTGTGTCATGTGGTTGGTCTCCAAGAGTGGTGCATTAAGCGTGAGGTCAATTGAGTCTGATCGATGCTGAGCCATTAGCTCGATCGGGACCTGACTTCTTGCTCCAGCAGACCACCCCCATTAGAATAACTTGTTGAAAGTTGTTACTAAAACACTGGAATTACTCTGAGTTCTATATGAACACATATATCTAATACTATTTGAACAATACCTCTCCTACACCCCTGGCTATTTTAAATCACTTGATTCTTTAATCACACTTTCTATTTTATAAGTTTAGTATCTATTGGGGTCTTCATAGCGCAAAAGTTATATTTTGGTTGGCTACTTTAAGTACTTGGCGTGAAGATCTGGGGCTAACCCTTGTTATGAGGTGTCATTTTTTGCGCCATGATGTGTTCTTTCCATCGGTACCTTGACTACGCATATGCGACTTTTTGATCGCTTTTTATTACAATTTTTTGATGCGACCAAAAATGCGCAATTTTGCACTTTGGGATTTTTTGGCTTGCGCCATTTACCGTGCGAGATCAGGAATGTGATTAATTAATAGTTTGGGCGATTTACACACACGGCGATACCAAACATGTTTGTTTGTTTATTTATTTTTATTTATAACATGGGAAAAGGGGGGTGATTCTGACTTTTATTAGGGGAGGGGGCTTTTTATTGATAATAACACTTTTTTTTCTTTTACACTTATACTAGAAGCCCCCCTGGGGACTTCTAGTATAAGTACACTGATCTCTCATTGAGATCTATGCTGCATAGATATGCAGCATAGATAGAAGAGATAGGCACATTTATTGCCTCCGGCTGCTGCAGCCGGAAGCATTCGAGTGCCGAGCCGGGATCAGCGCCATTACGGCGCTGACCACGGAAGGAGTAAGATGTGTGGATAACGCTCCCGGAGGAGCGATCCACCCCGCTAGACACCAGGGAACCGCTGCATCAAGTAATTGGATGCAGCTGTCAACTTTGACAGCTGCATCCGATTACTTTATTAGCGGGCACGGTCCGATCGCCGTGCCCGCTAATAAAGTAATTGGATGCAGCTGTCAAAGTTGAAAGCTGCATCCGATTACTTGATGCAGCCGTTCCCTGGTGTCTAGCGGGGTGGATCGCTAGATAGCCGCGGTCCCGGGCTACGAGTGGCACCCGGGACCACAAAGGTTGGAGGCGGGTATGTCCAGGGTCGCCTAAGGGTTAAGGGATTAGCCTGTTCTCCAGTAGTACATACACATAGAATTTCTTCTTCTTAGTTGTCTGGCCAATGACAACATAGCAGAGTGGACTGTTGATGCACTGGCTTTGCAAGGTGCTATGTGAGCAGAAAAGAAAGAATCAAAACCAGGCAATGAGGATGACAAGCAAGGCAGGAGGAAATTTACATTCAGGAGGCTCCACTGTGTATAAACAGTTGCAAGGACACAAGTATTGGATAACCGTCCTGTCCTGATTATGGGTGGTTATGGGTGAAAGGGAAGCCTTCATTTATTATGAAGGACAGAGTTGATCCTCTTGAGGGGCAGACTCCCAGATTAAAGGTACATAGCCCAAACTTGCTTTTCCTTTCCTAAAATAGAAGTAACTAAGCTCTGCCTCCACTTCCTATTTTCCCACTTGGTCTCTGTGTTACTTAAGGACTGAGCCCAACAAAAAGCAATGGTTTTCAGGAAAGGTATACACCTAGTGCCCAAGAGTTATTTCTGTAGTAAGGAGTCATTTTTGGCAAATGAAATCAATATAGTAGGAATCACATGAGCTTAAAGGAGAGAAATTGTAATGACAGTGACTACTTAAACAGAAATTTGCCCACAAAACCATACTGCAGTCCTTTCCTCCTTGCTGTGGCCTTCTAATGTGTACTCTCCCTTTTGCTGTCTAATGAACCTCAGTAGGCTTAAGCAATGATGACTAGATGACATGAATTACTTATTTACACAAAGTTCCCAGTCTTAGGCTACATGCGCACATTTTGTCTGTATTTGCGGATCTGTAATTACTGACAAATTTAAGGCCCATTGATATCAATATAGCTGTTCACACTTTCCATATATTTATGGATCTGCAATCTGCAAAAATTGCTGCTGCAAAAATTACTGACTTGGCTCAAAAAACTGCAGTGTCGTCGCTAAGGTTTAAAGGCCCCATTATTCTCATACTTTCTTTTTTAGTTCTGCCCAAAAATATATTTTTGGGGGATTGAGGCCATAGCTTTATGATGACCACTCCATATCTATATTTTGTTGTTCTTAACCCCTTAAAGACAGAGCCTGAAATGGCCTTAATGACAGAGACAAATTTTATGAATATGACCAGTGTCCCTTTATTCATTAATAGCTTCGGGATGCTTTTACCTATCCGGCTGATTCTGAGATTGTTTTCTCGTGACATATTGTACTTTACATTTCTGGTAAATTGGAGTCGATACTCATAACGAATCTTTATGAAAAAAACCCAAATAACGTGAAAAATTGTAAAAAAAATGCATTTTTCCAACTTTGAAACTTTTTTGCTTATACAGAAAGTGGTTATACCACATAAATTATATATAAATCGCATTAGCAACATGTCTACTTTATGTTGGCGGCATTTATTAAACGATCTTTCATTTTTTTAGACAATAGAAAGCGTAAAACATAAGCAGCAAATTTCCAAATTTTCTGTAAAATTTCAAAATCAGATATTTTTAGGGACCTGTTCAGGTTTGAAGTGTATTTGAGGGGCCTGTATGTTAGAAAGCCCCACAAAGCACCCCATTTCAGAAACTGCACCCCCCCCAAACTCTGCAAAAGCACATCCAGAAAGTTTTTTAACCCTTTAGGAGAGTCACAGAAATAAAAGCTAAGTGTGTAAGAAATTAGAAAATTTTAATTTTCTGTGCAGAGATTCTGATTGCCCCATTTCTGCAGTTTATAGAAATACCCCATATGTTGCCCTATTGCGCTATTTGACACAACCACAAGCCTCAGATATAAAGGAGCGCCTAGTGAATTTCAATGGCTCCGTTATATTTGGTCAGTTCTGACTGTACCACTTCAGGTTGGCAGAGGCTCTGGGGTGCCAAAACCTAAAAAACACCCCTAAAGGGACACCATTTAGAAAACTAGACCCCTCAAGGAATGTAACAAGGGGTGCGGTGAGAATCTGGACCCCACAGGTGCTTCACAGATTTTCCGAACAATATGGCGTGAAAAAAGAAAAATTTATTTTTTACACTAAAACGTTGTTCTAGCCTTCAATTTTTCATTTTCATAAAGGGATGAAAGTAAAAAAAACACAAAATGTGTAGCGCAGTTTCTCCCGAGTACGGAAATACCCAACATGTGGACATAAACCGCAATTTAGGTGCAGGGCGAGCCTCCAAAGGGAAGGAGCGCCAATTGGCTTTTGGAAGCTGGATTTCACTAGAATGGATTTCAAGGGCCATGTCTTTTTCATTTACAAAGCGATTGTGCTGCCAAAACACTGGAAACCCCCCACAAGTGACCCCATTCTGGAAACTACACCCCTCAAGGAATCTAATAAGGGGTGCAGTGAGGATATGGACCCCACTGGTGATGGGCACAAATGTAGAAAAATGTGACGTGAAAGTGAAAATTTTCATTTTTTCACTTTCACGGCACATATGTGCCCGTCATCCAGGGGTACATATCCTCACTGCACCCCTTGTTAGATTCCTTGAGGGGTGTAGTTTTCAGAATGTGGTCATTTGTGGGGGGTTTCCAGTGTTTTGGCAGCACCAGGGCTCTGTAAATGCGACATGGCGTTCATCATCCATTCTGGCCAAATCCAACCTCCAAAATCCAAATGGCAATCCTTCCCTTCAGAGGCTTGCCCTGCACCCACATTGCGGTTTATGTCCACATGTGGGGTATTTACGGACTTGGGGGAAATTGCTCTACACATTTTGTGTTTTTTTTTCTCTTTTAACCCCTTGTGAAAATGAAAAATTCAAGGCTAGACCAACATTTCAGTGTAAAAAATGTAATATTTCATTTTCACGCCACATTGTTCCACATTTGTACCCGTCACCAGTGGGGTCCATATGCTCACTAAATCCCTTGTTACATTCCCTGAGGGGTGTAGTTTCCATAATGGGGTCACTTGTGGGGGGGGGGGGTTCAACTGTCTTGGCAACACAGGGGCCTTTTAAATGCAACATAGCCCCTCCAAATCCATTCCAGCCAAATCCAGCCTCCAAAAGCCAAATGGCGCTCCTTCCCTTTGGAGGCTTACCCTGCTCCCGCATGGTGCTTTATGTCCACATGTGGGGTATTTTCGTACTCAGGGGAAAAATTAAACATTTTTTACACTAAATGTTGGTCTAGCCTTGATTTTTTCCATTTCCACAAGGGGTTAAAAAAGAAAATAAATGCAAAACATGTAGGTTAATTTCCCCCGAGTACGAAAATACCCCACATGTGGGCATAATGTGCCATATGGGCACAGGGCAAGCGGCCAAATGGACAGAGCGCCATTTAGAGTCTGGAATGGAGGATGGAGGCCATGTCGCAATTACAAAGCTCCTGTGCTGCCAGGACAGTAGAAACCCCCCACAAGTGACCCCATTCTAGAAACTACACCCCATAAGGAATCTAACAAGGGGTACAGTGAGCATATGGACCCCACTGGTGATGGGCACATGTGTAGAACATGTGCCATATACCCGCTGCCCCCCTCGTTAGATTCCTTATGGGGTGTAGTTTCCAGAATGGGGTCACTTGTGGGGGGTTTCTACTGTCCTGGACGCACAGAGGCTTTGTAATTGCATCATGGCATCCTCTAATGGGAATGGCGGCCATACCTATTTAGCTAGGGAAAAGGGACAATTCTAATTTATTTGGGGGTATTAGGCCAATTATTAGTTTATAAGGTTGAAAATAACAGGTGTCCATCAAATTCAACCTGTGTTGATCCAGAGGAAGGCAGACGACAATAGCTTCATCACAGGGGAAAAATTCCTTCCCGACTCCATAATGGCAATCAGAATAATCCCTGGATCAACGAGACCCCTGAAATAGGAATAAGGGAAGGAATTTAGAAAATGTAGAACTCCAATGACGTGTGGTGTGCCTTGAAGCGATCCAGTATGCAGAGGCCGGGGTGATGAGGACAGGTGTCACACTGGAAAATGGTGTCCTTCCTGATCCCCCTGTTACGCCACACTCTGCACTTCTTCTGGGGTCTCCTGTTTTCCAGTGTGGGGGACGTCACCTGGAAAATGTTGCCTGGGGGCGATACGGGGTCCTTCATATCCAGAAGCGCTGGGTCCGCTCCATGGCTGCTAAATATTAGGGCTCTATTACTACTTCTGATATTTTCGGATCGCGCCGCAAGCTACAGTAGCTCGGGCAGCGAGGGACCAGAAGAGGGGGTGCTGGTATAAAAGTTATCCTCGTACGGGTGGTAACCTTTATCCAGCAGTGGGAAGATCAATTCCCGAACGATCTTCCCACTATCTCTGAAGTTGGGGGGGCGGCATCTGGGGGCTGGATTTGGGTGTCCCTTCCATCATACACTCTAAGGGTACGTGCACACTGCGGAATGGAGAAGGATAACCCGGCAGACTGATGGAGGCGCGCGTCTCCGCTCATGTCACACTCCATTCTATGCACGGGCAGATTCCGCCCTCTGTCCAAAGAATGAACGTGTTCATTCTTTGGACGGACAACGGAATCCGCCCGTGCATTGAATGGAGTCTATGACATGGGTGGAGACATGCGCCCGCATCAGTCCGCCGGCGGGTGCCAGCTGCGGAATGCACAAAGGGTTATCCTTCTCCATTCCGCAGTGTGCACGTACCCTAAATCTGTAAGTGTACCCTGAGGTACTCTCACAGAGTTTGGAGAATTTCACACCATACAGTGATCTCTTATTGGGACGGTACTGGCGGAAAAGACGTGTCTGGGGGGCAGCGTACTCTACGCTACCCCCAGACACGTCACTGGATGATGAGGATGAGGATCCCCCCCATTCATCCTCACTGGCTGTTTCAGTGTTGGAGGCAATAATAACGTATGCGTCCGACACCGAAAACACCCTGGGGGCCATCTTTATACGGGGACTAGTATATGGGGTATGTAAATGTGTAGTGGTGTAGTGTAAAACTTTATTTCATGTAGTGTGGTGTAGTGTAGTGTTTTTTACGTTTTTTTGACAGTAAGAAAAAAATATCTCTACGCCAAAAAAGCTGCTGATAAATGCCGCAGTTGTGTGCGGTACTTATCAGCAGACAATGGCGGTAGGATATAGGGGGGAAAAATGCCCCTATGCCAAAAAAGAGGAGTTGCTGATCAGCGGCGCACTTACGTGCGATGCTGATCAGCCCTCAGCGGCGTTAGGGCGAATAAAAAGTAAAAAAAAAAAAATTTGAAAAAAAAAACTAAAACTTTTTTCTTAACCTAAAGCAACTAATCAGTGAATGATATTCACTGATCAGCCGCTAGGGGGCAGTACAGAGAAGCTGCCGAAGACTGCCGAAGATAGGGGCCACGGAAAAGCCCGAAGAGCCGGAAATTGCTGACGGGACTCGATCGAACCCGGAAGTGAAGACGCGAGGACGCGCGGGACCCGATCGCTGCTCCGGACGCCCAGATCTGGTGAGTATAGTGCACCTACACTATACACACCTGTTCTGCACCCCTCATCTACCTAGCTGAGGGGTGCAGAACCCGGGGACACTGTTTTTTAACGGTTTGATCGTCGTGATGGGCCGGCCGGTACTGGCCTGCCTATCACGGCGATCGTGGGGGTGGCATCGGTGCCATCTTTTCCCCGGACACTTATGGTGATTGGTGCTGTCTCGGACAGCACCAATCGCCAGCGCTTTCCGGGTCACCGGGTCACCGATGACCCGGAAAGCTGAATTTAGCTGCTATATGCTGATCTGTATTGATTAGCCTATAGCAGCGATCGTCGGCACGGGAGGGGTTAATCACCCCCCGTGCCGACGAGGAGAGATGGCCTGCTATATATTATAGCAGGCCATCTTCCCTGACCGCTGTGTGTGAACACACAGCGATCGGGGAAACATCGGGCGTAAATTTACGTCCATTTGCGCTAAGTACCAGGGCACGGGGGCGTAAATTTACGCCCAATGTCGTTAAGGGGTTAAAGGGGTTATCCAGCACTACAAAACATGGCCATGTTATTCCAGAGAAAAAAGAGAAAATGCTTTTTAGAGATTTTATATCTGTATTGGGTCTGTGTCTTGCCATTAGCAGTGAGCTGTTTAATTTTTTAAGTTTTTGTGCGTCTGCACTTTCTTCCAGCACCACTCTTGGCCCCAGTTCAGGTATGGTTTGCAATTAAGCTCCATTCACTTCAACGGAACGGAGTTACAAAATCTGCACCCAAACTGGAGACAAGGGTGCTGCTGTCTCTGACAGAAAGTGGCCATGTGTTTGTAGTGCTGGATAACCCCTTTAACCTCTTAAGGACCCATGACGTACCGGCACGTCATGGATCACTGTCACTTAAGGACCCATGACGTACCGGTACGCCGGCCCTTTAAACGGGCGCGGCGCTCCGGTGAAGATGGCTGCTGATTCTATCAGCAGCCATGTTCCTGTGTCACGTAGGGGGCAGTTTCCCTGCCCCCCGTGACGACGATCGCTGTAATTGGCCGATGACTTCGCATCGGCCAATCACAGCAATTTGCTGGATTTCCGGGACCGGACCCCGGCAAAGAGCTGTGATTGGTGCTGTCAGAGACAGCACCAATCACAGCTGTGACCGGGCATCACCTGCCCGTTGATCCGGCCCCCCGATCGCCCGTGATTGGCCGGCTGCCGCCAGCCGGCCAATCACGGGCGATCCACACTACTACTCCCATCATCACCTTCTCTGCTTGCTGATAATCAGCAGCAGAGAAGGAGATGATGGGAGCAGCATGCACCCGGCGCGGTCCTGGAGGGTGCCGGGCGCCAGGGTGCCTCCTCCCCCCAAGCTGCCGCCGCCGCCCCGTCTCCGGTAACAGGGAGATCAGGACAGCTGATCTCCCTGTTCTTCCTACCCTCCGTCGTCCTCCTCTTACTCCCCCCCCCCCGTGCCTCCCCGGTGTTTTCTCCTCCTCCCCTCCCCCCCTCAGTCCGGCCAGCCCCCCTTCCTGTTTTCAGCCCCCCCCTCCGAGCTGACAGCCCCCCTGTTTCCTGCAAGCCCCCCCCCTGTGTCCTCTGTCCTGCCAACCCCTCCAGTGTTCTGCCAGCCCCCCCAGTGTTCTGCCAGCCCCCCCCAGTGTTCTGCCAGCCCCCCCAGTGTTCTGCCAGCCCCCCCAGTGTTCTGCCAGCCCCCCCAGTGTTCTGCCAGCCCCCCCAGTGTTCTGCCAGCCCCCCCCCAGTGTTCTGCCAGCCACCCCCCGTGTTCTGCTAGTCCCCCCGTGTTCTGCTAGCCCCCCCGTGTTCTGCTTGCCTCCCCCGTGTTCTGCCAGCCCCCCGTGTTCTGCCAGCCCCCCCCTGTGTCCTGCAGGCCCCCCCAGTGTTCTGCCAGCCCCCCCCAGTGTTCTGCCAGCCGCCCCCCTGTGTTCTGCCAGCCCCCCGTGTTCTGCTAGCCCCCCGTGTTCTGCTAGCCCCCCGTGTTCTGCTAGCCCCCCCGTGTTCTGCCAGCCCCCCCTGTGTTCTGCCATCCCCCCCTGTGTTCTGCCAGCCCCCCCCTGTGTTCTGCCAGCCCCCCCCTGTGTTCTGCCAGCCCCCCCCTGTGTTCTGCCAGCCCCCCCTGTGTTCTGCCAGCCCCCCCTGTGTTCTGCCAGCCCCCCCTGTGTTCTGCCAGCCCCCCCCTGTGTTCTGCCAGCCCCCCCCCTGTGTTCTGCCAGTCCCCCTGTGTTCTGCCAGCCCCCCCCTGTGTTCTGCCAGCCCCCCCCTGTGTTCTGCCAGTCCCCCTGTGTTCCGCCAGCCCTCCCGTGTCCTGCCAGACACCCATCTGTCCTGCAGCCCCCCCCCCCGTGTCCTGCCAGCCCTCTCCTGTGTGCTCTGTCCTGCAGCCCTCTCCTGTGTCCTCTGTCCTGCCAGCCCCCCCCTGCATCCTGCCAGCCCCCCCTGCATCCTGCCAGCCCTTTCCGCGTCCTTCACAGCACATTATTCCACATTTGTGCCCGTCACCAGTCGGGTCCATATGCTCACTATACCCCTTGTTACATTCCTTGAGGGGTGTAGTTTTCATAATGTGGTAACTTGTGGGGGGTTTCCAATGTTTTGGCAGCACGGGCACTCTGCAAACCCGACATGGCCTTCGTCCTCCATTCCAGCCTCTAAATGGCGCTCTGTCCCTTTGGTGGCTTGCCCTGTGCCCATATGGCACATTATATCCACATGTGGGGTATTTTCTTACTCAGGGGAAATTACCCTACACGTTTTGTGTTAATTTTCTCTTTTAACCCCTTGTGGAAATGAAAAAATCAAGGCTAGACCAACATTTAGTGTAAAATTTTTTTTAATTTTTACACTAAATCATTGATCTAGTCTTTATTTTTTCATTTTCACAAGAGGTTAAAAGATAAAAAAAACACGAAATGTGTAGAACAATTTTCCCCGAGTACGGAAATACCCCACATGTGGACATAAAGCGCCATGTGGGTGCAGGGTAAGCCTCCGAAGGGAAGGAGCGCCATTTGGCTAGAATGGATGGTGAATGCCATGTCGCATTTACAAAGGCCCTGTGTTGCCAAGACATTGAAAACCCCCCAGAAGTGACCCCATTATGGAAACTACACCCCTCAAGGAATCTAATAAGGGGTGCAGTGAGAATATGGACCCCTCAATGACTGGCACATTTGTGCTGTGAAAATGAAAAAACGAAATTTTTCACTTTCACGTCACATTGTTCCACATTTGTGCCCGTCACCAGTGGAGTCCATATGCTCTTTGCACCCCTTATTAGATTCCATGAGGGTTGTAGTTTCCAGAATGGGGTCACTTGTGGGGGTTTACCACTGTCTTGGCAGCATAGGGTCTTTGTAAATGCGACATTGCCCTTGAAATCTATTCCAGCCAAATCCAGCCTCCAAAAGCCAAATAGCACTCCTTCCCTTCGGAGGCCCGTCTTGCGGCCGCATGGCGCTTTATGTGCACATCTGGGGTATTTCCGTACTCGGGACAAACTGCTCTACACAATTTGTGTTTTTTTCTCTTTTAAACCCTTGTGAAAATGAAAAATTCACGGCTAGGCCAATGTTTAAGTGTAAAAAATTAAATTTTTACACAACATCATTGATCTAGTTTTCAGGTTTCTCATTTGCACAAGGGGTTAAAAGAGAAGAAACAAAACAAAACATGTAGAGAAATTTCCCCCGAGTATGGAAATACCCCACATGTGGACTTAAGGCGCTATGTAGCCGCAAGACAGGCCTCTGAAGGGAAGGAGCGCCATTTAGCTTTTTGGGGCTGGATTTGGGTAGAATGGATTTCGAGGGCCATGTTGCATTTAAAAACTCCCTGTGCTGCCAAGGCAGTAAAACCCCCCACAAGTGGCCCCGTTATGGAAACTAAACCCTTCAAGGAATGTAACAAGGGGTGTAGTGAGCATATGGACCCCACTGGTAATGGGCACAAATGTGGAACAATGTGGCGTGAAAATGAAATATTACTTTTTTTACACTATAATGTTGGTCTAGCCTTGAATTTTTCATTTTCACAAGGGGTTAAAAGAGAAAAAAACACACAAAATGTGTAGAGCAATTTCCCCCAAGTCCGTAAATACCCCACATGTGGACATAAAGCGCCATATGGGCGCAGGGCAAGCCTCCGAAGGGAAGGAGCGCCATTTGGATTTTGGAGGCTGGATTTGGCCAGAATGGATGATGAACACCGTGTTGCATTTACAGAGCCCTTGTGCTGCCAAAACAGTGGAAACCCCCCACAAGTAACCCCATTCTGGAAACTACACCCCTCAATGAATCTAACAAGGGGTGCAGTGAGGATATGGACCACTTGATGACGGCCACATTTGTGCCTTGAAAGTGAAAAAATGAAATTTTTCACTTTCACGTCACATTGTTCCACATTTGTGCCCGTCACCAGTGGGGTCCATATGCTCACTGCACCCCTTATTAGATTCCTTGAGGGGTGTAGTTTCCAGAATGGGGTCACTTGTGGGGGGTTTCCAGTGTTTTGGCAGCACAAGGACTCTGTAAAGGCGACATGGCCCTTGAAATCCATTCCAGTGAAATTCAGCTTCCAAAGGCCAATTGGCGCTCCTTCCCTTTGGAGGCTCGTCCTGCGCCCGCTTGGCACTTTATGTCCACATGTGGGGTATTTCTGTACTCTGGAGAAACTGCGCTACATGTTTTATGCGTTTTTTTTCCTTTTATCCCTTTGTGGAAATGAAAAATTGAAGAACAACGTTTTAGTATAAAGAAATATTTTTTTTTTTTTTACGCCATATTGTTCAGAAAATCTGTGAAGCACCTGTGGGGTCCAAATGCTCACCGCACCCCTTGTTACATTCCTTGAGGAGTGTAGTTTTCTAAATGGTGTCCCTTTAGGGGTGTTTTTTAGGTTTTGGTACCCCAGAGCCTCTGCCAACCTGAAGTGGTACAGTCATAAATGACCAAATATAACTGAGGTGTTCAAATTCACTAGGCGCTCCTTTATATCTGAGGCTTGTGGTTGCGTCAAATAGCACAATAGGGCCACATATGGGGTATTTTTATAAACTGCAGAAACGGGGCAATCAATATTGGGGTGAATTTCTCTGGTAATAGGTTTTCAATTATGAAAGATATTGGATTACAAGAAAATCTCTGCACAGAAAATTAAAATTTTCAAATTTCTTACACACTTAAGCTTTTATTTCTGTGACTCCCCTAAAGGGTTAAAAAAATTTCTGGATGTGCTTTTGCAGAGTTTGGGGGGTGCAGTTTCTGAAATGGGGTGCTTTGTGGGGCTTTCTAACATACAGGCCCCTCAAATACACTTTAAACCTGAACAGGTCCCTAAAAATATCTGATTTTGAAATTTTACAGAAAATTTGGAAATTTGCTGCTTATGTTTTACGCTTTCTATTGTCTAAAAAAAATTAAATATAGTTTAATAAATGCCGCCAACATAAAGTAGACATGTTGCTAATGCTATTTAATATATAATTTATGTGGTATAACCATTTTCTGTATAAGCAGAAAAGTTTTAAAGTTGGAAAAATGCTTTTTTTCTAAATTTTTCACGTTATTTTGGTTTTTTCATAAAGATTCGTTAAAAGTATCGACTTCAATGTACAAGAAATGGGAAGTACAATATGTCACGAGAAAACAATCTCAGAATCAGCCAGATAGGTAAAAGCATCCCGAAGTTATTAATGAATAAAGTGACACTGGTCATATTCATAAAATTTGCTCCGGTCCTTAAGGCCATTTCAGGCCCGGTCCTTAAGGGGTTAAGCCATTTTACTACATGTTTGAAACTTATGTCTTGAGAGATTTTTTTCAGTATCTCTAAATAATAGCCATAATGGTCAAATAGTTTTAATAGTAATTTTAGTTTCAATAGGAAAAAATGTCCCCAAGAGTAAAATCTTTATCTTTTTTGTGAAGTTGCAAGCTGTAACTTGGCTTTAACATGGTACTTTTGGCGCAGTGGCTTCTTACTTGCTAAGCATTGTCCGTATAGGATACGTTTACTGTTGATATAAATACATTTGCACCCATTTCCTCTAATTTTCACACCAAAGTCCAGTCATGTCTGAACGCTCCTACTTACTGAATAGTATGATGGGTGTGTAGTTTCATGGTGTGTAACAATCATGCATATTATTGTTTGAACAGATGACTGTGAAAATTATAGGTATTTGGAAGTTGCTATTAAAAATATACTAGATTTACAGAATTCATGGACTGGGCATTAGAAAAGCAAACACTGAGTACCATTGTTGTGCTGCAACATTAAGGCCATTTTACACTGTAGCCCAATTCTAAATGCTACTGGTGTCACCATATCAATTTCCTGCCCAGGGCTTGTAATACACAAAATGGTGGAAAGACATATGGAGCCTCATAACCAAGTAAATGAACATGGAAAAATCAAAGTAGACATCTAGAGGAGCTATACTGTCTCTACAATACTGACAGGTTCAGCTAGTAATAAAAGACATTATCATTGAACATTCAGAACTTCAAATCAGGCATTAGTTGAGTAGTGGAGCTCCCTAGAGAATGCTACATGTGCACAGTAAATCTTCAATCATGTGGATATGAATATGCCGACAGAAAACAAAGTAGTAATCAGGACAGCCGTCAGCACTAATTACAAGACACATTATTATGCTGATTCCAAGGGAAAATGACAGAGAAGATGAGCTGTGCTTCTAGATTGAAAGATGTCATCACGGTGATAGAACTTATTATGAGAGGTGAACCACGTCTTTCTCATTTCAGCTCCTAATAAGTGTGAACAGCTGATGGAAAATCAGATTGGTACCTGGCAGGGCAATCACAAAGTAAGATTTCTCTCAAGATGGCTTTATGAACTACACTTAGCATTTCAATCACATTAATGATGTCAGCCGATAACTCAGATAACAGTTGTCACTACTTGTTGTACAATATTGTATCCAAATGTATCCATTGTTTTGAAATATAAATTTGCATTCACTAATTGAAGATCACTTTTTATCAAATTATAATTGCTGAAATACAAAGATTTACAACTTTCCTATTCTATGAATAACTGTATTACATGTAGCTTTATGGATAAGACTCAAGGTTTAGCACTATTGCCTAGCAGTGCTGAGGTCCTGGGTTTGATTCCGACCAATGGCAAAATCTGTATGAATTTTTGTATATTTAAAGGGGTATTCTGCCCATGAGCATAAAAAATAAAATGCTCCCAAACTCACAAATCTTACTCACTAAGTCCCCCTGAGTATTTTAAGCCATCTGCCACCTTTCTAGCTGCCACCGTTCCTGGGTTACAACTGGTCTATATCCAAGATGGTGCTAGCTGGGAAACTTGTCATGAAGACATGAAGACATGTCATTCTACACAGAAACCCAACAGCTTTCAGCTTCTTTCTTCCTAGTGCCCCTATATCTGCATGTAAACACCTCCTCTGTGAATTTTGCTGGGCTTTTGCAGACCAGCAAAACACCCTGTGGGCTTTATCTTTATCCTAAGCTAATATCTGCGTGCCAACATGACCAACTGAAATAAGGATTATATAGTGTTCACTGTCTTTATTTTAGTCAGCAAATAGATGCTAACAGGCCTGTTTTAACCTAATACCACAGAGACCCATATTTTGACTCATTGTCCATTATCGCGGTGCTCTGCGCTGTACTGCAACACTAAAAGCCCTACTGCATGAACAGATTATAGGCCGTACATGTCAGATTACCGACCGTTCTGGCCAAAAATCGCTTGCTGTATGGAATGAGGAGGAAGCGAGCACTGATCTGGTATGCATTTGCTTTTTGCCCAACATTGGCCTGTGTAATAGGGCTTTAAAGGAGGGAAACGGAGAGGAAATAAAGTCCCAGTTTGCTGTCAGAACAGGGAGTGTGTGGAGTAATTGGATGAAGTGTAAGAGAGTGTTAGTATTTAGGCCCAAGTACAGCCACCCTTTGCTGCAGCCGGAGGCTGGAGCTGTGTATTAGGAACAAGTCAGTAAGCTAGTTAGAGACAAAAAGACTTTTCTAGTCAGTCTGGGCTTTTGGTGTACTATTCCTGGAAGGAAAGGGACCAATGAATAGTAAGCACTATTGAAATTCCTCTCTATTCACGTCTGCAGGGCCCTAAGGCAAGCATGTGCAATCTTTTAATGAGGACCATCAGCCTTATTAATAGAGTGTCTAATGTCAAACTATCTTTTCTCATGCTATACATATTTAAATGATTTATCTGGCTATCAGGATTTTAGTGCAATATGTTTGTTATTATAGCTACTAAAAAAATACTTTCTGGCTTTGTCATTTTCTTCCTGACCTTTAGAAATATCCATTAGGCTGACCACATATTATAGAAGATTAAAGTCACATGTTTAGCATGAATACGCCATTGCATTTCTACCTTATCATTTGCGCATAATTGAGTCTAGCCAACAGGTATTTGAAAACTGAATGTATTCAGTAGTAGTTTAGCAAATTTTGTTGCTAATGTAGTTTTAAGAAGAGGTGTTAAAATAGAATTCAAGGGATATTTTCAAGGGAATAGTTATGCTCGGATAGATGTACAGAATAGAACATAATTAAAAGATCCCCACGGGTGATACCCCTCTGAGAATAGAGAACCTGCAATCTCTGCTAAATGGAGCTGTGGGCTGTGCATTTGTGCCGCTGCTCCATTCATTCTCTATAGCAGTTTCATAGGGAATGAATGGAGCAGCAGCACCCATGTGTGACCCAGAGTCCCATTCAGTGGGGATTTTAGGGTCCCGGTTCACAAAATCATGGGAGTGGTGGTGGTTGGACCTAGCAAATATCTACAGATGGGAATACCCCTTTAAATCTCACTTTCTTATAGATCCCATTTAAAGCATTTAAAAAATTCATACTTAGCCACACTGCTGGGGCATACTTACCTCTACCACTCTCCCGCAGCTGCTGGTTCCTGGGCCACCCGCTCTTCAACGCTATCAGTGTTTTTATAACATCCAATGACAAATTAGCTGATAAACATATACTCTAATCTGAGTGGATATTACAGGTGGAACTGTCATGTCATTGGAAGTATTTTAAAAGCTGACATTGGCATAGAGTAGGCTGACTGGCAACCGTCAGCAGCTGGTGAGCGGGTCAAGTAAGTATACTGTACATTGCTGACATGTCTCCGCAGCTCCAGCAGCATGTCTAAGTATAATTTTTTCGCAGACAACCACTAAAGCTATGTTCTCACAATGGTTTTTTTTGCAGCTGTCTTTTTGGACGACTGTAATTTTGACAGCAAAAGATAGCCATCTTTTGATAATGACAGCCACAATTAATGATTATGTCACCCCTTTAAATCTCAATATTTTGATGGCAGTGTGTGATCATAGCCTAAAATTGTGCCCTATAATAGGAAAGCTGCACAAAAGAAATGCCTGTTTTTAAATAGCCACCAGCAAAACTATAAATTATCATGAAGACAGAAAATACATATCATATACATACATGGGGGGATATAGAATTCTAATCAGACAATAGACCTAATTTGACCTAAGATTGTATACTGTTAAATTGTCTGTCTATCTATCTATCTATCTATCTATCTATCTATCTACACAGCGAAATTCTGCAGCACACCAGCATCCGGTGAAAAAAAGTGATATTTATTGCATGTGGCAAAAAATAAAGTTTCTGACTTCTCAAAAGGCCATTATCAAGCTTGTCATCATGCTATCATAATGTTAGCATTATGTTATCATGCTTGATAACAGCCTTGTGAGAAGGCAGAAACGTTGCATCCTCTCTGTTATTTTTTGCCACATGCAATAAATATCACTTTTTTTCACCGGATGCTGGTGTGCTGCGGAATTTCGCTGTTGTATCTATTGGGATCCCGAGCCAAGGGACTTACTCTGTACAGCACCCGCTGCTTGGATTTGGAAGTGGGGCTTTCTCCTGTCTCTATCTATCTATCTATCTATCTATCTGAATTTGAAAAGAGGAGAAATCTCAGTTTTTCCTTTATGACCTGTTCCTTGTTTATAGTCTCTTCCTGGCTTTGGCTTAAAAAATCTGTCAGATAAATCTGTCTATGTAAATGCACCATTACTAGCAATGATTTTATTGGCCTCAAAAAAGATGCGATCAGCTGACAAACACATTTTTTTTTATCAGCTGATTGCTAGCCCTTTTAGGGTCCATTTACACAGAAAGATTATCTGACAAAGCCAGAAACAGACTATAAACAGAGATCAAGTCATAAAGGAAAGCCTGAGATTTTTCTTCTTTTCAAATCCATTCATGGCTTTGGCTTCAAATCTTTGGCAGATAATCTGTCAGATAATCTTTCTGTGTAAATAGACCCTTACACTGGCTAATTGACAGCAATACTGTATGTGTCTCTCTCAGTCAATAATCATCCAAATCATATCTTTAAGCATCTCTGAAATTTACACCTAATCTATGCACATGGTGGCTGTGTGTGTGTGTGTGTGTGTGTGTGAGTGAGGGGGGGGGACATTAACAAGAAAGTAAAAAAATGTTGCACAATTTTGTACAGTGCCCAGTTGTGCAAAAAAAATTGCTTTTTTTTTGGCTGCTTTATACCATGCTCACCACTTCTGACTTGGAGTAAATCATAGTGGCCAGCTACTGTAAAGGAGCAAATTTATTAAGTAGCCAGTAACGGCAGGGAGTTTACTTGGACTGGCATAAGTCCCCTTCATAGTCTTTGCCCCAATGTTTTTCTTTTTTTCCCCCAGTATATAACCATTGTATCAGTTTATCTGTGCATCACTTTATATTCTGTATGCTACTTGTCGTTTTGAATTCACTTCCATCTAGGAATGTTGTTTTTGCCAGCAATACATCTACAACAGGGAAGGGAATGAATATAAAGATAATCTTTACTGAAGGTGTTCATGTCCCTACCAAAAGTGTTTGTGTCATGACACGTAATGTGAGATATTGGTACTGTCGCACTTTTCATTTACTTTGCATTATAAGTTTACTTATGTAAAAATAGTATTGTTTCTAAATTTCAGGGTAATTCAGACTATTTAATTTTAGATAACTGGAACCTGGAGAAAAAGAGAAAAGATCTGTAGTAACATTTAAGCTCTTATTCTATTCAACAATACAAATTAAAACCAACAGATGTTCTGTAAAGAAATAGGAGAAGCTCGTATAGTAGACACTTGTCGTTTCTCTAACCTTTTAAGAAATTGATGAAGTGAAACAGAATTGACTGGCGGATTTGTGAGTAAAATGATCGTTGGTAGAATATGGTGCTACTAAGTTGTAAATGGTGTAGACAAAGTTGAGTTAGACAGGAACAGAACATGTTTTAATCCATGTGTAAAGGGAATCTGTCAGCTCCCGGGCCCTACCAAAGGTGCTGACAGTGTGCTGTAGCTGTCAGTTCCCTAGTGAGCATGGTGCCTTTTGGTAATTTTCCATGCCATGGATTATGCAAAATCTCACATCTCCTATTGTACTGAAGAGGCAAAGAGGAGTTGTGCATGCCACACTATGGCACACCTCACCACTCCTACTCCCTCTTCTTAATGAATAATCAATGCTGCCCGGTCTCCTGCTCACTCAGCTGTAAGCCAGTGTCTCTGATTGCAGATCAGTCCTCTGTAGGCAGGTTAAGTCTGAGAGAAACACTCAGATATAGTTGAATCTCTCAGCCCAAATGTGTTGGAACTGTGGTCTAGGGGTAACTCGTCTGTCAAGAAACCTTCCTGCAGTTCATTCTCTAGTTCAAATCCCCTGATTAAAATGAAAGAGAGGTTTTTATTTATTTATTTTTTTCTCATTTTTCTATCATTTTTAAGGCTATGTTCACACACAGTATTTTTGTTTAGTATTTTGGTCAGTATTTTGCAACCAAAACCAGGAGTGGATTGAAAACATAGAAAGGCTCTAGAAACACTGTTGAAATTGAGTGGATGGCCGTCATTTAATGGCAAATATCGGCCGTTGTTTTATAAGAACAGTAATTATTTGCCATTAAGTGGCTGCCTTCCACTCAATTTCAACAGCTGGTTATGGTTGCAAAAAATTGACAAAACTACTGTGTGTGAACATAGTCTTAACAATGATACAATAATAAGAAAAAAAAAGAGCTCTATTTCATGACCATCAGAGGATTTGAACCAGAGACCAAACTGCTGGAAGGCATCTAGACAGGTGAGTTACCCTTTGACTTTAGCCCCTAAACAGTTTCTTTCAGACATAACCTGCCTACAGAGGACTCATCTGCAATCAGAGACACTGGCTGACAGCTGAGAGAGCAGGAGGCCGGGCAGCATTGATTATTTATGAAGAAGAGGGAAGAGGAAGGATTGGAGAGATGTTTCAGAGAGTGGTACGTTAATCTCCTCTTTGCCTCTTCAGTTCAGTAGGAGACGTGAGATTGGGCATAATCCACTGCACGGAGAATTACCAAAACTGACCATGTTCACTAGGGGACTGCCAGCTACAGCACACTGTCAGCACCTTAGGTAGGGCCCGGGAGTTGAGAAATTCCCTTTAAATCCTCTTGGAATAAAATTGTGGACTTACAGCCATTTAAATTATCCAGCTTTAAATCTTGCAGTTAATACATACATATTTCCATAGAATTTACTTAAAGAGTATAAAAAAAATCTAAATTTTCAATTGAGTAGAAAGATTAAAAAAAAATTCTGGATTATGTGACAAAATATCTTTAAAGGGGTATCCTGCCCAAACTTTTCATACATTGCTGCCCATAGTGAGAAACTAACAAACAACCCATTCTTAAACTTTCTGTGCTTTCTATGCAGGGCCGTTTCTAGCACCGTGCAGACCGGGCCACTGCAAGGGGCGCTGACAGCTAGGGGGCGCCCTCCCTCACCACACACAGCATCAGTGACGTTCTGCACAGGGCAGCAGGCTCTGATGTCTGATGCACCCCCACACACAGTACCTGGCTTTCCCACGTTCCTCCCTGCGGCTCTGCAGAGCATCCAGCACAGGCAGCAGCTCCTGTGTGAGGCGTCTCTTCCCCCGACTCGGCCTGCACACAGCTGAAGAGAGCGTCCCTGTAAGTGCTGCTGTCTGGAGGGGGAGAGGGGGGGGGGTGACTGTGGGGGATCAGCAGTACAGTGTTGGGGTGTATGTAATTGGGGGGTGGGGGGTGATGGTCAGCATCATACCCCACAGTCTATACTTTCTTATCTTTCTCATCCTTTCCACCTTAGCTCAAGAGCCTCTGCAGCTTCAGTCGGGAGGAGGGGGTGGGGGAGGGTTATTAGCATAGGACCTCTGCCTGATGGTTTAACCCTTTCTAGGCTGCACCCAGCTACAAAAAGTTACTCCACTATGTGTGTGTATCTTATGGTATGTATAGCGTGCTGCTAATGCTCTATGTATGTGTGATGTCCTATGTTATGTATAGAGTGCTATTTGTGTTGTGTCATGTCCATACTGTGTAGTATACTAGTGTGTGTGTGTCTGTATATATATGTGTGTGTGTGTGTGTATGTGTGTATGTATGTATATATATATATATATATATATATATAAATGTATGTAAGTACATATCTATTGATCTGTCTGTATATACACTAGAGATGAGAGAACTTAGGGTAGCTTCACACGTACCAGATTCACAGCGGATTTCACGCTGCGAGTCTGGTAGTGTGATTTTCAATAGCGTTACATACCCACAGCAGAACTTACATTCCCCTGCAAGTATGTAACCCAGCCCCTTTAACCCCCTGCTGCCCGCAGCATACATTACCTTGGTCGGTCCCGCTCAGCCAATCAGTGCACGTCCCCGCTGCAGTCACTGATTGGCTGAGCAGGACTGACGGGAGCCTCACATGCAGCCGCGGCACTGAGCAGGTAATATATGCTGGGTGGTGGGGGTGGGTTAAAGGGGGTGGGTTACATACTTGCAGCAGGATTAAATTCTGTTGCGGATATGTAACCCCATTGAAAATGACATACAAGGATTCGCAGCGGATTTCGTTGCAAACTCACAGAGTGAAATCCACTGTGAATGCTGTAAGTGTGAAGCCACCCTTACAGTAAGTTGCACAACCAGACCCAGATAGTGCAGCTGTTGATTAATGCATCCTGGAAAAAATATTATTATCTTGGTATTTCTCAGAGCAGGTAGTATGAAGAATAATTGCTTTGAAATTTCTCAATATTTGCTACCTACAACATAATCTTTCCTACTTAAAGTGTAAATAAACCATCATAGTAAGTAAAGCATTTCTATAAAATCCTTATTGACAGCCTGTAGCCTTAAAACTCCTGAACCTAAAAGTATCACAGGACAAATATGCTGTCCTTGCCAAATTGGTGTAAATGAGCCATGTGACAAATGATATACAGTGCACGTCAAGGTTATTGGTTTTTGAGCACTGCAGTGGAAACCACTGAAAAAATGCATCAGCAATAATTACTGATGGGAAGCAGCACAAAGTACTGAGATCCTGAACCTCGTCCCTGGGCACTATAAACATAAACATGTTGTGACCAGTAAAACCGGGAATCGCTGAAATATCATCCAGGTTGAGTAGGAATTAATCTGTATTCAACAACAAATGCAATGCATGAAGAAATATCTTCTTGCTGCCTTCTATTTCAGATGAACTGAAGCCGTTAGTAAGGACTCATTCACTCTCATTGAAAAAAACGTGCCAATACACTTAGATAGTTATGCTTACATCTACACATTATAGTTTTTTTTAATATGCAGCACATTCCATATTGCTACCATTTTTACCTCCTATAGGTTATTGGGTTAAATTTATAGCGAACCTGTAGCCAAGCCAAAACAAAGGAGATTTTATTATCATTTAAGGGGTCTTTTTTTTTTTTTTTTTTTTTAGATAGGCCTGGGGAGGGGATGTTATAGCTACAGTATTTATACTTCTGCTGTCATACTGCTTTTCCCAAAACATAAACTCCTGTCCCTTACCCTAACATTCCTATCATGTGGATTTTCTAACCATATTGACACCAGACCTTCTCATTGCACCCAAGCCAGACCTCATACCTATTACTGACCTCCTAAGGCTATGCCTTAGTTGAGCCTAACTTACAGCTGACACCCTGCAGCAAAGTTAAATCTAATGCTCTTTACTTCTTAAGTTGATACAGACAATAATGACCATAACATCTAAGTAGGAAAGGTACTATATCTGTAAGCAGTTTGGTGCCCGGACAAGCAAATGTTTTACGTTGCAATGGTGGCAGCCAATAGCATACCAATGGTCCCAATGTCTGCTAAAACTTGAGACCATTAGGTGCTAAGATTGTATGGTCCCAGAGATGGTCATACACCTTCAATAACTGATGGACGAATAATCAGTTATCTCTCCTGTCCTCCTTACACCCAGGAACATTCGGCTGAGCATTCCTGAGTATACCCTGGCCGAATTTTTGCTTTCCTGTTCTCTTTTTCAGAGAAAATGACTGATAACACAAAACTTTGTTTTTTATTTTCTAAATAATATTGACAACTGAAACATCCAAATGACCCTGATCATAATTGAATATACCCCAGTTCTTAATGCTGTGTATTTCACCTTTTCACATCAATGACAGCTTGAGGTCTTTTGTGGTAGTTCTGGATGAGGTTCTTTGTTTTCTCAGATGGTAAAGCTGCTCATTCTTCTTCCCAAAAAGCCTCCAGTTCTTGTAAATTCCTGGGCTGTCTTGCATTAACTGTGTGTTTGAGATCTCCCCATACTGATCAATAAACCCCCACAATGGTTCCAATGAAACCTACAGCTTTCCCTACAAAAACAAGGCCTCATAAAGCTACTATGCGTAGGTGGAAAAATGCAGAAGATTGCCATAGTAATCTATAGCCTTCTAGTGTCCCATGAGGCCAGGACCATGTTTTTTCAGTCTAAGAAGGAAGGACCAGGAAATAAGACCAGCCAACTATAAGATATCGACCGTGATGTATAATTTCAGAAGGGTAGTGTAACATCCTTACCTCTCCACGATCCAGCGACATTTTCAGTTTCTGGAGCACCTCCAGGCTCTCAGAAGCCCACCCTGGCAGCTGCATGATGCAAAAGCATGCCTCACTACCTGCCTCCAGCATTGCCTGGCGAGTGACATCATGGATACCCGATGGCGGCCCTGGTTACCGGGGAAGCCGCAGAGTCGAGTCACCAGCCTGGGGGGCTCAGCCATACCTCCGCTGTGCTGCATCCAGGGAGGTTTGACTGGCAGGATTTCCTGCCAGTCAACTCCCATAGGCAGCAGGTGTTCTGATGGAGGCTCAGGGATCTAGTCCAATCACGTCATGGACCAAGTTCCTGACCTCCTATAAAGTGTATTAGTGTCCTGATCTCTATGCTGGCTAGTAGACTTAAGTGTGCTCAGCGTACTCCTTATGCTTGTTTAACTGTACTGCTATACCTGTCTTGTCTCATGGACCATTCTATTTGGATGAGTCCAAATCCACAAGAAAGAAATCTGTGGCACTCGATCCCATAAATGAACGGTCCTTTATTAGTTTGCAAGTACAAATGCAATCCACTGTTAAAAAAGTGTGCACAGCAACGCGTTTCGACGTCTCTGTCTTTTTCACAGCTTATACATATTAGCAATAAAACCACTTCTATATATATCAAAGTTAAAACAAACAGAAACAAGCACTTACCACCTCCCCTTCTCTGGCATATTGCGCATGCGTCAGATAGACTAAGCTGTCAAACCTCATATCGCGATACAGGGAGGGTCGGGGTAAGAGCTGTCCCTAGTGGATAAATGTTACATTACATCAGATACAGACTACAACACTATCAAAATTAATATATATATATATATATATATATATATATATATATATATATATACTTCAAATCTGTTCTGTAGTTTAGTCCCTTCAGAAAACGGGTGTCCATGTTCAATATCCAAAAGGCTTCACGATTAAAGACCTTTTGTGACCAGCTCCCACCTCTACAGTTTTTATTAACCTTTTCAATACCATAAAAGGAGAAAAATTCCAAGTCTCCATTATGGATATTGATTAAATGCCTTGCAGCTCCAGATACATTCTCCCCTTTTTGTCCAATATCGTAAACATGTTCTGCAATGCATGTTTTTAATTTTCTTGTTGTGCATCCTATGTAAGTTTTACTACAAAAAAAACAAAAAATTGCATAAATAACATGGTCACTATTGCAGTTAATAAACAAATTGATGGCATAGATTTTTTTTATTTTATTTTTAGATGTGGTTGTGTTTTTTCCGTAAATTTACATACACTACATCGGGACCCCCCACATGGGAAAGACCCTTTTTGTGACAGCCATGTTCTGCCTTTATTTGTCTTACACTTAGGTATTGTGGGGGAAGTAATGTTACCTAAAGTTAGGCCTCTTCTAGCTGTTACGTTGCACCCGTGTTCTAAGATTTTACTGAGTTTTTCCTCCTGAAATAAAATTGGTAAATTTTTATTAAAAATTCTTTTTATTTCAGGGAATTGTAAACTATACGACGTAGTGAAGGTGGGTTTATTCTCAAAATTACTTTCTTTCATTTTACTATGGGAGAAAACAAAAGGCTCACGATCCCTCTGTGCTGTTAACGTTTTAGCTCTATTTAACATCCATGGAGCATATTTTCTTTTCAAAAGTCTCTCATCTATTGATTTTATCTCATTATTATAATCCTCCTCCCTCAAACATGCCTTTTTCGTTCTAAGATATTCTCCTTTTGGAATGATAAAGTATGTTTTGGATGGCAGCTAGTAGCTTCCAATATGGTGTTGCAAGCAATCGGCTTGCGATATAGACTCAAGTCTATAACGAGTCTATAACTGGGAGAATATATCTAAAGGCAAGGCAAGGCATTTTATCAATATCCATAATAGAGACTTTTCCCCTTTTATGGTATATAAAAGGTTAATAAGAACTGTAGAGGTGGGAGCTGGTCACAAGAGGTCTTTAATCGTGAAGCCTTTTAGATATTGAAACATGGACACCCGTTTTCCAAAGGGGCTAAACTATAGAACAGATTTGATGTTTATATATATTAATTTTGATAGTGTTGTAGTCTGTACCTGATGTAATGTAACATTTATCCACTAGGGACAGCTCTTACCCCGACCCTCCCGGTATCGCGATATGAAGTTTGACAGCTTAGTCTATCTGACGCATGCGCAATACATTACCTCTGATGCCGGAGAAGGGGAGGTGGTAAGTGTTTGTTTACGTTTGTTTTAACTTTGATATAAATAGAAGTGGTTTTATTGCTATTATGTATTAGCTGTGAAAAATACAGAGATGTCGAAACGCGTTGCTGTGCACACTTTTTTAACAATGGATTGCATTTGTACTTGCAAATTAATAATGGACCGTTCATTTATGGGATCGAGTGCCACGGATTTCTTTCCTGTGGATTTGGACTGATTGTTAACACCCAGCAAGCTCCTGGGTGCTGTGTGCATCTCCCGGTCTTTGAAACACAACCAAGACAGGTATGCTTTAATAATGAACTAAGCGTAATTTAGGTTGAGAGGTGGACCTACTTTATTGAATGTGCATTCTATTTGCATCCTCATGTGGTACTCCATTGTCCATTTGGTTTTACCCCTGCTTGTTTAACTATCCAAGGTGTTTGTTTTCTCTGTTCCATGTTTTCACCCGAGCTTTAGGTATGGGACCATTACTGTGGTTGTCTGCCGTCGCTTAGGGCTCTTTAAGGCACATAGACAGGATCAGCTGGGTGGGACCAGGCTAGGGCTCAATGTCTGTGTCCTTTCCCATCCCTTCTCTTTCCATACTCCACCTATGGTTGTGACATGGGAGTAATACTGACAGAGCAGAGACTAAATTGTTACAGCAATGTAAGACAAGGAACTACCAACCTTCAAGCCATAGAGGAATGATATCGGAGCTCACTTAAGAATTGCTTTTATTAGATTTTGTTTGATAAATAGATATACTGTAGGAATAATTTTTAGTACATTGACTTTTTTGTTGTATCCTTATCTTACTAAAAATGACAGGAGAGAAATGTGTATATTGCTGAAAACTATTTAGTAACCCTTCAGCTTAACTTCACTAAAATAGCAATATATGGAAGTATGTCAGAAAAGCATGAGTCAGGGAGTTGTGAACAACATTATGTCAAAGACAATAAGTGTAACAACAAACAATTACCAAATCTATTGTGATGATGGAAACTTGCGTTCAGTTTTAAGGGAATAAAACATTGCTATTTAAAGGGACATTTTCATTATTTTTATCTTTATATCATGACAAGCAATATACAAAAATGCACTTGGGAAAGAAGTATCCTCTATCTGAGTATCATTTTGGCAGTTCTGTGTTGGCAAAGACTTCAGAAGAGAAGGATTTAGCGGTAGTGATTTCTGACAGCCTTAAGATTAGTCAACAGTGCAACCAGGCGGTAGGGAAAGCTAATTGTACGCTTGGCTGTATAATTAGAGGTAAAACCAGTAGGAAGAGGGAGATTGTGATCCCACTGTATAGAGCTTTAGTGAGACCACATCTGGAATATTGTGTCCAGTTCAGGAGACCCCACCTAAAAAAAGGATATTGATAAAATTGAACCAGTCCAAAGACGGACTACAAAAATAGTAGAGGGTGTGAGGCATAAAACATATCATTTGAATCTGTATAGTCTGAAGGGAAGTGTTTTTAGAGAGAAACTGAACTCGGGGACACAGTCAGAGGTTAGTTAAGGGAAAGATAAGAAGCAACATGAGTTAAATATTACTGAAAGAGTAGTAGATGCTTGGATCAAACATTCAGCAGATATGGTTGGTAAATCTACAATAACAAAATGTAAGCATTCCTGGAATAAACGTATACAGTGCTGGCCAAAAGTATTGGCACCCCTGCAATTCTGTCAGATAATACTCAATTTCTTCTAGAAAATTATTGCAATCACAAATGCTTTGGTAATAATCTGTTCATTTAATTTGTCTTTAATGGAAAACCACAAAAAGAATTGTAAAAGAGCCAATTTGGATATAATTCTACACCAAACATAAAAAAGAGGGTGGACAAAAGTATTGGCATATAACAGGTAGTGGCAATAACAAAATCACACTTGCAGCCAGTTTAAATAGATAAAAGTTGACTCAACCTCTGTCCTGTGTCCTTGTGTGTACCACATTGAGCATGGAGAAAAGAAAGAAGACCAAAGAACTGTCTGAGGACTTGAGAAGCCAAATTGTGAGGAAGCATGAGCAATCTCAAGGCTACAAGACCATCTCCAAAGACCTGAATGTTCCTGTGTCTACCGTGCGCAGTGTCATCAAGAAGTTTAAAGCCCATGGCACTGTGGCTAACCTCTCTAGATGTGGACGGAAAAGAAAAATTGACGAGAGATTTCAATGAAAGATTGTGCGGATGGTGGCTAAAGAACCTTGACTAACATCCAAACAAGTTCTAGCTGCCCTGTAGTCCCAGGGTACAACAGTGTCAACCCGTACTATCCGTCGCTGTCTGAATAAAAAGGGACTCTACGGTAGGATACCCAGGAAGACCCCACTTCTGACCCAGAGAAATAAAAAAGCCAGGCTGAAGTTTGCCAAAACTTACCTGAGAAAGCCAAAAACTTTTTGGAAGAATGTTCTCTGGTCAGATGAGACAAAAGTAGAGATTTTTGGGAAAAGGCATCAACATAGAGTTTACAGGAAAAAAAATTAGGCCTTCAAAGAAAAGAACATGGTCCCTACAGCTTTGCTGCCTCTGGCACTGGACTGCTTGACTGTGTGCATGGCATTATGAAGTCGGAAGACCACCAACAAATTTTGCAGCATAATGTAGGGCCCAGTGTGAGAAAGCTGGGTCTCCCTCAGAGGTAATGGGCCTTCCAGCATGACAATTATGCAAAAGAACACTGCAGAGGCACCATCACGTGTCTCGACGTCAGTGAACTAGCCAGACCTTCCTCCGGGAAGGAACAACCAAGGTATGTCTCCAATTAAGGAAACCACCTAAGCAAGGTATCCATCCACAGACAGCTGTTTTGGGGGTTTTGCCCCTTATCAGTGTGGAGTAGGTTTCTGGCTAGTGGGAGAAATGACTAGTAAGTGCATGCAAAAGGACAATGACCCAAAACACACTTCAAAAAGCACTAGAAAATGGTTTGAGAGAAAGCACTGGAGACTTCTAAAGTGGCCAGCAATGAGTGCAGACCTGAATACCATAGAACACCTGTGGAGAGATCTCAAAATGGCAGTTTGCAGAAGGCACCCTTCAAGTCTCAGGGACCTGGAGCAAGTTGCCAAAAAAGAATGGTCTAAAATTCCAGCAGATCATTGTAAGAAACTCATTGATCATTACCGGAAGCCAATACTTTTGGCTAGCACTATATCTATCCTAAGATAATAAAAAAGTAAACACTAAAAGGGCAGACTAGATGCACCAAGTGTACTTTTTCTGCTGACAATCTTTTGTATTTCTATGTTCACTGAGAATGGGTCTTATTGCTTAGTGCTTTTTGTGTTTGGGCTTAGCATGTGCACTTTTCCCCCAAGCTTAGGCACATTTAAAAAATACCTACTCTGAATATCCCTTTAAATACAGCTATTTATATTACAAGGTATGGTTTCCTTTATTATGGACTTGCATTATTTTTTTCCCATGATTTATGCCCATGAGCAGGAGTAAATCATGAAAAATCAGGTGCGGGGGAGGCCACACCTCCTCCCCACTTTGCTGAACCCCCCGCCTGCACATCAAGTGAGTGGGAGACACACTTGCCCCTTTTCCATAGCGTATGCCAGGGGCGCATTTTGATAGATGTCCCCCAAAGTTAGAGCATGTGAGTCAAATTAATATTTAATTTGTAGGGTCTGACCTGGGTAACTTAATAATTAACAGAATAGAAGGGCTGGAGGCAGGATCAGTCTGGATGGTGGAGACATGGAGAAGTGTGATCCTTCGACAGGTCCCTTAATAGATATTTAGAGCCACTAAATGCATTAATAGAACTGGCTTTAGCAACCATCAATCAGTTTCAGCACTCCATGGGGCCTACTGTACCTACCCCATTTGTTTGTGGGCTGCATTTGGTTCTTTCATTTTCTGGTTTCAGTTGTGTCTGCATATGAAGGAACAGATACAATTAAAGATATTACCAGTATCGCAATGTACAAGAAAGCCCTGCATGGCTCCCTGTCCAGTCAAGTAACCTATGCCACCTTTGTTATCAGAAGTTGCAGTGGCTGGTTGATGTGACAGAGTGCACCCTTCATTTAATCAAAGGACAGAAGGGTGCCATACTTAAATCAGGGGTACAGTATAGGTACACCTTTTACTTATAGAGCACAGTGTGACGATAAATATATTAAGGGGGCATATATTTTATTCTGGAGCCAGAGGACAAGGCACATTTTTTATTTAGGTAGCACGACATTTGGTATTTTTATTTACTAAGTAGAGCATTTTTCTACCCTGGCATAACATAGGGCATCAATTTTCAGGGGTGCAACATTAAGCATATACGGTATTTATACAGGGGCCACTGTGTGTGAAACTTATTTTCAGGGCATAATCTTTGGATGCATGTGTGGATATGGATGTGCTAGTGGAGCAAACTGAAGAGTTTTTGCCAATTGAATTAATCATAAATTCTGAATGAAAAAGAAAAGGGAAGAGCATAAATGGAGTAAACATCACCTGTCAGTCATTGAATGCCAGTGTTTATTCTGCCTATTCTGAATTGTTGGTCTACAGTATGATGATGGGTGATAGCATCCGTGTTTGCGAAACAGCAGCACTCAGCATTCTCAAATAATAGTTTTTAAATAAAAATGGATTGGTCACATTTCAATCACAACAATAGGGTGCTACATATATGTCCAAGAAAAACCATACCATACTACTTTTTAAAACTAGCAAATCATAGCAAAAGCTTTACAAATTGGATATCGCTGTTATCATACTGACCTGAAGGTAATATATCAGTAAGGCTAGGTTCATATCACGATTTTGCAATTCGTTTAATGTATCTCCTCTATGAAAAAAAAAGGATGGTAAAAACTGATGCTGTTGTATGTTGAATTACATTATAAAAAGAAACGGATCAAAGCGGGTCCAATTTTTTTTTTACATTTGGAAACGCACACAAAAATGTGTTTGACCATGTTTTTCTGTACGTTTTGCAAAACGGATACAGTGAGACAGATTGCAAAATCGTGATGTGAACCCAGCCTAAATAGTGTAAAAATGAAAAACATGTATTTTATGAAAAAATAAAGGATGTCATTACAAAGTATAATTGGTTGCGGAAAACATAACCCTCTTATGGCTCTGTATATACAATAATAAGAGATGTATGGCTCTTAAAAGGCAAGGAGGAAAAGAAGACACATGCATTAAAAGAAATTAGGGTTTAGAAGCTTTTCATTTTCAGACTATATACTTTGCCATTGTGAAAATTGTGTTCTGTACTTCTTTGCTTTATTTCATATAGGATAATTTTTATTTAGTATCTTTAAAAGAGATGAGCGAATTGTGAAATTCGCCCACCGTGACTACTTGTCTGGTAATTTACATAGAGCGTGGGAGGTTATTAAACTAACTTTGTGGTCTGTATGTACAGGGGACGGAGGCTACAGGGGGATGTTTGGGAAGCGTACTGGGTGATGTACCAGCACGTTTCCTTTATGGCCAATTTTAGAGTGATTGGTTCCCTTTAAAGTCTATGGGAGAAAAATCCTTGAGTCTTGAAAATCTAAATTCGACCACTCACAGGTCACCAAGTCCACAATGACACATTAGGAAATGATGCCTACACCTCTGGAATGCAACTGGGACAGCAGGGGAAGCATGCCTGGATGTATCTAACACACCAAAGTTGCAGTATTATGCCACTATCACAGCCTAACACTCTAAACACAATATAACCTCTATGTAAAAAATACATGGAAACCTTCTTTCCTTTACAGTATTTTATACAAACGAACACTGGGCTTAGTTCATAAAAAATATAAATGATATTTATAATATATACATTGGTACCAAATACATATTACATTTCATTGAAGTAAAATATAAAAAAATGACCACAATTATTAAAAAAAAAATGTTTATATATAAAAACCGGTGTCAGCAGGTATACCTAATCATAGAAAGTGCAATTTATAATAGTAACTTATGTCCTAACTTCTATCTTAATATGTTGCACAGGGATATATATATATCTCTATCAGGGAGCTAAAAGGTCTCCTAATATCCCATATGCTTACATTCAATCTTGAAGGGATCTAAAATCAGCATACTATTAACATCTAGTTCTATTGCACTTACCCATGCTGCCAGAACACCAGAAAGAGCCGTCCCTACGTACGTTTCGTTTCTTCCTAAGGGAACTGCCCCTTTCTGTTCCATACCCCCCTATATATGTCTGTATCCCAGTTAACTCACCCGCATTTCCGGGACCACGGCGAGCCGAGACGGAAGCGGAGGCCACGTCACATCCGGGCAGGCAGATCACTCCTAGTGCGCATGACCGCAACATGACGTCACGGGCATGCGCACATCGGATCTTGAGGCCCCCCGGATACGACGCCGGCGTCAGCAACCATCTCAGCGCGCACGCCCAGAGATGCCGGGTCACATGTTATAATCGTCCAATCAGAACATACTATATCTATACCAATGCAAGGATATATATCAATGTCAATAACCCGATCTATATAAATTAGCCAGTGCTGGATAGTCCTAATGTAGCGGAGATGTTTCTATCTATGAACATGGTTATATATATAAAAACAATTTATACATTTGTAAACCTACTCCATTATCAAATATATGTGTATCTACATACAGTAGTATGGACAGAAAGCCACATCTTAAGTCAAAGAAACATTTTCATGCTCCTCTTTAAATCACGCTGCCTATGATAACCACTGATGGCATAGGCAATGGGGAAATCAAACAGCCCCCACCGCTAACTGTCCTTGTGTGTGTGTGAGATATGGTCAGACACGTCCTCTTTAAATTTTCATCTGCCACTTCCATATGCCCTTATTACACATAAGAGAGTGTGGGTCTCATGGCACACAAGGAGTATACAGCCGTATACCCTCTCTATGACATAGCTGAATGCCTTACAGCAGGCAACAGGCGTTCAAATTTTTTATGTTACCACAGCATGCAAAACAGTAGTACCAAGCTTTTATTTTTGGCATTGGCACACAAGGAGTATACAGCCGTATACCCTATATAGACAGATAGAATGCAGCCTATTCCTAACGGTGAATACACTCCAGCTTCCTGCCTGTCTGAACACACCTAAGTGCTGCTAGCCATTTTAATAGCTGTATATCTTTAGATAAATGTGTTCTTTCTATAGCTTTAGCCCTAAAAATGGCTTTTGGGGGTCTCTCCTGCCTAAAATTACCTAATACCTAACTCACTCTGCTACACTCTGTCTTCCTCTCTAGCTCCAATTAGCATCTTAAAACGAATCTCAAATCCACTATTCGATTACTGTGAAGGTCAGATGGATTAGCCAGCCACTGCCTGTGCGCTCTTAGTGCCTGTACAACACCCCCCCCCCCCCCCCCCACACACACACATAGTTATTGGTTTAAAAAAAAACACCAGGGCCGGTGGGATAGGATTTAAGATTTTACTGGGGTTTGGATCGAATACTTGATCAAAATAGAGTATTTCCAATAGTGTACTACTTGATCGAATATCGACTTGATCGAGTACTACTCTCTAATCTCTAATAAGTATCCCAAATAATTGTCTGCCAAATAATTGATTTTGCAACATAACTTTTCTAACATGGAGCCCTCTATCAAAAGCAGAGGTGTGTCGGACAGTCCCCTTGCCTCACATTGTACTTTCTTATCAAATCTAAGGCTTCTTACCAAAGCAAGGTCTGTGCAAGATGTGTACCAGAGGTTTTGAATAATGGCATAAAACGAAAGGATGTGATGACATCCAAATGCTTATTTAGTCTGAGTGATTATTTGCCAAATCAGGCAGATATCTAAGAAAAGAGAAACACTTTAAATCAGCTCACCATGCTTGCTCATGTGGTCTGTGTGGCTTTCCTGGCTAGGAGCACGAAAGACTTAGTATTGCGGGCCGTATCCAATGTAAGGAAAGAAAATCCGTCTCCAGCTCTTCAATAAAATTTCCAGACTTTATTTATGGCATCACATGAAATAAAAAACTTTAAAAACACACCGACGCGTTGCGAGGTGAACACCTCTTAATCATGGCAAAAAAGTAAACTGAATTTACAAAGTATAAATACACACTACAAGGCGTGACGCCTTCTGTGTGAATAACTATAGCAGATGAATAACTATTATATATACAGTATAACATAACTATTATATTATTTATTTTAAGGGTGCATTCACACATACAGGATCTGCAGCAGATTTGATGACTCAGATTTGAATCCGCAGCAGATTTGATTTGCTTTGAATCTGCAACTTCAAATCTGTGCCATCAGATCAGCTACCCTAAAGCACCATTGATTTCAAATAAGTGGTGTCACAAAGAAAACTAGATCTTTACTGATATACTGTGTTAAGTGAAACATATTTAAAATTTACAAGCATTCCTTAAAATATGTGGTTTGAGAGATATGGACTCACTTATCCCCTTATGTGCTGCTTAGTTTCATATCCTGTTGCCCCTGGCCACAGCCTGCCAGGCATCCACTTTCTGGGGTCACTTATCCTCAGTTCAATCCCAGTCACATGATCTGTCTGATTAGTACTGGCAGTTGGTTTTCACTTCACATGCAGCAAGGGGGATTGTGGGAAAAGTGTCTGTGCAGGGTCATAGTTCAGAGAGGAAACCAGGAAGAAATCAGATGCATACGGAAGAAAAAAAGTACAGGGGTGTAAACTTCTTTACTAAAAACAGCACTTTTGTTCTCCTTTACACACACACACACACACACACACACACACACACACACAAAAACACACACACACACACTTATTTACATATATGTGGGACACATCTGATTTTACCTTCTTTGCTTTGTGAGACTATCCTCTTAAGCATAAGACACAAGACAAAAAAAGTAAAACAAACATGACCTAAGGGCCCTATTCCACGGGACGATTATCATTCAGATTATCGTTAAATTGTTCGAATCTAAACGATAATCGTTCGGTTGAAATGCAGTTAACGATTAATGACCAAACGAGAAATCGTTGATTGCTTTATAAGACCTGGACCTATTTTTATTGTTGCTCGTTAGCAAAACGTTTGCAAATCGTTCGCATTGAATAAGACGTCGTTCGGTCGTTCGCAATAGTTACGAACGCAATAGCGAACAAATAGCGAAGAAGATTGCAATTACGATCATAAGTAACGATTATCGCTCCATGGAAATGAGTGAACGTTTTCAGGTCTTTCACAATAGCGGTCGTTTGCGATCGTTAATCGTTAACGATTATGCAAACGATAATCGTCCGGTGGAATAGGGCCCTAAAACAAACTGGAACAAAGAGAGAGGACCATGCCTATGATGGTTTACAAGGTGCAACAGGTTGTACACAAAGGCAGAAGCCTATATTGCAGTGAAGTGGCAGCAGGATTATTTTAGGTTGTAGGCTTTTCTCTTGGTTTTCAGGTTACTTTTAAAAATGAAAGTCGGATCAGTTGAGGAAGGAAGATGCACAGGAGAATTCTTAGAGACAATTGTGTCTGGAGCAGACAAGAGGAAAACACTGAAGGAGTTCTTGTGAGGATCTGAGATTGTAGGAAATAATAGGGAGATTAGGTAATTCATCTGTATTAGCTTTTTTGCTGCTCATTCGCAATTTTTCAACATTTTTTTCCCACTTTTTGCCACTGGGAAGTAATCTGCAGTTGACAGTTCTGAAGTTTTGCATCTTGAATTATAGTATGTGTTAAAATATCAAAAATAATTTTATATTTTTTAAACATAGGGCATAATAAAAGATATTTTTTATTTCCTGGTAACAATATTATTTCCTATTATACACACAGTAAAATATCATTTTTAAACAAAACGTGAAATCTATTTAAGTTTATAGCCAGTTATAATCAAATGGGGAGCTTACAGATTTTGTTGTTTTCCTTGAAATTCTGTTTATAAAACACATCTCTAACATCTTATTTGTACCTGTCAGAAAACCGCAAAGCATATCAAGCTCTTTCTGTTCTTTCATATGCATTGCTGGCTGTACTTCACTCGGCTTAACATACTTTTATCTAGTACAATAATAAAACTTAGGTATGCATATGACCCAAAATATCTACAATTAGCTGTAAATTTTAAAACAATTTCAGCTTCTCATTTCACGCTCCAGTGTTTTTCCTGAGAACACAGTTATATAGTGGAAGTAAAATGTGGCTCAAGGGCAAAATTCCACAGATTTATCTATTGTACATAGTTTATTCTTTTTTTTCAGGCAATTGCTTAAATGATTTACCCAAACCTCTTTCTTAAGGATTTTAAAATCAATGAGACCAATATATACTATGTGTATTGTTGTTTCTGCATAACATTGTCCACAGAAATATAACATCTTTATGGGTCAGGACACCGCAGTGCTTCAATGTTATATGTTAGCACACCTATATCAGGCTACAATGTATGAGGTCTTAATGCATACAAAATTCCTAAACAAAAACCAGAAAGAAAAAATGCAAGACCAGAATTTACAAAAAATAATGTATTTTATTTAGATATATTGCAAAAGAATGACTTTCACTAAAATACATATAGTAAGAGCTAGAAGCTAATACATATCCACAACATAGGGTTAAAGGGAGTAGATTATATTACATAACAAGACAAACCCCTTTAAATAAATAAGTGCTAGCTGGTAATCTACATTCATATGTACTGGGTGTATGACAGACAGAAAAGTGAATTCACAGTGGAAAATCAAGAAATAAATACCATCAAAGAGATATTGCATATTACCCACACATGTCCTTAGTACATTAGTCCACCTCACCACTCACCCGACAAGCGTTTAGCGTGTTGCTTTATCGAGGGTCATCAGACATAGACAGAAAGGTGCAACAGCAACATGCAAGTGCTAGGACTTACCGTACATACTTCCCCATTGTATATACAATATAGATAGTTGAAATAGAAAAACTTACCTAAAAATTTTTGTTAAAAAAAAAATTAGTTTCTTAGCAAACCGAGTATACTTCAGCACGTAAGTAGGTGAACTACAGAGACATTATTCCTAACACTGGCCCTCCTTGGGCTAATACTAGGCCTACAAACTGGGAATGCAGGATACAACTAATCTTTATTTAAAACCCCCACAGGGGATGGACGGAGTGCAAGCCAAATGGAGGTAGCCACTCCCCTAACATATTGCACAATAAAAAGCTGAAAAAAAATGGGCAGCACACCAATACCACTATTCACACTATGCAGATGCATGCTGCCATGGCTAGAATAAACACAAAAACAGAAACATGCAACACAACCTGCAAGTGCTAGGTCTTACCATATATATTCCGCTAAGTCATCAGATATGTCAAAAATTGATTATACTGAGACGTGCTGTGATCCCAAGATATTTGGCAGTGTCCTTCCCTGACTGGCAGAACCTCTGACTCATTTGCTCCATAGACTCTAATAAAGCAAACAAGTCGTACAATATCTCATCTACAGCCAGGGAGAGCTGTGCAGTACCACTTACTTCCCCCAGCTGTATTTAGGATTCAGAATAGGTCTAATGAGTGAGTCCCGGTGTGATCAGTAACTTGTAAATAACTCAGTAACATGTCTGAGAACATGTCAAAAGTTATTGTAAATAAAAGTTATGCTTTGAGGACTTAAAGGGGTTATCCAGTGTTAGAAAAACATGGCCACTTTCTTTCATAGACAGCAGCACTCTTGTCTCCAATCTGGGTGGGGTTTTGCAACTCAGTTCCATTGAAGTCAATGGAGCTTAATTGCAAACCCCCTAAACTGGAGACAAAAGTCGTGTTGTCTCTGGAAGAAAGTGGCCATGTTTTTCGAATGCTGGAAAACTTATTTTGTAATCAACACCTGCATTTTATCCATTAATATAGTTATATGAGGGCTCGTGTTTACTGGACGGGGTATACAATCCATTTGAAAAGTCTTAAGAAATTTTCAATATTTTCACATTTTGTTATAATCCGGAAGCAGCCCATCGTACATGTCGTACACTTTAAAGCCAAAAAGTTCTTAATTGCAGGTGGGACCTGGACTTGCCACATTAAGCAATGGCAAGTCCAGGTCAGCTGTTATTTTCGGTGAACACTAGTGACCAAGGCTAGCACTTGCTGTTCACCAATAACCACAGGCTGCACCTGGACTTACCACTGCTGCCTAATGTGGCAGGTCCAGGTCCCACCTACAATTAAGATATGCCAGCTGACATTGTAATGAGATAATCTTAACCTGCTAGAGGTTTTAATATTATGGCTGTTCAGTATATAGTGCTGTACATCCATTAGGTTAATGAATGTGACTACAGGTGCAGTAAATAACCCCTTTACTGTCTCCCCAAGCAGCATCAAATTTATGAAATTAGGTAATAACAATTCTTACTTCATGCAGATCTGTCTGCAGTGACATATAGCTAATTACTGAATATCTGTCGTAGCTTCTAAATTATTCATACACCTAAAGAGTACTCAATAATTAAAGACAAATTCTACTTAGAGCGTTATAAATGGCTAGAAATATTGTGGCAGAATATATAAAGGAATTTATACATAGAACAAGAATGAGGTATAAATCTTTACACTAGTAAATAGTTAAACAACTGTAATTTACAGCAAAAATCATATAGCTAGTAATGAAAATCTACAATGTAAGTAGGGCCCCTCCAAAGACACACAGAACAATCTTCTGTTATGTCAGTATCACTCTACTCAAAGAAACAGTTTAGCCAATGTTCATGTGGGAAAATATATATATATATATATATATATATACATACACAGTGGTACCTTGGTTTAAGAGTAACTTGGATTAAGGGTGCCTTCACATGTACCTTATTGCTGCATATTTATCGCTGCGAGTTTCTCGCACATAAATCCACAGTGATACTGATTGCTATCAAGTCAATGTATGTGTATTCTCACTGCGTGTTTGGTACGATTTTTACATGCCAGTTTTGATTTTCACATGATTTTCACAGGCGAGTTCAACACCACAAAAAACACAGCTACTTTCATGCAAGTTTTGTGTGAGAAATACGAAGCAATACGGTACGTGTGAATGCACCCTAAGAGCGTTTTGGTTTAAGAGCTCATAGTTTTTTAAAATTGTAACTTGGTTTAAGAGCATTGCTTTGGTTTAAGAGCTCCCTGTACTGGGTAGGAGCGCGAGTGGAGGAGGGGCATGGTCTGCATAGCGGGGTCTAAAGTATTGTACTCCAACCATGGAAGTTTCCCTTACCTTCCAAATCATAGCAGATCCACTTCAGGCTGGGGCTTGCATCAGGGGACTTGACTATGGGGATAATCTCTCTATATCTGTAACCCCTCTCTCCCTGGACAGAAAGTACTGCTATACTGTGTCCACATCTGCCCTACTCATTCCTTCATGCTCCCTACAGTTTCTGTCAGCCCTTGTGTTTCCGATCCTTTCCATTCCTGCTATAAGGTGCCTGCACTTACATTCAGCTATACACACTGCTGCTATAACGTGCCTGCACTCACACTCAGCTTTACTTACTGCTCCTCTAATGTGCCTGCACTTACACTCACCCATTCACACTGGTGTTTAGAAAATTTTCTTTCACTGTCCTCCTGCACAGCTCTGTGATTCTCACTTCCTGATTGGTTCATGCTGAACACACACCCCTTCCCCATTGCTATCATGTGACCACACAGACCTTTATTGTAGCCTGTTGTACTACGCTACTGCATTATGGGGATCTGCAGTTCCATCCTGCATCTACAAACTGCTGCTGTTTTTTCAGGTTTATGCATTTACAATACATTATACTCCACATGCTGCTTGCTATACTGTACAGTAACTTATAATATGACATATTCTGCTGTTTCTCATTGTTTCATCTGTTCTACATGTTCAGAATTTTTTTTTATTTTAAACTTATTTTTGGGGTGTGGAACCAATTTCTCTGCATTTCAATGATTTGTTATGGGAAAATTTGCTTTGGTTTAAGAGTGGATTTGGATTACAAGCATGGTCCCGAAACGAACCATGCTCATAATAAAAGTTATTTTTTAAAAACAAGTGTTTTGAAATAAAGTCCTACTTGAGGCTGGAGGTGGTACTTTAAAAGTCCCTCCCTAACAAAAAGAATGCATGAAATCCCAAGCTTTGGGACCTCACTAGATACTTTGTCAAATGAAGCATAACAATCATTATCAACTAATTTATTTTCCTTATATACTATTCAGGACATGACCTGGTCAAAGGTATAGTAAATAAATATGCAAGAGTGCAAAAGCTGGCTGTTACAGACATCAATATGATATAACTAGAAAATGTACCTAACGCTGTCTGGGAATAAAGTGTCAGTGTGTTAATTAGATGTCGTCCAGGTCGCCCAGGAGGCCAATCTACAGGCGTTTTTGTTTTTTGTTGACAGGAAATCGACCAGACCCCTATGTACCCCGACAGTTATGCACTGTTAATGTAATGCCCTAGCAACAAGATTCCAGCTTCCTTTTGAAAATGAAAGTAGTAATCATGATGGTTACTAAGGCTTCAGTATACCTTCCCAACTACCATTAGTGTGTGTTTGTAGGTGGTGTGGTCAGATACTGACATCATCTTTACAAGGTAAAATCGGATCTCTACCATTTATTTCTATGGGTCTGTTTCCCCCCAACCCTCTTCTCGTGAGCTACCAACAGGCCTGACCACCAGTATTTCTGATTCTGATTCTTTGGATTTGCACATTTATGTCACTATAGCTCTGGCTGAGCGCTCATTACCTCACCTGTGCATTGCTTGATATAACTGGACATAACTGCACGGTAATCACTTATGTGGTCTGTGTGGTATCTACTAAAGATGAGCGAATTTACAGTAATAACAAAGCAAATCACTTTATCTCTGCAGTTTCCCAGGATTGGATCTAGCTTTTCCGAGCAACTGGGGAGGAGCGGCAGTGAGTTAAAAGGAAGCAGGCTGATCAGTGGATTGCAGAGATAATGAAGCACTTCGCTCTTACTGTAATTTCTCTTGTATCTACAGCTAAATGCTCACTATATAGGGAATATTATTCTGTCTATAACAGTGTCGGACTGGGGTACCTGGGACCCACCAGAGGAAATGATCCTTGGGGCCCACCAATATAGAATCAGTGAGACACAACATGCTGACCCGGTCTTTTCCTGGATTCATCTGTATCTGTGACAAATCCCTTGTGAACAAAATTTTCAGTCAAACTAAAACTCTCAGAATACCCTACATTTATAAAGCATCACCACATTGTTACTGATCAAATCCTGTATACTAAGACCAATAAAAAACAGTAGTGGATCACAAGTAACAAATAATACCACCACATAATGACTAAGATCACTATCACCTCATCCAGTCATATAGAGGTGGACGCAGCTCTACACCGGTTCTGTACACCATATTCATTCAGTGCAGTTATATCAGGTGACTCACATGGGAAGTCATCTCTGATCAGAGTCGTTTTCATTTTCTTCTCCAACTGCCCTGGGCCATCATAAGAACTTCTCCGATCCACGAATCCACAGAATCTGCCAGACAGACATATTACTCTGGCACCATCCTCATCTCCATACTAACTGCACATCTCTAATGGCCCCTTTACACCCTCATTTAGTCGTTAGGCTGACTCTATGTGATCCCCCTCATAGATGTCCCCCTGTATTATCCTCCTTATAGATGTCCCCTGTGTTGTCCTCCTTATAGATGCCCCCCTGTATTATCCCCTTATAAATGTCCCCCTGTAATAGCCCCCTTATAGAAGTCCCCCTGTATTACTTCCCTTATAAAGGTCCCCCTTATAGATGTCCCCCCCTGTATTATCCCCCTTATAGTTGTCCCCCTGTATTATCTCCCTCATCGATGCCCCCTGTATATTCCCCCTTATAGATGGCCCCCTGCATATTCCCCCTTATAGATGCCCCCTGTATTATCCCCCTTATAGATAGCCCCCTGTATTATCCCCCTTATTGATGGCCCCCTGTATTATCCCCCTTATAGATGCCCCCTTTATATTCCCCCTTATAGATGCCCCCTGTATTATCCCCCTCATAAATGCCCCCTGCATATTCCCCCTTACAGTTGCCCCCTGTAAATTCGACCTTATAGATGCCCCCCTGCATATTCCCCCTTATAGATGCCCCCTGTATTATCCCCCTTATAGATAGCCCCCTGTATATTCCCCTTTATAGATGCCCCCTGTATTATACTCCTCATAAATGCCCCCTGCATATTCCCCCTTATAGTTGCCCCCTGTAAATTCGACCTTATAGATGGCCCCCTGTATATTTCCCCTTATAGATGCCCTTTCTGTATATTCCCCCTTATAGAATCCCCCCTTTGTATATTCCCCCTTATAGATGCCCCCTCTGTATATTCCCCCTTATAGATGCCCCCCCTGTATATTCCCCCATATAGATGGCTCCCCCTTATAGACCACGGCTGTTTTCTCCCTGGCTGCTGCCCGGCTCCCTCGCTCTGTCCTGTCTCAACCCTAGCAGCACAAGCGAGCTCAGTGTGTGACAGGGCTGGTACTTCTGGCACAGGGAGAGTCTCTAACACGCTGGACACCCCAAGGGAGCTGCATGTGTGTGTGTGTGGGGGGGGCTTATGCTATCACTGATGCTGTCACCTGACTGGGTGAAGGCCCAGTCAGGTGAGAGCATTGTTAAATTGCGTGTTGGGCCGGGTCCTCCGGTGGCCCAGTCCGACACTGGACTATAATGTATCTTATTCAATAACAGTATGGCAGTATTAGTCACTATGTGATGGTTATGTTTATTCTTTGAGTGCTTTTTTTTTGCCCCTTATAAAATGGTATTGTTGATAATATTGATCTCTTTGCTAAACTATTACCATTGCTGAATTTGGAGTTCTTTATTTCTGCTGCTGCTCTAAATAACTTGGACACCTTGGGAGTTGAACACATAAAACATCCTTAAAGCGACTCTGTACCCCCAATTTGACCCTCCCCCCCCCAAAAAAAAACCCCACTTGTACCTTCTGATAGCTGCTTTTAATCCAAGATATGTCCTGGGCTGTGTTTGGCAGGTGATGCAGTTATTGTCTTAAAAACATGTTTCAAACTTACAGCCCGTGCCCTACGGGCGTGGCTTAGAATATCTGTGCCCTAACTTTGCACCACCCCTCCGTCCCTCCTCCCCTTCTCCCCATCCTTTTCCTCATTAGGAATGCCACTGGAACATTTTCTCCATGCTGAACAGTTGCACCGGTGTCTTAACAATCCAGCCCATGTGCCTGGCTGACACAGCTGTCGAATAGTAGGCAATCTGCCTGGAGCATTCCTAATGATGAGGAGGGCGGGAAGGAGGGACAGAGAGGTTGAGCCTAATTCATACACAGTCTAGGCCACTCCCGTAGGGCACAGAGCAGCTAGTTTAAAAGTTGTTTTATAGCACAATAACTGCATCACCTGTCAAACGGACCGCAGGACAGATCTTGGATTAAAAGCAGCTATCCGAAGGTACAAGCGGCTTTGGGGGGGGGGATCAGATTGGGGGTACAGAGTCACTTTAATAGATACATTGAAAACCTGTACTTATTGGGGGAGATTTTTCAAAGGGTGTAAAATTTAGACTGGTGCAAACTGCCCACAGCAACCAATTACAGCTCAGCTTCCAGCTCTGGTGAAAGGAAAGCTGAGCTGTGATTGGTTGCTGTGGGCCTTTTGCACCAGTCTAAATTTTACACCCTTTGATAAATCTCCCCCATTGTGTTTATAAAAACAGACTATAAACAGAGATCAGGTCATAAAGGAAACCAGAGATTTTTCCTCTTTTCAAATCCATTCCTGGCTTCGCTTTAAATCTTTGGCAGATAATCTGTCAGATAATCTTTCTGTGTAAATGGGCCCTAAGTCACTGTCCTTTCAACAAACTTTGGATCAATAGTACAAACAAATATAAACTTTGTAAAATATCTTATCAGAGAAAAATGTTTTCTTCTCTCGTTATCAAGCATCTTCCCTCTCCCTCCTTCCTGTTAAACTATCATCCACTCCCAAAATTAAATTAGCAATGCTAAAAGACAACTGCTGAAAAATGCTATATACAAGATAATATTAGGCAGACATTGCTGCTCTTCATGTACACAAAAAGGGCAGCTCACCCTGAAAAAAGTCAGTTGAAAAGACATGTATGCTTTAATAAAACAAGAAACATAGAAGATTGTTGGCAGAAAAAGCCCACTGGGGCCATCTAGTCTGCCATTTTAGTGTTTCCTTTCTTATTATCTTAGAATAGATATATGTTTATCCCAGGTAGGTACATTCTATTATTATAGATTTACCTACCACATCTGCTGATGTTCTTCACCAAACCCTCCCACTTGTGATGGTGAAACAGCCAAGTTCAATGCTAGGGTTTTTGCAAACAACCTGTCTAGATACGTTTAAGGGGTAGTGCGGCGCTAAACAATTATTCACAAAGTAACACACATTACAAAGTTATACAACTTTGTAATGTGTGTTATGTATGTGAATGGCCCCCTTCCCTGTGTTTCTCCCCACCCACGCTAGACCCGGAAGTGTAGTGCATTATACTCACCGCATCTTGTGTCGACCCCAGTCCGCCATCTTGGGACAATGACGTAGTCTTCAGGAGGCTGGCCGAACCGCTCTATTCGTCACTCATGCCGGCCCCCCTCTGCCGCGTCATAACTGTGCTCAGCTGGGCTGAGCAGCTGATGATGCGGCAGAGGGGGGCCGGCATGAGGGACAGATGAAGCGGTTCGTCCGGCCTCCCGAAGACTACGTCATTGTCCCAAGATGGCGGACGGGGGTCGACACATGATGCGGTGAGTATAATGCACTACACTTCCAGGTCTAGCGTGGGTGGGGGGAAACACGGGGAAGGGGGCCATTCACATACATAACACACATTACAAAGTTGTATAACTTTGTAATGTGTGTTATTTTGTGAATAATTGTTTAGTGCCGCACTACCCCTGTAATGGCATAAGCATTTTCTGCAATATTCTAGGGGCCCTATGACACCAAGCGATTATTGGACTTATTTGGCCTATTACCAGCTGTTCCGGCCAATAATTGTTTAGTGTAATAGATCATGGTAAAAGGCAACAATCAGCTCAATGTTGGCTGATTGGTGTCCTTCAACATGTTGAATCAAAATGATAATCTGTTGCCCCTCCTTCTGTTTAATAGGAGCGGCAGCAACAGACCGCTGCTTTCTTCAATGGGACACTCAAACGATCTGAGGATCATCCGTGCAGCCACTCCTAAGGGCCCCCTACTCCTCCCCACTCGCTGTCTGTGTGCTTGAATTAGATATGAGTGAAGCAGGCTTCATTACGGTTTGTAAAAAGTCATACAATAGGCGTTTGAATCCCTATGTTTGCCTGTTCCAAGGCAAAGGTGGATACATCCTGAGGACCACCTGGAAAACAGGGATAGAGCCATAGGCTTCACTCTTCTCTAATCATAACCTAATATAACATATCAGTAGTTGGTAAAACAGTATTTAAAATTATGGATTCATGGACCTACTCTGAGCTCTATTTATTAAGGCTGGGTTCACACTACGTATATTTCAGTCAGTATTGTGGTCCTCATATTGCAACCAAAACCAGGAGTGGATTAAAAACACAGAAAGGCTCTGTTCACACAATGTTGAAATTGAGTGGATGGCCGCCATATAACAGTAAATAACTGACATTATTTCAATATAACAGCCGTTGTTTTAAAATAACAGCAAATATTTGCCATTAAATGGCAGCCATCCACTCAATTTCAACATTGTGTGAACAGAGCCTTTCTGTGTTTTCAATCCACTCCTGGTTTTGGTTGCAATATGAGGACCACAATACTGACTGAAATATAAGTAGTGTGAACCCAGCCTTAAAAACTGGAAAACTTTTTATTCAATCATTTCAAAGTTTGCAGTTGTATAACAAGCGCTCAGAGGAATCAAATGGCTATTGTGTTTTATTCCAAGCTGCGCTTTAGAATATTTCAATGTTCCTTTTGTTTTTGTGTATTTTATTTTTGCAAATACTTTTAATTATGATTTTTGAGAGCAATATTAATTTCAAAGAAAGAAAAAATTCTATGTTCCAAGCCAGGTGTACTAATTCAATTAATTATTTTTTTTCTTCTGAACAGGGAGTACAAAATAACAAAGTAAAATGATAGAGTAAATTGTTAAGCAAAAGCTACAAGCAGATTAGTTATGCTTGATATCCTTAGCCTGGAGCTGAGAAACTGCACGAAGATGTAACAGCCTTTAAAATTCTCGAAGGATTGACAAAGTGGAACAGACAGATTTATTTGATGTGGTGAGCTATGTGATGAGCCACAGAGATGTATATAAAAACACGAGAAACCATTATTTCCTACCATGGGGCATTTACCCCTTGCAAAAATTATGGAATCACACACTTAGAGGTTGCCAGACTAGCTTATTTCTTACTTTCCTCCTGCAGCAAATATGTAAATCACAAATATGGTACAAAATAATGTTTGTTTCATAGCTGATCTTTAAAATGGATGAAAGTAAATTGTGAATGAAAACAGAGTATAAGCAAGATTCTAGAATTACTTAATGTTGAGGAAGAAATATAATCAATAAATTACAGTGAAACCTCCCGAGAAGACCATCCCCCTTCCAGACCGATTTTTTGTGACCAATGTTTTAAAAATTATTTCCTGTGGACAATGTTTCTCTTTGAGTAGATCACTCCCTGATCCAATGAAAGACCACTTTTTTGTGCAGATTTTGTAGCTGAAGACCCCCATAAAAAGACCAGAAGCAGGACATGTTAAAATTGTTACCCGACAGTGCTGACAGGGTCATGATGAAGGAGGAGAGAGGGCACAAGCAGGACGAGAAAGGGTGGAGGAAGGAGGAGGTGTGGCTGAGATGGGAGGAGGAAGAAGGAGCACCATGGTGTCCAGGAACAGCTCCCACAGTGGCCTCATGGCGCGGTGCGAGGAGCTGCTCCAGCAGCCTCTGGGACCCCCCAGACTGACCCTCTTCCTTCTCTAGTAATTAGCATCTTCTGGATGACATGGGCACAGAGAAGCTGTGCCTGTGTCATCCGTGGTGGGTCCTAGCTGTTAGTGATTGCTGGGGCCTGCCACAACTGTGAGCACTGGAGCCACACTCCACTGCTGACAGTTAACTCTATAAATGCCTGACTGCAGCATCTATAGGGCTGCAGAGAGAGAATTCTCCTCATACAGATAGAGAATTCTTCTCATACAGAGCTGCACGTCCACAATGCTTATGGCTGACCATCTGCTTCTCAGCACCACTTACTACCAACATCAGGAGGCATAAGCCTACACACCATGTCAAGGTTCCTAATAGAATGTGGGTTCCTATCTTAAAAATAGCGCAGCCCCAAGTGGCATCCACCACCACAACAACACCTGCACCAAGAGAGGGAGTGGCCCAGTTGCCCAGCAGCCCCAATGCTGCCAGACATAGCCCCCTGGGCTCTGGGCCGCACCACCTGCAGACACAGTGCCACCACAGTAATGGCCGCCACAATGTAGACTGACACCACAAAAACAAGCAGAAGCAGGTGGAAAGAATAAACCTCTTACCTTGTAATCTTAGTCAGTGAGACTGAGTAAGCCAGGCTCTAACCCTGTATATAAAGTATAAACATACCTGTTCACACTCCCTGGTGCTTCTGCCTGCTGCCTGGTATCTTTCTGGTTTCGGCCCACAGCTGCTGGTGGGACTTCAGATCCGGTCTCTGAAGTGACAGGCCACAGCGCTGTCCTGTCTCGGCCAGTGATTTGCTTAGCAGCTGGTCGCTTCAGAGACTGTCTTTAAAGATTTCATCAGTGACTGCAGGAAACGGGCAGAAGTCAGGAAAATACCAGGGAGGGGGCAGAAGCATCGAGGAGCGTGATCAGGTATGTATATACTTTTTTTTTTTTTTTAACACATTTATCAGGCGTCAGTCAAGCATCACTATTACACGTAGCAATTCACAGTCGGTGGACGTTGATTTCTTGTCAGGACCAAAAGACGCGATCAGCCAATGATTGTTTCCATCGGCTGATCATTGTTTTTATTACACAGAGCAAAAATATGCTGCATCGGCCTGATTTGGCAGGTTATCGCTCTGTGTAATAGGGCCCAAATTTATACCAGTTTCCTGCCCCCCCCCTTCCCAAACCGTGAGAATGAAGGGAGAATGTGTCGTCTTTTAATTCATATTAGCACATAGTTTGTGTAAAATGACACCAAGGATGTTTGCAGCTCTACAAAGATACTGATATCACTTTTGATTAATTTGTTACACTCTGAACTAATGAACATTTTCAGATATAAAAAAGTTGAACATTTTTGTGCAAACACCATTTTGCCCCCAAGACTAATTAATACAGGCCAATTATCTCTTTTCAGTGTTCCTGGACCAGCACAGAAACAGGAGATGTGCAGCCGCTAGCAATGTATTTAAATGGCTTCGCAAACAATACAGCAATGATTTGCATGGCCCCGGCCGCGCAATTTATCGTGACTTGTAAAGGTACTGCAAGCTACCTTAAAGTGACTGTACCACCAGGCCCAAGCAGAAGCACTGGAGGTGGGCCGACCCACCCTTAGTGGGAAGAAACCCCAGCCCCTCCATGATGTGTCTCCATTAGAATCAATGGAACCCTATCATAGAGGGGCTAGGGTTTCCTCACACTAAGGGTGGGTTCATACTGAGGAATTCTCGTGGATAATGTCTGCGGAATTCCACAGTATGTCCGCGCGCACGGCCGCGTGCCTTTCCATCGGCTCCATAGACACCATTCTATGGGTCAGCGTATTCCGCAATCCGCCGAAAGAAGTGACATGTCACTTCTTTTGGTGGATAGCGTAATACGCCGGCCCATAGAATGGTGTCTATGGGGCCGGCGGAAAGGCGCGTGGCCGTACACGCGGACATACTGTGGAATTCCGTGGACATTATCCGCGAGAATTCCTCAGTATGAACCCACCCTAAGGGTGGGTTGGCCCGCCTCCAGTGCTTCTGCCTGGGCCTGGTGGTACAGTCACTTTAATGCCCTTTACATGGGCTCATTATCGGCCAGGAGTGTTGCTAGATAGATAATCGGCACATGTCAAAGTGACAGCGATCAGCTGAGGACTGGGGAAATGCGCAGTCTTTGGCTTTATCGCTATTGGCCACACATCTATACACACAGTAAACACACAGTAAAATTTTACCAAAATACGGCTGTAAATTTGTTTAAAACAGTTGAAAAAAAAGTCAGTTTGCAAAAAAATGTGGTTAATATTGTGTATGTTTATTATTTTAATGGGTGCAATTAAGTACAGCCAGTATTCTATACGGTGTGCCCTGCTGGCCAATTTCCCATTGACTTCAATGGAGTGCATTGTTTCATTGAAAATACAGCCATTTGTTTACCTGAAAATTATAGCTGTATTTTACTTTTAACCTCTTAAGGACATATGACGTACCCGTACGTCATATGTCCTCATTAGCACTTCAAAGCGGGGCCGCGCGGCGATCCCGCTTTGAAGCGCCACAGTCCTGGGTGCCGCGTGTAGCCTGGGACCGCCGCTATTAGTGGCCACGGTCTGATCGCCGTGCCCGCTAATTAGCTAATCTGAGGCAGCTGTCAAAGTTAACAGCTGCCTCCGATTACCGGAGGCAACCTTTCCCAGGGGTCTAGTGGGGGAGATCGCTCCTCCGGGACGTTGTCCCGGGGGAGCGATCTCCCTGTCTGATGCTGGCCGGGGACTCATCCAAGATGGCGCCGTCCCCGGCTCGGCACTCGTTTGTTTCCGGCTGCAGTGCCTATCTCATTGATCTTTGCTGTATATCTATACAGCAAAGATCTCAATGAGAGATCAAAGTATATATACTAGAAGTCCCCTAGGGGGAATAACCCTAACCCCAGGGGGAATAACCCTAACCCCAGGGGGGGATTCTAGAATATGTGTAAAAAAAAAAAAAAAAGTGTTAATAGTAAAAAGCCCCCTCCCCTAATAAAAGTCTGAATCACCCCCCTTTTCCCAGGTTTTAAATAAAAGTAAATAAATAAACATGTTTGGTATCTCCGCGTGCGTATTCGCCTGAACTATTAATTAATCCCATTCCTGATCTCGCACGGTAAACGGCGTCAGCGCAAAAAAATCCCAAAGTGCAAAATTGCGCATTTTTGGTCATATCAAATCCAGAAAAAATGTAATAAAAAGCAAACAAAAGTCATATATGCACAATCAAGGTACCGACAGAAAGAACACATCATGGCGCAAAAAATTACACCTCACACAGCCCCATATACCCAAGAATAAAAGCGTTATAAGCCTGGGAATGGAGCGATTTTAAGGAACGTATATATTTGTTAACAATGGTTTGAAATTTTTATTGGCCATCAGATACAATATAAGTTATACATGTTATATATCGTTTTAATCGATTTGAGGAACATCATTTTAAATGATTTGAGGAACATGCATAACAAGTCAGTTTTACCCCAGGGCGAATGGCGTAAAACACAGTTCCCCCAAATAAAAGAAATGTGTTTTTTTTTCAATTTCACCACACATTGAATTTTTTTCTGGTTTTCGTAGTGTACCAAATGCAAAAATTCAGCCTGTCATTGCAAAGTACAATTAGTGATGCAAAAAGTAAGGGCTCATATGGGTTTCTAGGTTGAAAAATGCAAGTGCTATGGCCCTTTAAACACAAGGAGGAAAAAACGAAAACTCAAAAACGAAAATGGGCCCCTTAAAGGGTTAAGGTTTGTGAACTTAGCCTAAAAGTATACAACCAGGGAATAAAAGTATGAGAAAAAAAAGTTAATTTCAGTATACCTGTTTCCTTGGCAAAAAAAAAAAAAGTATAGGAATCAGTCTTGCTGAGGTTTGCTTCATGCCATTTAAAATATTGTCAGCTACTTATCACTGTCTTTTCAGCAGGAAACTGTCACTATATGAAATAGTGGTAGATGCTAACAAAGTGACAGTTTGTAATCTGTTGCTAAGCAGCACGAAAGGAGTAACCAACAAAACTTGAAATGGCAAAAATGAGCAAATAGAACCTGTTTTTTTCCTTTTTCATTACTATTCGACTAGAAGTGGTTAATGCATTGTTCCTATTATTTACTGTCTGATTGTACATTTGAAATTAAAGAGTAGATAGGATAAAGGAAAAAAGCGAAAGGCGGGAGGCGGCGCCTCGTGTAATAGCGTAGGTATTACACTTGGGTAAATGGAAAGGTAGACGGAGGTTCACCTTAAAGCCCCTTGGGCTTGTTGCATATCACCCCTTTATGGGGTACTGTGTCCTGTTTGAACTTGGCGTCTTTGTTCAGGGCTGCAGATAGCTGGGAGAGACAAAGGGGCCCGTAGAAGTGCAGGCAAATAGCGGAAAAAAGCATCAAACTCCTAGATGCCAGCGCTGCCTCATCGGAATCACAGGAACGATGATGGTAATATTCAAAAAGTTTATTTAGAATACGCACAGAGTGTTACGCGTTTCAAAAGCATACGCTTTCTTCCTCAGATAGTTGTGCATCTATCTGAGGAAGAAAGCTTATGCTTTTGAAACACGTAATATTCTGTGCGTATTCTAAATAAACCTTTTAAATATTACCATCATTGTTCCTGTGATTCCGATGAGGCAGCGCTGGCATCTAGGAGTTTGACGCTTTTTTCCGCTATTTGCCTAAAATTAAAGAGTAGATTTGTACTCAGATAAAAACACTTATTATTACAGGTTCCTTTGTTATTTCCTTATATGGGGTTCTTTTTTTTTTTCTCTTCCTCCGCTGGGGTGTGGGGGTGGGGGTGTTTGGAGGGCTTTGGGGGGGAGGGAGGTGTGGGTTAAGGGGTAATTTTATTGGCGGTTTTTATCAGGGAAAAATTTTCCATTTTAGTGTCACTTTTGCACTTAGTAGGCTAAGAAGTGACTAGCTAATATCATTATGTAATATGCCTTTGTTTTATATGTATTGGCTTATATTAGATTCTTATATTAAACGCCACTTTGGAATATGTAAATAAAAACTACTTAAAAAAAAAAAAAAAAGAAAAGATGACTGCAAATGAGCGTCCTGTAAGACGCCCGTAAGATCCCGTAGTGGGAACATAGTCATATAGTTGTATAATTTTGGATCTCAAAACTGCTTTAGGGTAGCTTCACACATACCGACTCGCAGCATTAATACACATTAAAAGTACAATTAGTGAAGCAAAAAATAAGGGCTCATTTGGGTTTCTGGGTGAAAAAATGCAACTGCTATGGCCTTTAAAACACAAGGAGGAAAAAGCGAAAACGCAAAAACGAAAATTTGCTTCGTCCTTAAAAAGAACATGTGAACATACTCTAAAATGAAAGTGAAGTTATTAACAAGTAAAACATAAAATATTGCTAAGTATGGTCACAAAATAAATTATAGATAAAGATAAATTAAAAAATTATTATGTTTTCATTTTATTAATGTTTTATTAAACAAACTGTGTTTTGTTATACAAATACATATGGGTTCATATCATATATAAACATGATAACACAAAAATTACCACTATAAATGACTGAACTGTTCTTTTCTGACTAATAAAAATATTGTTTGTTGTTCAAGTCCCACCCACTTGTTAAAAAAGAGAAAAAAGGCCAAGCACATTGTAAATCGGCTGAAAAGCTGCAATTTTTTAGCCGCAGGAACATTACTGAATAGTTATTTTAAATGCGGGCACCTTTGGGTGTGCCTGTAATTCAGTTAACCATTGATCTCAATACGATGTATGGCCATGAGGACGGCCATACAATGTGTGAACAGACTGTTAACAATGGCCGTTTTTCTTAGTCTTCCAGCCAGACTGTCAATTATTAGGGGAAATGACAACAAATTTCCATTTTAATAAAGAAAGATTTTCATTGTAACATAGGAGATGAGGTGGTGCCACCTTTCCTTGTGTTTGATCCTTATATGGGGTATTTGACTCATTGCTTGATTGAGTGATAAGGAGAATATAATGAGCTTACCTATCATGCTCCTGCAGGCATCCTTTGTACAGGGCAACAGCGGACAGCGTTTGTCTGGAAACCAGCTCTCATGTCTGCATTATTAGTCAACCATTTAGAGAGCGGGAGCACTAGGCCAGTCAGAGGTGGTGTCAGCGTTTCACACTCTTCCTGCAAGGGAGTTTTAAACAGGTGTCTGCCTCTGACAGGTGTGGTTGATTGTGCACCTTGTGCTCTTCACTCTCATCTTTTGGACTCCTGATTTTGTGGGACTTCTGGCTTGTCCTTTCTGACCTCTTCTTCTTGATTGTGAGTTGGTACTTCATGATCTACTTTATGACCCCGGCTTGACTCTGTATTGCCTTTGTCTCTATCATTACTCTCCTATCTTTCTGACCTTCGGGCATGTTTTCTAAATTCTTGTATATGTGCTTTGCCTCTATTTATCACTGACAGGTATTGGCCTCAACTGATGGCCTGATTTACCGTGACTGTTCCCCCACCTAGTGAATAGGGACCATTCCCAAGTTGGGTGCTTTCACTCTGCAAGGAATTGAAGAGGAAAGATTTCTGCTTGAAATCCGTCTCCTTTTCTGCTCTTGCAAAATAGGAGTGGAATTCGAGCAGAATTCAAGCAGAATTTTAAGCAGAATTTAAGCCCCATTGAGTTCAGCAGTGCTTCTTAATTCCAGTCCTCAGGCCTCACCAACAGGCCATGTTTTGAGGATTTCCTTAGTATTTCACAGGTGATACAATTGTACTCAGTGCATCAGGTATTATCATAGCTGTTCTTTGTATGGGATATCCTCAAAACATGACCTGTTGGTGAGGCCTGAGGACTGGACTTGAGAAGCACTGGAATATAGGATCCTGTATCGGAATCCAACAAAGAATGAACCCCTCCATTCTTCGGGAGGAACGCAGAATTCGGACGTAAATTTCCGCCTCATGCACTAATGCATGGAAAAAAAATAGAAAATAATGAGAGCCAAGACTGGAAATTTTTTTACGAGCAGAATTTTAAGATTCCGCGCACATTTTATCGTGGAATTTGCTCGAAATTACGTTAGAATTGCTCAGTGCGCACTCTTAGGGCAAATCATCAAAGTAGGCAGGGACAATGGACTAGTTCACTGTTTATCTTGGATGTGACAGGGACCATTCAGATCTTGGCCAAGTTTAAGATCTAGTTAGTGATGAGCGAATACTGTTCGATTGAATAGCTATTCGATCGAATAGTGAGATATTAGAATATTCGTACGAATATCCCGCGAATGTTCAATAAATACTTGTTCCCATAGACTTTAATGGGATCGAATATTCGATCGAAAATTCGAATATTTGCGGGATATTCGTACGAACATCGAATATTCGAATATCTCACTCAATATGTTAAGCCTCTTCTGCTGTTTTTGTTTGTGTGTCACCGTCTGAAACAATCTGGGTTTACCCTGACATATGTTTGCTTTGAAGAAAAACTATACTATATTTTCTATGCAGTTTTATTGACAAACTTAATAGACTGTGCATTTTTTAGTAGAGTTTGGAACAAAGGACAACAATGTATATCAAAGAAATGCATGCTATTACCACACACTTTCGGTAACAATACACTGAAGTATTTATATGTTAGGAGAATTATTATTATCCAAACTCTATCACCATGTAGTGGGGGAAAAAATCCACATAGAGTTCAGACCATGCTGCCTATTTTTAAATAGTAAAGTTCATATGCAAAAGAAAAATGAAAAAGCATATGGGAAAGATAGTTTGAAATGATGGCTAGGAGCACATCCAAACATGGATTTATATCACAGATCACCGCTGCTTGGGCTTGCTCCAATCTCAGAAGCAGATCGGTCTGAAATACATATGGAGTCTAAGAGACCATTGGTGTAACCTGGGGAAGAAAAACTAGACCATTTTTAAAGGGAATCTGTAATCTCCTGGGCCCTACCTAAGGTGCTGACAGTGTGCTGTAGCTGGCAGTCCCCTAGTGAGCATGGTGACTTTTGGTAATTTTCTGTTCAGTTGATTATGCACAATCTGACGTCTCCTACTGAACTGAAGAGGCAAAGAGGAGTTGTTAGTGCCACACCTCACCACTTCCTCTTCTCTCTTCTTCATGAATAATCAATGCTGCCCGGCCTCCTGCTCACTCAGCTGTCAGCCAAAGTCTCTGATTGCAGATCAGTCCTCTGTAGGCAGTTTATGTCTGAAAGAATCTGTGTAGGAGTTTTTCATTATAGTATCGTTGTTAAGGCTATGTTCACACACATTATTTCTGCTTGGTATTTTTCTCAGTATTTTGCAACCATAACCAGTAGAGGATAGAAATCGCAGAAAGGCTATGTTCACATGATGTTTAAATTGAGTGCATGGCAGCCACTTAATGGCAAATAATTACTGTTATTTTAAAACAATGGCCGATATTTGCCATTAAATGACGGCCATTACTCTATTTCAACAATGTTTCTATAACCTTTCTATGTTTTCAATCCACTCCTGGTTTTAGTTGCAAAATACTGACCAACATGCTAAACAAAAATACTGTGTGTGAACATCACCTTAAAAATAATAGAATAAAAAAAATAAAAAAAAACAACAACTCTATTTCATTTCCCGCAGGGGATTTGAACCAGAGAATGAACTGATGGCAGTAGACTACTGTAGACAGGTGAGTTACCCCTAGACCAACACATTTGGGCTGACAGATTTACTATATCTGAGTGTTTCTTTCAGACAAAACCTGCCTACAGAGGGCTGATCTGCAATCAGAGACACTGGCTGACAGCTGAGTGAGCAGGAGGCCGGGCAGTATTCATTATTTTTGAAGAAGAGGGAAGAGGATGGAGCGGTGAGGTGCGCCAGAGTGTGGCACAAACAACTCCTCTTTGTTCCTTCAGTACAGTAGGAGACATGAGAGTGTGCATAATCCACTGCACAGAAAATTACCAAAAGGCATGATGCTCACTAGGGGACTGCCAGCTACAGCACACTGTTAGTACCTTATAGGTAGGACCCGGGAGCTGACAGTGGTTCCAATCTACAATTAATTGTAGGTTGGAATCACTCTGCTGTTGGTAGGGGCTCAGGGTCCCCCCCCCCCCCTAAGGTGACTTTTAAGTTCTCCTTGGACTCCATGGCTATGTTCCCAACAACTCCTTACCATAATTGTACCTACCCCAGATGGAGATAAGCCAGACATATAATTGACTTTGTTAATTGATATGCTTTATATGAATTCGAATGAAGTTTAGTCTTGGCTAAATGTGATATGAAAAGAATGTTATCTTCAGGGCTTTTTTACATGACCGGAAGGCAGTAAGTAAAAGAGTTTGCAGAGCCTTCACATAACTGGATCATCCATGTGGCCATTTAAATGCGTTATTGGCCACACATCCCCTGTTTAGAGAAGAAGCTGTGCGGCTGGTAGCAATAATTTATATGGCCATACAAAAGATTTAATCAGACGATCACTAGCTCTTTTACACATGCCAATTGGGTAAATGAGCTTTCCTAAGAACTCTCATTACCAATAATCAGCCCATGTAAAATGACCCTTACTAAACTAAAAAGTAAAGCATGCTAGGCGTATAGCATATTTTCACAATAATAGCAAGAATATCTGCAGGCTTGTTTATTTCCATTAATTGATTTTTCCTTTAACAAATAATAATAAGTCTGTATCTTGGGGAATATCCTGTCCCTTGTGTTAGCTTTTCTACTTGCCCTTTACCATTCTTATTTAATTACTGGTTCTCTGGAGCTTCAGCAAACCTCATATATTCCTCTGGCCTAATTCCTGCTAATACTTAAATTTTGAAAGCAATAGGTACAATCTCTAATTAATTGAGCGCTGACACATTTAAAACCACACTGGGATTTTCAGCGGGGTCTATTCATAGCTCAGTAGATTTAGGTTGTATTACCTTTTAATAGGCCAACTAAGTGATTACTCTCCATTTACACCTTTTACTTAATTAACCCCCTTGCACGTTTTACACACTAAATATACACAGTTCATATTCCACACCCTTTGTGTGCTAGCCTGTATATTGAATACAATGTTTTAATGGTATACCTTCCCTCTCTAGTAAGGCTCTGACCATATAAATTATGTTTCCTGCCCATGTTCTGCCTGGCTTAGTGTGCCTCCGCATGCAAAAGAACTTATAGAATAGAAATTAACATTATTATGGTTATGTGTATTGTAACTGAGAGGAAAATTAAGCAAACTATGTTTCTTGTTTATTCAATTGGTTACTCTTACAGTAGCATTAGCAAATAGAATATTAATCTACATGGTCTGAACTACAACAAAAGGTGAGAATGACTGACCAACAACTGATGTATATATAAGCAATATGAAGGAAGACACTGACCACACACTTTTAACACCACAAATTGATTAAGTGCAAGATAACGTATCTTTCAAGCTATTTTGTATAGCTGCAAACTGTATTCAGACACCAGTGTCAGGTCCTGTAGAAACTATTGATTCCAAGGAGGAGGGGTGTGATACATGATATCTAAGTACAGTTACTGTAACTGAATACTTTAGTTATCATAATGAAGCATTCACCCAAAACATACTATGAATAATCATCCATGCTAAGGCTGTGTTCACATGACATCTTTTTTTGATGTTTTGCAGTCGTTTTTTTCGTACGGACATAATTTTGGTGGCAAAACAGGATCGCCTATTGTAAATGGCAGCGTATTGGCACCAAAATGACATCTATCCAAAAAAACTGCCGCAAAACGCCCAAAAGAAGACATGTGTGAACATAGCCTAAAGTTGTTCTCATGCATAGTAAACATTTAAGGTCCTTTTTGTTTTTTACATATTTCAATTTGAAAACTTCCATTCATTTTGTAATAATTAAATACAAAATAAAATATGGACTTTCCAGATTAGAAGATTAGAGGATACATTTTAAGCGCATTCATGTGTATGAGCCTTCATCTGTTTTATCATAGTGGGAAAAAAAGTTGTGTTCTAACTTAAAAGTAGCTTCACATGTATTGTATGCCAGCGGATTTCACGCCATAGGAAATGACTCTACAGTATCATAGGCTGTGGAACTGGCAGCGTGAAATCCACTGCAGTACGATATGTGTGAAGCTTCACTTAAGAGGGTTTACTGGGGAAATGTAATAATGCAGTATATGTCTTGCCCTGTATCTCCCCCACTCCCCCAGAATTGTGTCAGTCTTCCATCCCATTGTTCTTTCTATGTCCAAAGTTAAAATCAATGTTAATTTAAAAGAATGCCGTGGACCTCAACATTAACAAAACAAAGAAAAACAAAACACCACAAAGTATAGTTTGAAGTGTTTAATATTATGTTACACTGTTACTGTTGGTGTCAGCAAATTTCTGGAAGCTGTTTTATTTTGCAAAGTAAACATTCTGGAAAAAAAGGTTGAAAAAGACATGTGGGATTTTGTGTGCAACCCCTTTAAATGTTTTGTGGCTACAATTTGTGATTTTTCCAAGGACTGTCTGTCAGGGGTCTTTGTTACGCATTATTTGGTATGTATTTGCTGTTGATTCTACCGCTGTAAATCATTCACAAGGACAGCTGGGTCACAGTGTGTTAAAAATGAATGATCCCTCTGGGAAGCACAGTAACAGAACAGTTAACCAATTATCAGTCTGTTTGTAGGACACCAGTTTTTATTTATCTTATATACCTATTCTTCCTAGTATGTTTGTACCTTATCTTAGCTATAGTACAGATTTGTAAAGCATTTATAATTTTTAACTCTAAGAATAAAATATTAATACCAAAACTGTCTGCTACTAAAGTTTGTACATGTGAGTGTTAAAAACAAATGGGGGGGGGGGGATTTATTAAGTTCAAGTATGCCGGTCAAACATAAAACTCCATGCCCCATGCCAGATTTACTAAGAGGCACACGGCTCTCAGGAAATCCATAGAATCTGAGGCTGCTGAACAACACTTGCAGATATCTACACCAACTCTGGTGTAGATTCTATCCATTTCTGTATTTAACAACAGGTGTAGATCCAC